>NW_008237681.1:6789074-6796420 GCF_000691975.1 Corvus brachyrhynchos
GAATAAAAAGCTCCTTCCAGGTGTGTCTGTGGGGGTTTGTTTTTGTTTTGCCCTAAAAGGAAAGAAAGCAAGCAATTTCTTCTCTCCTTGAGTGTCTGGGAACATCAGCGATGCACTCCTCCATGCATGGCTGGGACCCATCACCTTACAGTGCAGCCCCTGCTCCAGCCCCAGAATCAGGCTCAGGCCCGAGGATTGTTTTGCTCCTAAGTGCTGATCAGCATCTATGGGAGAGGCACTGTCTGTTTATGGTTCTACTAAAAAAGCCAAGTGGAGCCTTTCCTTGCATGTAACCCCCCAGAGTAAGGTCCAGGTTATTCCCTCAGGCCAGCTGTACAAACCAGCTCTCTCTGGGAGACTCCTGGAGCAAAGCTGTGGCTTTCAGTATGTTTGCACAGCACTGACCAGCGGATAGGAGTGCAGAAAACCATGATGCTGATGAGACAAGAGATGTAACAGCTCCCATCCAACACACTCTGACTTTTACTGTGTCAGCAATGCTGATGGCAACACCAGCAGAGTGGAAGGCCTTGAACCAACAATATGTTGCACACTTTCTGCTGTCACTAATTCAGAGCAGGAGGAATTCAGCAAACCATAGAGTTAGACCAGAGGCGATGATTAAAAGCAGTGGTGATGCATTTGCTTCATAAAGTATAAAGTACTACCATGTTTTATTTGCTAATCTGAAGAGTGGAACATCTTATCAGCCAATATGCTTAAACCCGGGGGTGAATTTTTTAGGGAAACACTTTTTGTTGCAGAACTTGTGACTCATCAGACTGGGGACTTTGCACAGGGAAGTTCTGACCAAGACCCAAATTATGGGGGGTTTTTTAAAATGTGGAAACACTTAGGTTTGAAGTATTTTACAAACCAATTCTCTGTTTCCAGTTAGAAATGTTTTCTTTAAAGCAGTTAATAAAACATTAAAAGTAGCTGGAACAGTTTCAGTCAATCCAACTTCAGTCTTTTTCTGCCTTTATCCTGCCTCGTCAGTGCTTGGTCATGAAAAGCTGAGTTTTACTTTTATTGCAAATCAGACAGAAATAAAAACAGAAGGGCAGAAATTAGCCATTACTGTTACAACCCTCCACTATGTGCTTTGATAAAATGTTAGTTTCAAAGGCGATCTTCTAATGATGACTGCCAAGCAAGTTGTATTCCCCTGTACAAGCTCAATACAGAGACACAAGGGCTTTACATTAATTTTCTTTTTGTTAATCAGTTGTTCCCCTGGGCTCTTTCAATCTGCCATGACAGCCTCAGTACCGCTGAGAATGCCTTTTCTGCTATTAAAACAAAAGGCACGTCTCTAAACACTTCATAATTTCAAGCAGGAAAGAATCTCATTCTTCTAGCTGAAGAAAGCAGTAACAAAAGACTCATGAACTAGAACGCTGATGTGAATCATGGCTAGCTTCTGCTTTCATTTTTGCTCTCTGGGGACTTCCAGCTGAAAGACATTCTTAACCCGGCCAGCAAGGTAAGGGGCCACACCACATGCCCCTGTGAAGGCTGAGGGATGAGAAGTACCCCTGAAGGAATGCTTTGGAAAGGCTCTCAGCTGCTTGCAAAGTATCACACTTCAGTCCCTGTGGAGGGGCCAGACACACTTAATATAGAAGGGCATTAATGAAGAATTTACTCAGCCAGGACCAGACAACACAGCATTTTAAACCTGGAGTTTACACAAACCAGACGAAAACTTGCCACAACACAAGGCAACTAAAATCAGACTTCACTGCACTGAGACAAAACCATAGCTCCACACATGTCCTTTTGGGTAGTATGTTTTCACAGCACACTAATAGCCTCCATTTATATTACATCAATTTCCAAATTAAAAAAAATAATAAATATTGCCACATTAAAAATAACAGCTTGTTGGTTCTACATTTTGAAAAATAAGCTGAGCACTGTATTGTTCACTCAAACAAAGTAAGTTAATTTATCACTTAAATGCATTTTCACTTCATTTTAAAACCATCTAATTTGCTTTCAGAAGTTTAACAAGTTGGTTTACTATTGCTGTAATACAGGGACATTTCATTAAATGACCTGCCATCTTCTATCAACATCATCATGATTGCGTGCTTCCCTTGTTTTATTTTAATTTATAGCAATTTTTTGCTACTTGCCAACATGGGTTCCTGTTGCAAGACATGGATCATTGATAGAATTATTGGGATCAATAAAAGAACTATACAAGCAATAAGCCTGCAAGCAAAAGGCCTGTGTGAGAAAAACTCTCCATGAGAAAGTCCCTGTGTGAAAAACAGGGCTGAGAACAAGAAGGGAGTTTGAAAAGGTACAGCTGTGGAGATAAGACCCGGAGGGAGGAGGGTGAACACTGAATTCTTTTAATCGTAACATAACTGTAGAAGCTTGCCAATGTAAGTCCAATTAGGTAGAAGTAGAAATGTGCTTTGATAAGTTTTAAGCCACTTAAGAGTTAACAAGCTGGTATACTATATAAGTGCCTCTGGATTGCTAATAAACGGAGTTTTGCTCTTATCAACCACATTGGTTTTGGACTGCAAGTAACTCCCCCCGCCAGAGTCCCGGGCCTCTCTTCTTTTTACAATTCCAACAGGTTCTTAGTAATGTCACAGACTGGCATGGAAAGCAAGCCAGTTGCTTCCATTTCCCCTGTGCTCAACATTTCATTTGCATCCCAGTTTCACAGCCTTCAGTGCTGCATGGTACTTGCAGGGCATCAAACCTGGATACCTTCCTGATGTGTAGAATGAGTTCTTCCCAGTCTGGCTTTTATTTTGCTTTCTTACTAATCTTCTTCATTAACTCCAGCAGTAGCAAAATGTTGGGAAGAGAAAGGTTACCTCTACAGACAACAATTCACAAATCATCTCAAGCTTTATAGTTTCAAGCCTTTTAAGCCTTAACTTGCTAAATTTGTTTGCAAACCAACAGGCCAAATGTGCTTCATAACATGTGTACCACTCGCTCTGCAATGCACGAGCCACCACTGAGGCTGCTGCTCCAACATCCGTTTCTCCTTGGCTCTTAGGAACATGCAGCTGGTAGCAGCAATGGGGCAGACTGTGGTGGCAATTAATGTTTCTAGAGGAAACTGCTGCTATCCCCAGGAATTTGTAAGGTAGACAAGCGAGTGCCCTTACTAGATACCATTGCCTGTAAGTGCTGAAGAGCAGTGGAGGATGCAGCAATAACCCAGCTGCAGCCTCTAGTAGCATACCACAGGCAAGCTTTGGGACTTGAAGGAGCAGCTGTGACCCTCAAGAGACTTCCAGGTATCTTCACCACATCACCCAGATTCAGCTCCAAGTTATCTAGAACTTGCCTGTGCCGCTGACTTCCACATCGATGACTCCATCTACAAGATTCAAATCAACCAGTTGTGGGTGAGACAAAGCCCTACACCCCTGGAGTGCCACAGCTGCCTGGCCTCTGGCAGGGCAGAGACAAGGGGGAAGATCTGTCCCAGGGCAAAGAACCAACACCTGGAAATAAACAAGTGGTTGCTCTCAGCTAACAACAAAGCCACTAAAAAGCAATTACGGCTGTTTCCCCTGACAGCTGTTTGCACTGATAGTGTGATCAGTGATGGTCTCAGCAGTGTAAAAAACATGGATGTTTACTGATAAGGAGAAGAGTTAGGAACCGTCCAGGTATCAGCTCTCTACACCCAGCCAATAAGGACCAGGTACCGGGTTTTTGGCACAACATGTGCAAATGAAAGGGACGAGGATGATGAAGCATCACTTCTTAAACCCATGGCAGTGCTAAGCCCCAAATGAGATCAGAAGAACCTTGGAGATCAGCCAGGGATAAGGAGATTAGCTCCTTGGTTTCACACAGACCAATGTCACGGGAAGTTTAACCTACAAGTGAAGAACAACAGTGGCAATTCTGGCAGATTTTTCCACATCCAAAAACATCATCTAGGCAACAAGAAAGTTGTCCTGAGCAGACAGAATAATGTCTAAAACATTCCTCCACAAGTACAACATAAAAGAAAACTTACAACAGCAGCTCTTTTATTTCTTACTTCTGTACAATAAAATGTTCCACTTGGAAGGAAGAATAATTCAGGGAATGTTCAGTTGAGACTCTCCTGTAGTTTGGCTCCAGCTCTGAACAATGATCCCTGCCTTGTCACTACAACAGACTTTTACCCTGCATATTTTTCACCTTCTGCTTCCTGCCCTTGTGTAATTGCCTGTCTCAGATTAGAAATGGGCCATCCATCCAACTGCACACATTTGGGCCACTATTTTCAATGCAGTTTTACATATGCTATCCACACCATCAATATTCCCATGATTTCCTGTTCACATTCAACTGAGATTACTCTGATCCCATAACCGCATGAAGCATCAAATGAGAAAAATACTTGCTGAGCTAATTCAGCTCGTAAAGTTCCATTTTTATTTGCTAAGATGCCTGGAATCACTACTACACAGTAAGTCATTGCCTAGAGAAACTTATTTTTTTTAGGAAAAAAAAAGAAATGCCCTCTACAGTTACCTTTATGATAATTCATGTAGTGAATTGAGTGATTAAACTCTCTGCATTTACAGAAGTACTTAGCTTTATGCTTTAGCAATTCTGCAGTTTACAGAGATTTATACTTACAGAAACCCTTTAGGGCAGGATCCCAGAGCAAGAATTCTCCTTTGTTTGGTAAATCTGTACAGTCTCACTATTTACTGTTAACAAGAAATGTCATCATATTTACCATCAGCAAATCTTCTAAAGTCTGCAAATTATCAAGTAGCTGAACAGCTAATTTATAAAACTCATTACTATTTTAAATTGTCACTACATGTTGAAACAACCTATAATGGAGAGCATTGACTATGACACCCAATTTCCCTCTGTTCATAGTTGGGTAAGACTCCAATTGACTGGACAGACTCTTCACTTTTCAGTAGTGTTTATTATTTGCATTGCAACAGTGCACAGGAGCTCGAGCCTTTGACCAGGTCAAGGCAACAGCGACATGGTACAAACACGGAGTAAGAGATGTTCCCTGCCCTGAAGAGCTTACACTCTAGAGAGCTGCCCCACCTTCGGAACAAGGACATTTTTTTCACACAAGAAAAAACATATGAAATGAAACATAACCACAAGAGACTTAAGGCTGTAAAGAGGAATTTTCAAATATCAGATCAAGGACCCAATAGTAAATTACTAGAGTATTTTAAAAGTGCACTATATGTAGTACCCCAAGTAATAAAGTTCCTGTCTCTGCTTAAGTGCTGAATTCCTGACTAAAATGCAAATGAAGCAGAGGACAGAAGTAGAAATCCCATTTTAATTCAAAGGTTGTTCTCCTTGCTGTCCCTGTTTTGCCCAGAATAACCAGAGCCCTTATTTCCTCAGGGAATAAAACAGCACAAGTTCAAGAGAGAAATGTGTACAACAATGGAAAGTCAATGTATTCAATGTTTATAAGAATCTAGAGTTCTCCCTGAGTATTATCATGGGATGTAGATTATTTTATAACCTTACACTCAATCTGTAATGTAATTCCTGACAAAACCCAATTTGCCCAAGAACTCTCCTACTGCAAAACTCTGCAGTCCACATTACATACACAACAAAACTATTTTTAGAACATCTACTGAAAAATCACAAGGAGTTTAGTTCAAAATGAGCCTCTCTTAGACTTTCCATTAAAATACATCTTTAAAATAACTTTCTAACTTTATAAATAGACTGCAAACTAAAACATTTAGGAGCCAAGAAATACCAAAGCTAAGAACTATCTGAAGAATTCCCCCCTTGCCCTTCTGGGCACAACAGAAATCTACCTAATTACAGACCACATATTTTGTCTAATTTGGGGTGTGTGTGTATCTATATATACACACATACATATACACACACACATATATATATATATATATATGTATGTATGTACTCATAGAGTCTGTCATTCCATGAACATAATAGGAAAAGGCAAATATTCATATAAAGGTGTTGTGGATTAACACCATGATTTATCTGAGTGTGAATGGACTAGACTTGGCTGAAAAGCATGGGGTTTGTTCTCTGTGAAATTTCTTGTCTTTTTTCCAAAATTTTAAACTCCAGGGGAAATGGTGGGCTTTTGATGGAAGGAGTTTTCTGGCAAAAATGGCCCAGTTTCAGGTCTGCTGTGCCTGGGGAAGATCTGCCAGCCAGACAGTGGTTTGGGTTCTCAGCTTAATGGCAGACTGCCTAAGGCCCAGGGATCATTAGCTTTCAACATAATTAGCCCATCTATCAGGCAGATTAAACTGAGGCTCAGGACACCCAAAGAAATCCAAGGAAGTAGTGAGGTGTGAATGCTGAGGGTGGAGGTGTGATGTGTGAATACATATGGTCACTTGGACTCAGTAAAGTATTTTTTTTCTTTTGACTGCAACATTTCAGGCTCAAATATACCTTTTCTGGAAAAAAAAAAGAAAAATACCCTAGGTATTGCTGGAAAACTTCCAAATATCTCTAACCTGTACTCCTGCAAAAGCTGAAGGAGATAGTGCTTACTGGAAGAACCAGGACTAATTTAATGAGCAGTGGGCCTACTTTTTCAGCAATGAAGATAAAAATAAATATTGAGCAGCTGCCTACTTGACTATGCAGCAGCCACAGGCTTTAATCCATTTGATAGACCGTAAATCTGCCTGGAAACCAAAGACCGGTGAAAGTATTCTATATTTATGAATCTATTATAGGCATGTAATGTAACATTGACTATTTGTCTTTAGTATGTCTGCATATGTACATACCTTTTGAAATGCTACGCACATACTACATATGCATATAATATGCATATCATTACCGAACAATCTCTATATCTAAATTTAATTAGTTGTCCATATTTGAAAAATGTATTAAAGACAAAAGCAAGACTTGGCATGTTAACTGGAGCCATGCACAGTAAATACCACCCTCACACACACAGAGTCTGACTCTAAATTAGACACTATGGTGCTAAATTGTGTACGGGTAAATATAATAACCAGGATGTTTCATCAGAAATATGCAAATATTTAGACTTTTGGGTTTTAGACAATTTTGGATATTACCATTCTACACAATTGTATTTTATAGTAGTGGATATAAAGGGGAAAAGTACAGCATTTAGAAAGACTGACCACATTTTTTTCACATGGATCTAAGTTCATAGTCAAATCAAAAGAAAGGTTTTTTTAAATCAAAACGTGTCACCTTCCTGCACACCTTTCAAATGTTATTGTTTAAAAAAGGATTGTGCAAGGAAGTATACAACTAAAGCAGGAATCTCCAGCAGCTCTGTCAGTGAGTGTGTTTGGTAAATAAGAACCTAAACTGTCTACCCAAGGCAGGGAAAT
>NW_008237681.1:6796476-6809047 GCF_000691975.1 Corvus brachyrhynchos
AAAATGGTATCATCAATTAGCAGAATTTATTAGAGCTAGTATCCCTTCTCAGCCATCAGGAAGAGCAGTGCCTTACATAATTTAAAATGCCAATGAGGATGCGAATTTTTTCTCTCACGTAGACTTTGCAAGACTCTTCCCTGCTTGACCGCCTCCAGGGTGAAGAAACTTCCCCACCATTTGTTCAGGAGCAACCCTGGAGCACCCACCTGAGGCTTTGCATGCCAGGCTGTAGCCACCAGCCTTCTCTTCTTGGTGAGGACAGGATGCCCAGAGCACTCAGCATCTGCACTGGGCTCCCTGGGATTCACTTCTACCCAGTGGTTCTCCAGCAGCACTGGGAACTTCACTTCTCCCATTTCCTTCTAACGTTTAAACTTGGCAGGCTACAGAAACATCTACTTGGACGGGTTTCTGACATGGCTGCATTTTGGAGGGTGAATGGCAAGGAAGAGTAACAAGCAAGACTGACCTGCCAACATCATCTTTTTTTTGGATTTTGTTGTTTGGTTGGTTGGTTGGCTGGTTTTTTATCTCCCTGAAAATACCATTCCAGTTGTAGGCTATGCTTAGACTCTGCTGCGGATCACCTACTACGTTTTTGGGTTTTGTAAAAACAAGACCTGCTGCAGCTGTGCATGAAAGATAAATTGTTACAAGTAATAGATGAATAAGTACAGCCCAGAAAGATTCATTTTACCCTACTTCAGGCAAATCCCAATTGATTACAAGTTTCTAGGAAAAGTAACTTGCTTCTTTATTTGTACATAAAGTGCCTAGTCTACAGTGGTGATACTGAAGAAAAAATATATTAATAAGAAGAGAAACTATTAATAGTATTCTTCAGGATATCTATGACATGAGCAGATGCTTGCTTCTGGGTGATGGGAAGCAAATGACAAACTGAGGGTCACAGTGAGCATGGTCTAGGGATAAACCCTCCAGAGCATGTTCTGAAAAAGCTGATTATTTTCCTTTTTATTACAATATTCTGACTAAAAGTATTTGCTTCTAACAACTGCAAAGACGGTTGTTACCCTTAGTGGTAAAAAATGCTCTAATCAGCCATATTATGTTCTTAAAGAACCATCAAGCATTCCCTGTGTCATTTGTTTTATTTGTTTCTTCCCATGACTTCACGGAACAAACCGGTGGCTATTTTTCTACCACACTGACTTGCACGCAGCAAACAACTGATTACTCATTGTCACGTATGTAAATCTTTGAAGTGCACAGCAAAGGAAAGAACATCCCTATTTATTTCTAAAGTGAAATCCCAGCATCCAGCAGAATTTTAAAACTGATTTTTCTAGGGCAATACTTCTTTCATCTTCCCAATACTAAATATTAAATAAGAGAGATCTGTCTTAATTCAAGCTGAGCTCTGACCCTTGAAGTCTTATGATGCTGTCTGTTTTTACATGAGCACAGACTATTTTTCTCCAAGCTAGTTCACATCATGCACATTCCTCTCAAACTCTCCGCAATCCAGAATGCTAATAACCCTCCCTTCCCTCCTGGCTCATCAGGGAATTAGGAAGCTGTGGAGTCTGGATGCTGCACAACAGTTTTCATCAGAAAGCTGATATTATTCCTGGTTCATTGACAAGAGGCTGACTCATTATACTAATCTTTTCTCATTTTTGGCACCTAATTGGAGTTGCAGCTTGCATTTTTAAAATAACATTTAATAGGGTATATTATTTTCTATATTTAGATAACAGATCCCATTAGTTTCACCTGCACTTGATCAATACTTCTGCAGAATCTAATGTGTGCACTCAGTAGCAGAAGTAGCCTCATTAGCCTTTTAACATGTTTGAATTACTTGCCAACACAAAATGAAGGCTCTGGGCAGGGATGTAATCCAGACCACTGTGCAACTTTCAACCAGTTTCATCACTGCAGTAGACTTCTCTTTTTCATTTCCATCACATGCCTTTCACTTCCATAAATAGCAAGGCAAAGCTGCTTGCCCACAGCCACCCACTCACTCACAGCCATGACTTAATAATCATCAAGAAGTGGAAACAATAGAAATAGTAGCCAGCTATAGCTGTGGCATTCAGGGGAAAGCAACGTTTGGAAATTCTTCTTGCTTTTAAACAGCTTGAACTCAACCCGGGGAAAACAGCATGTTTAACTATATAACCATGCTGCTTTAGTCGAGCAAAGGCTCTCCAGTGCACTGAACGAGGCAGGAAACCCACAAGAAAGAAAAGAGATCTGGTAACCAAAACCTCCCTCATCATGTAAATGCACAGCTGAGGTTGTACTGTTGACCCTCTGTCAGACATTCCTTATCTTGATTTTGTGCCTTCGAAGCTCTTTTAATACTGATTCTTTTTATCTAATTTCTTTGGACTCCTGCAACAACATGCATCCCTTTCCCAAGCTAAAAGTATGAGTTGGGGAACCCCAATGACTCCAACATGGTTAATTGCCCAGACTGGACCAAAGCTTAAAACAACAAGGACAGACATCTGCAGTATGAATCAGCACAGCTCAGCAAGGAGTAGGTAGTAACTTTGTGGACAGGTCAGTCATGGGAAGAGCATTAGGAATCAATGAATTTTCACAATTTTTTGCTGACAACAGGGCAATTATGAGACTTTGGGCGCAGATTTTTAAGTCCTATAAGGGACAGTGTCATGGGGTACAAATACCAACCACCCTGTTGGGCACCAGCCTGAGCCTGGCCTCTAAACCTCAGGCTCCTTCAGGCTCTTATCTGTTAAAGTGAGCAATTTATTGGAGCTGAGCCTCCACCACAAGGAGTTGGCATTTTTCAACAGAAAAATGCTATGTAGAAAAATCCCCAATGAACTAAATTAGCTGGAATCTTCTACGTGCTGTCAAAAGCTTGTCCTTTCCCTCAAACTCATCTGAGTAGTTTTCTGCAGTCAGAGAAGAAAATCCAGCTTGACACATATGTGGAAACCTCCCAGCCAAATGGCTGAGGCTGAGCAGAATGTTTTTTGGGCCTTTTTCAAATGGAGAAAATCATGCATTTATCCCTCTGCACAACTAAGAGAGAGAACAGTCCCATTGAAGAAGAGAACGAAACTCAATCTCTCTTGGAATCAGGGCAGTCAGAAAAATGGAGAACAAGTTTAAGAAATAGCCTAATAGGAGATTTAAAGCAGAAAAAAACCCCTAGAGGATGCCATTTAATGCATATTTTTCTGTTGTATATTTTTTTTTGTATCACTGAGCACATGCAACTCCAAGCACAATCTGGGGAACTGGATGTTGCAAACTGGCTCAGAACAGATTGTCCTGAATGATTCTAGTGTCTACTCAGGTACAAAGACAAGACCCACTCTGGAGGCCCTTCTTAGCACTGCTGCAAGGAGGCAGCATGTGCTCCTTATCTAGGACCTAATTCCATCACAGGAGGGTGATGCTCCTTTCACCCAGAGCCCTCCTTTCAAGGGAAGGAGGTAAAAGTGAGAAATTTCTCAGAGATCTCTGACAGATGAGGAAAAGGAAAGAGATTCCTCAATTTTATCTGCTATAAGTAAAGATAAGGGCTCTTTGCCCCTTCCAAAGCTGCTATTCCCAGAAGTTAAAGGCAGAATCAATTGTTCTCTTCCCTTCAGTCCACTTGAAAAGAGAGAAGTCTGGGAGCCAGATGCTACTCAACAGTGTGAAAAACAGCTCGAGTAAAACCTCTTTTTTTTCCTCCACCCCATGTAGAAACACCAGCCACGTTTTGGAGAGGAAGGACTCACCTTCCTCACAATTCCAAACGAGCAGGTCTCAGACTTTTGGTGAAGTGTCCAACTCACTCACAGACACATTTTCTTCCAGCAGCTATCAAGCAGTGAAAATTGCGGTCAGCTACACCTGTGGTGTTCGGGGAAAAGCAAAATCTGGATTTTTTTTTAAGCCACCCGAAGCCAATCTGTGGAATATAATGAGCTGGCAAGTCACAAACACCCAGAAGCAGGCTGTGTGGCACTGGTGGAAACCAGGGGAGCCCCTGCAGCCATTTATTTTGCAGACAGAAGTATGTTTACAAAGATGGGGCAGAACAAAAGGCAGAGGTGTATCTTATCACTACACTTACACTTTCAGGAAGGTAAAAATATGCCTGGAAACTGTACCTATGAAGCTTAAAAAATATTATTAAAAAAAAAAAGTAATATCAGCTTCAAATTAGCCAGGCTGCCTTAGAAATGTGACTGCAGTGTATGTAAGTCTCTTTCACCATCTGCCCTATCTTTTGAAACAACTGACTGATTTTAGCTGAAGTTGATGAAGCAACAGTCTGAGTATCATGAAACTTGATTGCTTGACTGAGGTGAGAGATGTGGTCTGAGCTGCTGTGCTCCCCTGTGACCAGCCCAGCAGCAATGCCTTCTGCCTCCTTTGCAGGTGGTGAAAAGGAAATAAGGGGAGAAGAGGGTAGAGGAAGGAGGAATGGAGATGAGGGATGGATGTGTGAAAGGTCTGGAGGGATGGCTGGGCTTGCTGAAGTGGGAGTAAGGTGTGCAGAAAGATAGAGCACAAATGAATATGGAACCCAGGCATCACCAATTCCAATGCTCACAATAAAAAAACCCAACCCTTTATAACTGGCTCCAAGTTTTTTGTGTCAACCAGAAATATCTGGAATTGCAGAGATTTATTCTTTTATGTATTCATCGATTTTAGTGCCTAAAATTTCAAGGCATTGCATATCTTTGCTATGGGACTCCCTTTAACCCCTTTGCTGCTGGTCCTTCTTGCATCTTCTGTGCTGCGGCAGAAGGTGACAGTTTTCCTTTGCTGCGCCGGTGCTCCATAGGCAGAAACCAGAGTATCTGTGTTGGGGTTTCTGAAGCATAAAGTGGGAAAAAGCCAAAAGAAAGACTTTTTCTTGTCCTGGGAAGGCAAGAGGGGAAATAATGAGGAAAACTAAGGGTGGCATAGAGTGGTTTTTAGGATGATAGCTTAAATAAAAGAAATAAAAACGATTGAAGGAAAAACCACAAGGTAAGGGGGGAGATATTTCAGTGCATCAGGCTGGTGAGAAGTCTGTGGGTTTCTCATGTGACATTTTTACCAAGATCTTTCTCCTTAAATTCTTAAAGTTGAGAGACAATTTTATATAGCAATTGGATTTGCAACCTTTGCTGCACTTTAGCACAGCTGACTGGGGTGAAAGTTGTCTTGAATGTCATTTCCTACAGGATTACTCAGAGCAACACCTGAGAACTTTGCAGGCAGCATCTCAACATAGAATCCCAATCTGAGACCTAAAATGTTGAGGCTCAACATGTTTGCTTGCTGGCAGGGAATGCAGAAAGCTGAGGAGAAACACAAAGCAGGCTGTGTTCTCAGCCAGTCCGATCTTTCTGGCTCCTAAAGAACAGGTGTATTTAGGTTTTTTTCATGGAGCAGCTCTGAATTGCTTTTTTTCCAGTCTGGATCCCTGCTGTCACTAGTCTTTCTCCTCCCCCTTCCATGCTCTTCTTCCAAAAAAGCTGCACATAAAAGAGCATGCCTCCTGATAAGCATCTGCTTCAGGGAAGGAAACCAAGTCATGTACTGGGTTGAAAAGCCTTTCATGGGCATCCTTCTTCCTAGATTCCCAGGAGAGCACTTATTTCCACTTTGATTTCTGAAAAAAGTCAGCAAGGGCTTGAGCAGCCTTACAGAGACTGTCCTGATGTTGCTCTGATTAATCCTGCTATGACCAACATTCTGTGATGTCCATAATTTCTTGAGTTAATAAGGAAAAAGCTGAGATTGCCACACACCTAAAGTCAGATATAAAAATAGTTCCCAGTGAGGGTTTCCCACAACCAGTCTGGATGACCTTGTTGAAGGAAGTTAAAAAAGGGCAATGACAACAGCACCAACATTTTCCCCCTATTTGTATACATGAGCACAATTTAAAAAAAAGGTGTTGTTTTTCTAGAAAAAAAAAAAGAAATATTATGGACATAGAATTCCTTAAAATTTATTGGGAAAAAAAAGAAAAAAAAAAGAAAAGGTGTGTGTGTTCCACAAAAATAATGCTTCCAATTCTTCAATGCCTGTTTTTGGCAGGCAGATCTTACACCAGCCTCAAGCTGATACAAGCTGTTGGAGAAACACATCCAACAGTGTCTTAATTTGGAACTTCTTCTGCTTTACATAATTTTCATATTCATATATTAGTAGTATTCAATATCTACATAATAGTTATGGTATACATTTGGGGCCAAAAAGAATTAGTTTTATTTCTTAATAATCTTCTTTCTTTAACTGATGGTAAGTACAACATGTATAACAATCTCTGGGTATTTTAAAGGGTTTCTCCTAAAAATAAATACTGTAGCTTAGCTGGATCCAACCTTTTATTATATATTATATATATGTCTGTAATATACGGCCATTTTGTTCTGAATTTGGAAGACTTCTTTCCACTTGTTGCTGTGCCTTCAATGTCACTTAAGACTAACAACAGATAAGAAGGCAATTTCTGTATATCCCTCAATAATTCCCATGTTTGATCCTTGAGAGTTTGTTTAGATATGTGTATATGTTGTTTAAACGAAAAGAGAAGTCAACAGACACTAATATCTGCCCAGACAGATATTTATTTCATATTTGTGATGTTTCCTTTTTTCTCATTGCTCCTTTGGAAGTGATGTCACTTGTCAGAAGAAATTATTAATGCTCTGTTCCTCATTAGCAACAAAGTAAGTCACATTTCTTATCACGTGTTTCTCTTTGCAACAGAATCTGGATAAACCTCAAGCCCCATTAATGCCAAAATTATTTGTCATTTCACCCCTTTTAAGAGATTCATGTTGCTGAAGAGGGACTGAAGCTGACCTCCTGCCCTTCAGGGTAGTATCCAAACAGAAGGAAAGATTTACAAATGTCCAATGGTTTTAACTTTTTTAGAGACCGTATTTCAAAATCATTCTCCCCAGCTTCTGTCTTGGACAGTCTCATTTCTCAGAACAAGTTCCCTGGACTCCTTTATTACACCACCAAAATTTCTCAAGCTTGATTTTGAGAGAAAAAAAGTAAAGCCCTGTAAAAGCAATTAGTAATTAGACTGAAGAGAAGGGCCCAAAGCTAAGGAAGGTAGAGCTCAAAGCACCATTACCAGAGATACACCCATGAGGCCTTAGCAAAGTCATAGATGAGGAAGCTGCGAAATGTTTAACTGGAAAAAGGACACTCTATTTACTAAGTCTCTCCTAAGCACACACTGTGAAATCTTACTCAGAGTTGAAAAATTGAGGTAGTGGGACCTGTTGAACCAAGGGATGAACTAAGAGCCAAAAGCTGCTACATTCAAACCTTTGTTCCCATCTCACGGCCAATAGCCAAAGGCTCACCACGTCCCTGTGTTGCTATGTTTAGATGCAAATCACATGCTTGTCTACTCATCTGCATGAAGATTCATTAAAGTCAAGGGAATTTGGAAATTCAGGCTTTGGCAACTAAACCTGATGAAATTTGTAGCACTGTCTCTTCTGTATTTGTTTTACGCGTACCTACATAGATCTACTAAAAATTCTGCAGTTTTTAGATCCAGAAGTCTGAACTATCAAGACATCTATAAAAGTGTAATTAAGGCAAAATGTTTTGACTTTGGCATTGTGCCACAGAAGAACGTTCAAGGAAAAAGGCTGATGACTGAGAACAGTAAGCAATTTTTTCAAAGCCTTTGATGCCATTTCTGCTATTGTTTCTGTCTCTCATGGCTCTGTAGTTTCTTCACAATAGCTGTCTTTTCTGCGTTTGCCACTGAGATCAATAAAGAGATGTTAATTAAAAGAAAATCTGCTGGAGGTTGTACTTTTCTGTTGGGATTTATCCCAGTCTTTGGCTACAATACCTCAGTGGCCCTGACTACAATGCCAAAATAGGCTTGGTCTTGTCTTGTCAAGGAGACATGCTTGGGTAGAACCCTGACCTTTAGTGACAGTTCCACTAGCACACATGTGCCTCCTTAACATCCCCCCACCACACCCCGTCCTCTACAGGCTGACTTTTGTGAGCAGTTAGGTATACAAAATACATCGTGCATCAATATTACTATTCCAAATAAATCACCATGAGACCATATTTACAAAACAACTCTAATTACCACAGACACTGACACACCACTCTTGAACAAGACAGATCTGCATTTCTGTCCTAAAGGCACTGTTTGTGCATCTTTGCCTTCCCTTCTGTGAATCGAAGAATGTGTCCACATGTAAAGTCACTCGTGCAACAACAGCAGAGATAAGGTCTTAGTGGAAGCCATGAGGAGGGATCTCACCAACTGCTGAGATTCAGACATTAGTTCATCTGGCTACATACAGAGGTGAAAGGCAGAAAGTGAAGAACTTCCCATTATTTGGCTAGCAAATGTCAATCACGACAACACAACAGGTTTTCAGTACAGAGGTTCACCAAGGGACCAACTGGGCTGTGTAAAAATGGCAAGGCAGACAACCAGCTCAGTAACATGGATTCAAGTTCAACAGAATATGCATTGCTATGGAAGGAGAAAAGCATCTGATGCTCTGTGTGACAGTTACTATCACTGGGTTCAGAGAAAGCAAGCAAAAAATCCTCCAGCACCCCCCCAAAAAAAGAGCTTGCTGAAAATAAAACAGACAGTTCAATGCTCATTACTGTGCATTTTGCCTGCATCTGTGTGTGGGCTGAGAATCCTTTTTACTAAGTTTCTTGCTTTTTAAATATATCACAAACACACGCATAGACAAAACAAGAGGCCTAGACCTGTCAGAGGCAGACTAACATCATCACTTTGGCCTCCTAGCTGTCAGGTCTGATTCCAAATAACCTTTTGTCTTCTTGTTCCAGCTACTAAATTACAGATCAAGTGAAAAATGTAATTATACCCCAAAATGCCATGGATAGCATCTCGGAATACACTGAATTGTGAATGGAACAACAATAAAAAAAAGATAAACTAGTATTACCTGTGGTGCATGGCTAATCCAAAATGCTACACAGTCCCACATGAGTTGTTATAGAACTGTTTCCTATTTGCCAATTTCTCTTTTTCAGAGATACAAACAATTCACCCCTCCCAACCCCCCTGGCTCTTTTTAATGCCTTGTGAAAAATACATCTTCCCTGTTGCAATAAATACTCAGTTATACTGTTACCGAATTCTACTGTGTTTGATTTTTTCCTTGAGGATGATGCAGAATTTGTGGTGTTTAAAGTCATATGAAGCTGAGGATATCAAGACTTATTTTCTAGGCACAAATTTATCTGCTAAATTTTTACAGAAGGAAAAAGTAATGAAAATCTATAGGAATATATTCTTTTCTCAATTGAGTCTGATAATGTTATATTGGATTGGAAGTGTTATCAAATACTGAATTAACTTGTTTTTTCATTTGTTTATTGGAATATTAAATATTCAAGGACTTCTTCTGCATTCTTGCACGCATCTCTAAACATACAACTGTTCAAAACACTAAATTATTCTTGGCAGCACCTGACAAGATAAAGTAGGTGGTGGTGTTAGAGCGCAAACCTCCACAGCTGTTAAGACAATTTACATACAATCCGAAAGGCTGCTGATGGCTGAAGTTTTAAACCTCCTCTTTCTTATTAATGTCATGATTCTTACCCTTATTCAAGCACTTGTACTCCTGTATTTAAAAGGAAAATAGGCAATAAACTGGAAAACTATTAACATTTCAGTTACTGTCCCTTTATTTGCAGCCTTCTACCTCAAATACAGCTTGCAGAAGAATCAAGCTCACCACCTCCATTTGCTAGTACCAAAGAGGGTTCTTCTGAGTCTGAGAAGATATGAATATTTGTTACTCCACAGACATCTCAGGCTGTGCTTGCTCAGGAGGCTGGCTCAGCACAGCCCCAAGGCACTGGACCCTGCGGATGTGCACCACAACACACAGGTCCACATTTGTAGTCCTGGGCAGCTCTAACGGGACAGCAATGTACCTCAACCCATGGCTGCGCAGGCTTGCTCTCACTTCAGCTGGGGCAGTGTCACACCTTTGTTGGAGAGCATACACTGTGACCTGCAAAGCAAGAAAATGATGCAGGTACCCTAGCTACCTTTTTCTTTTTTCTTTTTTATATTTGCAATGTAAAATTTAGTGAGAAATAAAACAAAGGAAATTAGAGAAGGTCATCTATTTTCCTAATGAAATTCAGTGTCTATAGGAGCATGATACAGAGCTTGTACACTGCTGGCCTGTGGAGAAGGAAACAAGTCACTGAATTGAGAGCTCATTAAAAAACCACACATGGAAAAATTCCCTACAAAGTATCATGTGGAAGTTATATGAATCCTGCATTGAATGCAGTGTCTCATTAAAAAGCAAGTTATACCACATGATGACTTGACTCTGTTCAACTGGGATTCTGCCAGCCCACAAAGAAACCACAATCCAGACTTTTCTCCTAACTCCTAGTACTGTGAGGTCTACAAGAAACCAGATCAGGTGAATATTGTCTTTGAAAATACTCTCTTTAGTCCAATCTCTGGCAGCATACTTCATTTTCAGCCATTCTGGAAGTGCCTTAAGCTCTGTCTGCAAATTCACTTGGCCTCACATGCAGCAACGCATTATAGACCAGATGGATTTAGAGCAGTCCACTGATTGGATTGATCAAATTAAAGGAAGGGGAAGACGGAGATAAAGGAAACTTATTTTCCCTCTACTTCCTAAAATATATAAATAAATAGAATTAATTTATTTGAGAGGGTTTCCCAGGTGTCTCTCCATGTACTTAGGCTGTAAACCACTGTAACCACAGTTTTATGAATGCAGCCTGGCAGCAATCAGGGATCCAGCCATGGACATGCAGGACAGCTGCTCACTGTCCAAACTACGTGTTGGTCTATTAATATTTTCCTGAGGCCTGCAAAAATAACAGACATAAAACCCCTTACAGAATATGGGCACCAGAATTACTGAGAATGAAAACAGGCATTAATTCATCTTTGTGGTACAAACCACAAAGACTCTCCTGATGCCAGAGCACAGATGCTTTCGACACAGTTGTGATATCCTAAGGCAAGCTGTTAAAATCATAGAATCATAGATTCATAGAAAGGCTTGGATTGGAGGGGACTTGAAGATCACCTAATTCCAACACCAGGCACGTCTGGGGCACACCTAGTGTTAGGCAAGGAGAGGATCTAGCTCCATAATCTTATTCCTATGGCAAAGTCTATTTTCCACACTTCTCAGCACTGGCATAATGAGCACACCCCTACATATTTAGCTCCCTTTTTATATGGCCAACCTTGTTTGTATGAGCTCACACTCCACAGCAAAAACCAGGTCTGTCAACTCAGGTCCATACACGAGTTATGGCAGAGCAGACTGACAGACAATAGGATTCACCCCAGAATTCTGGCTGGTGGGGGACCTACAACTCCCTTCCAGGGAGAACCGCAAAACCCTGTGCAACCAGCAACATGGCTATCTCCTGCATGAGCAAAGTTTATCTTCACAGTATCTGCAGTTAGTCCAAAGGATCTATTTGTCTTCTTAAAATATCCATAGCAGGAAATAAGAATTTTTAGAGCAGACATACTAAACAGTATTTTTTTGGTAGAGGCTAAGTGCTCTGCCCTGGTGATGGCTGTGGCCCTGCCTTTTCTCAAGGATGAACTGTGTCAAAAGGCCTTTTTTCACACAACAGAAGATAGCTGCATTTATTCTTTCACTGACAGAGAAGCAAAAGCATATGTAGAACTGCAGCCTGGCTGATGTAACAGGTGTCACACAAACATGCAGAATAAAAGCATATTTTCTGCCAATGAGTATTTGGGCCTAACTATTAGATGCCATTACTTTAAAATCCCAGCTCTGAAATCAAAAGCTGTGCTTTTCCTTCACATAAGAATAAATGTTGGGTTTTCTTCATTTGAATTTTTAAATGCATTATATAGTCCCACATTAGACATTCGGATAAGTAAAACAAGTAAATCATATGATGTCTTTGCATATTAACCCCTGTCACTATTTACATAAGTCCTCTGAGACTGGACCCTTCTGTAGGACCATTGCCATGTACACACCTACTCCTTATGGCACTGCATTTCACAATCTGGGTTTTAAAACAAAAGTGACTGTGAGAAGCTGAAGACTAACTCTAAGGCTGAAGTAAGCAATGGTGTCATGCCATGTTTTTTAAGAACAAGATGAATGCTTGTTGTCAAAAAAAGGTATCAGATGGTCATGTTCCCATTAAACCACTCATTGCACAAGCACAAATGGGTGTCAGCAGTGCAAGATACCCTAATTCAGTCCCCAGAAACTCTTAAGTAAACATGCCACCTAGTGTTTAATTGTGACAATTTCATTCATAAATCATCTTGATTGATTCCTCCCAAGCTGTTCCCTGCAAGTCTGGGTTGTAGGAATCTAGCAGAGTTATCTGGAGATGCCTTCTCCAGATTTGCCCCCTCCATTCCCCACAAAAAGCTCCGTCTCAACTTCTATTTTGCTCCCGATAAGCTCTTCCAAGCTACACTCCCAGCTCATCCTTCTTTTTTGAGGAGCCCACAGCTCAGACTGCCATGAGCAATGCAGAAGGCACTGAAAACTGAACTCAGAGGGTCATTCCT
>NW_008237681.1:6809418-6825209 GCF_000691975.1 Corvus brachyrhynchos
TGACAGACTTCAGAAAAGCTGCCTTGTCCCACCAGCCAAATGGCACCTGGCACAGACTTCCCACATCTCCCTGCCTAAAGGGAGTGGGCAGAATTATTCCGGGAAGGTGAAGCACTATTTCTAGCTTACAGCTTGCCAAAGGGGGATGAGTTACCACATAGGTAACTCATACATACCATGTAGGTACTGTTTTGATGGATAGAACCAGGAGAAAATCAGGGAAAGGTGCTTTCAAAGTAGAGCATCTCCACAAAGCAGTAAAGACAAATTTCTCTTGAAGCTATGGCAATCTCCTCCTTCATCACCTCCAGCCCTGCTTAACAGTGACACACCTGGCTTAAATGCAAACAACCCTCCCCATAGAAGAGCTACTGCAGGTATGTGGCTTGGCTCCTTTCTATGCACTTAAAAACTGCCAGATTCTCCTCTTAAAAATTCTAATTGAGATTCTCTTGATGCTTCTGTCATGGACGCTCATTATGTTCCTTGGGATTAAATTCCTATACTGAATGACATCATAGCACAAACTGTCCTGAGTTTTCCGTAATGCCTTGTTTGCACTTTTTCCAGATCAATAAAAATCTTAAATGAAACTCCTGTCCCTGCAGTACTTCATCAGCCACTTTGCTCCAGCTCATCAAGTTGCTGTCTATCTCTATTCTTTGCTTGAAATTCTTCTACCTATTTTTGGTCTGTGTAACCATGTTCATGAGCCAACCAAATTTGAATTAATGTCAAGAGTGCAGTTTCATGAGAGATTGTACTACTTTACTAAAAATCCAATTATTCTGCATCTGCTGCATTCTTTTCATTCAGTACTTTTGTAAATCCATCAAAAAGGCAATCAAGAGTAACTGGCAGCATTCCTTCTTTATAAGCCATGCTGATGACTGTGTGCAGTCCCACCATTCTCCAGGGCTAAAAATGCATTACAAGGCAGAGTCCACTGTTACCATTTGTACTTGTCACTCCACAGCCTCCTCTTTCCCAAATATGAGCAGTTATAAAAACTATTGGTTCCCAAACTTTGTAGTCAAACCTCAGCTGAGAACAGTCAACAGCACTTGCTTCACTGTGGCTACTACCAGCTGTCCTTCTGCCCAGGCTGCTGCCTCCTCCTGCCCGGCAGAGCCATCAAGCTCTACTAGCTGAGACTGCCCGACTTCCAGGTGCTGACACAGCCTAAAGGTGACCAGGGAGATACCTGCACCTGGATTCCCAGTATCCCAGCAGTAGGATGTGGATGCAGGCTGCTAACCTGTCTCTGTGGTGAGAGACCAGATGAGACAGCCTTGGACACTAGGATCCTGGCTGCAGTTATTTCACCTCCAGTGCAGTGGCGATTTTGAAGGTTGAATGTCCCCTCCTCCCAGCAGAAGGAATCAAATAACCGGCCCTTAGCTACTTTAGTACGTTGTCTTCATCTAGCCAAGATGAATCAGAGCCTAGATAATATATTTTCAGACACAGAAAACCACTGAGAAATAGGACTAGAAGGTACTGTAAGATGTTTTTCTCCAGCCTGCCTCAGGTATCCACGCTATCTGTGCCATTTCTGCCAGATGTTTTCTAATATGTTTCTATGCCTTATGATGAGGGAGATTTTGTCACCCCCCTCAGGTGCTGGTCCAGCCCAGCATTTCACTGCTCTTTTCTTTCCTCCCTTAATAGCTAACCTGCAGTGTTCATCACTGTATTTCGGTCCTATCATTTCTTGTCATATCCAGCATGAACACAGAGGACAGCTTATTTTTTTCCTTATAATTGCCCAAGCCAATGTATGACCTAGACATGAATGTCACTTAAAATACTTCTTTTCTAATCAAAATATAAAGAAAAAATGCTATTCACAATTTAAATACTTTCTTTTTGACACTAATTCCAAGTCCTCCACTACCAGAAATTAATCTCTCTCTTGTATTTAAGAAGCTGAACACTTGTCTTCCAATATCAAAACATGACAGTTTAAAGGTGCTTGTAAAACTTTAGTGCCTATTCCTACACAGTGTCTCAAATTTCATGCAAGATAATCAAGTATAGATTTTTACTTAAAAGATGCCTTTTCATTTTCCAGTGGCTAGACAAATGAAATGTTTATGCTGAAGGCTCCATCCCAATCCCTGTGGAAGTTTGTTTATATGAATTGAATGCCATCAAACAGTGTAAAGAGTATAAAAGCCAAGATAATACACCCTCATATAAGCTGTAAGTTTTAGTACATCAAACCAAGCATGGTTTTTATGCAACAAACATTTAGCTTTAGTAGAATTATTAATAAGCTCTTAAGAGGAAAATACCCAAGAGAAAAGGATTAACTTATGAATTTAGTAGAGCCTAGCTGCAGATACACGGTACTGTATTTGAAGAGCCAGGTGCATTTGCCTTAGGAGTACTATAACCACTTCTGGTGTATTGAATAATTTTTAGTACTAAACTGAAATTTTCATCTGAGAAAATTTCAACCTGGTTGTGATACTCACATTGCTTCCATTTGGCTGCCTTTCAAAAACACTGGATTGGGAAACACTATGGTGGTAACAAACTTGATATTTACCTTTGCTCCATATGCTTAGCAATGCCCTGAACTGCTCCAAGACTCTGAAATCCTTGGAGGTCTTCCCCTTAATTCAGTAGTGTTTGGATCAGATTATACCCACTGTATCATGCCATTTGTGTAAATCAGTATTGTCTCCAACTTACAAGCTCTCTTCAGGCATAATCATATCACTTATTCTGCTTAAGGCAAAAGTCATGAATTCTAAGCTGATGGTAATAACACAACATAAACCAGGAACCTGCAGAGATGTTAACAGTTCAGGGAAGCAACGTAAGCAAATGCTTTCCTTTGGTACCTCTCTTTCTCTTGATTCCCTCAATATCCACTATTGTTATAATGAAAACAAATTATCCCTTTCAAAAATCATTCTTTAATCAGGCTAAATATTAGGTAATAGGAGTGCCACAGTCAACTACAAAGCACTGTCCCTTTTCCTGTGCACAAACATAGACAGCCAGAGGGAAGGAATTGAAAAAGACACTTTCCATGATTTAACTCTGGTAGCTTTCTTATTCTTATTTCTTATATAGTATCTATTTTATAGATGCATTAAACAAACAAAAAGCTGCAAAGAGACACAGCCAGAAAATACAAAAGAATGGCAACACTGAAGGGTAAAAGAAAATGATCAGCTGAATATATTTTTGGTATGATGCTGTTTGTCATTTGAAATACAAATTTACTAAAATATATATGCTGGTAGACTTACTGTATTAATATAAACTCCTCCTTGCTGCGCTATAATACCAAAGAGTATTCTGGATAGAATCACTACTGAATTGCTAACAGTTATTTAAAGAAGAGAGCCAGCTATGTAGTTAAGTACTCATGTCAAGGCATGCTACAATTAAGTAAATACATGTGGTAACCTGTGTGTAGAATACTACTCTTGCAGGACAAGCCTGAGTGACTGATGAAAAGAATTCATTTACTCCCAAAGTCATTTGGATGTATTAGTTTGCTGCTTCTAGCTGCAAAAATGCCACACATACATTTTATCACTGCATGTATTACTTAACCCTGCAGATAAAGCCCACCTTTGTGTACAGGTTTTATGTTGCTTTTTATCAGTGTGGTGTCTGAGCATCTTCTGGGCAGAAGCAATATGGCCAGGGAGAAGCCCCTTGTGAATTCTGTGGCCACGCATACAAGAGTGTGACTGTAACCCCTAATAGACAACAATGGTGGGTTGTTAACATCCATGTAGAACTGAGCATTTTAATTTGTTCTGACCAAGCATGCTGCAAAAAGCAGGGAGTTGAAGGCAATGTAAAACACAACATGTCAGATTATCAGTGCCTTTCCAGCCCAGAGTCTGCAGGAACAGGTATTTCTGCTCACTACCTTCTTAACCCCAGGATCTGCTGCTGGGGCAGCACAGTACCCTGCAGCCCTCCTGTGGAAGGAAACGCTCCACCTCTGGAGAGACATCCCAGCAGAGAATTAAACACTATCTAGCAACCTGTAATAGGATCATTAGAGGTTTAGAGGAGCTGCAGAATGGGAAGAATAATGAATAAATGAAAGACTAAAAAGATTTCTTTATTGTTTGCTAATAGCAGTACCTGCAGAAAATTCAATGAAGAGACAAAAATGGAGTTGTAAGATGAGGCTAAAAAGCCTTCAGAAAGGGACGTGGTGTGAATAACAATGTGAAAGTGTCAAATACCTGCAAAAATTGAACCAAACCCAAGGTTGTTTTAAAATTGACTGCTTCTTGTACAATTTTGATGTAAGAAAAACAGCAGTGCTCCTAAAAATTTAGTTCCATAACCAGATTATATCTCCAACTAAGGGATATTAGAAAATAGTCTTTCCTGGAAGTCCTGCATTTTCTTCTATGGGAAACTGTGTGTGAGCAGCATGAGTAATGAGAACAGTAATATCAACTTCTAGCAAAGTTATTCTTCCTTTTCTGTCACCTTTGCCTTAATAGGAATAGTTTTCTTAACTGTCTATTACTTGTGTGGAATTTTCTGCCAAGGAAATCTACAGCCTCCCAGACTTCACAATATGCTAATCATTCCAGCTCTTTAGCTCTAGCTGCAGTGTTAATTGTGGGCTCTATCATTTGCACTTCAATGCCCAGTTATGAGTTGCAGCAAAACAGATACAGAGAGGTTACTACGTCAAACAGCAACACAGAGTTTTCTGCACTGTCCCACTGTTAAGTGAAGACTTCACAAACAGCTTGCTCTTGGTTTAGCTCAAACTCTGCACTGTTCTGTACAGATCATCACTGCTGAATGCCTCGTGCTGCTTCTGGCATGTACTTGCAGCCAGAGAGCAGAACAAGCACTCCAGCCCCGGCTCCAAGCAAACTCATATTTCACGTACAACCAGTATGTTTGAACTGACTGAGCCAGATCCGACTAGGAGAGAAGGTGATGGGAGCTTTGCCAGGATCCAAGTAAGCAGAGACCTGGCACTGGAAAAAGCCTTCCTTAATCTTTACTGCACTTACCAACAGTTTGTCCTCTTTCAGATAGATTAAGATAATTCTTTTTGCAAACACTTGAAGCTCAAACACTGCCAAGGGTTTTCTCTAACTCCAGCCTGCTCTTCTCATCAGACCAGCACAGCAAAGAAACAAGTTGTGGGGCACAGCCTTTTTCTGACACAGGGCACTGTGTCACAGCATTCAGGTCTCACCCAAGGCATGGGGTGGTTGCACTAGTGCACAGGGCAGGTGACAGGAGTGGGATTGAAAGTGGAACCAGGATGGCTTTCCATCAGCAACTGTGACACCTGATCAGAGCATTCATGAAACCACAGCTTGCATTTACTTCCAACACTTAATTCCTCGAACATATTTTTCCAAATTTTACTTGCTGAGGTAGGATTAGAAAGGAGTACTATTTTCTCCTTGTCTGTGACACAAAGACTGCTGACTCAGTAAGGGCAGCATTTGCAGGAAAACACAATAGCAATAAATGTTTCAGAACTACATATTTTAGTGACAGATTACTGCAATTTTTTTCACTCCTATATGTGAAGATTAATTGCTTACAGCAGGTTACACTTCTCCTACATTCACCATTAACTTGAACTACTGGTAATTAATTACAGGACGTACTGGTACCAGGTACTTATCTGGCCTACATCTTCTAGTATGTGTTCATTTGCCCCAAGTACAGCATTCCATACACAGAACAAACATAAAGCAGGTGATCACAACTTGCCCAAGCTTAAATCACAACCCTAAAAAGACAACATGTGATCATCAAATTTTCTTTGCACGACAAAACTCTATCCAAAATCCTTGTTGAACCTGGATCCTGTTAAAATGACAATTGCCTACAATGCTAAGAAAGAATATGCAGCATGCTATTCTCCCACAACACTTCATTCCTAAAAATCATTGCGGTTCCTTTCAGATTAAAGATCTGTTAAACTATTGAGACTAAAATTTAGAATTTGTGTCTACAAATCAAGCACCTCATCAAAGTCAGACAGAAATAACTTTTGGATTAAACACCAGCATGAAGTATGTTAAAGCATAAATGTTTTCTTAGGCCTGATATAAAAAGTGTTGGATAAAAAAGCATGAACAACAACAGCTCAATCCAGACCAATTATCACATCCCCCTTCTGGAATGGGCATGACTCCACTAATTACAACCTCAAAGAAATTATCATTATGGGAATAGACAAGTACCCCAGGCAGTACCAAGACATCTCATCCAAATGCTGGCTCCTCCTGCCAGCCTGTGCGTTGGTGGCCGACCCACCCCATGGGAGCGGTGGCACTGGAGTGACGGAGACATTGAATAATCCCTGCTGTCAACATGGGAGGCGACAGAACGAACAGACTCCCTGGATGGTGTTAACAAACCCACCGAGGAGATTAATGCCTTCAGCTGCACTTTCACACTCTGGAACTACTTTCAGTATGAAAGAAAATCTCACTTGTAAAGAGCCTAATTTCTTAGAAGAGTACTGGTGCTTAACCTTAGAGCGCTGAATTCTCATCCTCCTCTTGAGAAATAATGGAAGTTTCTGTCCCTCATGTATGGCTTTTCCCTATAATTTCTGAATCATTCAAAACACTCTAGGCAGCACTTTCAAACAAACCAACTCAGTAATCTTATTTTTTAATATTTTATCTGTTCAGCTGGCCAGAAAAAAAACCATGAATGTTTTTTCACACATTCAGCAAAGAATTTACTTTGCAGGAAAATGTCATACTGAATATTCATTAACTTATTTCTAGGGGTCTGAAATTTACTGGAGTTACAGAAGTGGGTGAAGGTTGTGATTTGTGGGCAAACCATGGCCTTTGTCTAATACACTGTACAACATGTCAGCCTCAAGCAAAACATCTGATAGAACTCTCACTGAACTACCACTTCCCCATAATATTCTTCTATTTTAGAGGACTTCTAAAGTTTATATAAAAACAAACATGAAATTCCCTTTATTCTGTTTTATCCCCATTTGTTAGTACTGACAAACACTTGATAATTCACCAGTTTATTCCAAAGCCAAGTCCATACTTTACCTGAGGCTACTGTGAGCAACAAAATGGAAGGTGACCCCTGAGTCTCTGTCCACTACCAAACCTCTCATGACTTCCCCCAGGAGAATATGAATCAAAAGCAGCTATGGTAGGCTTCACCATACAGACTTTTGTGAGCTTTTTTTTTTTTAGTTGCCAATATTTCAGTTGATGTAATCTTTTTTTTTCACATGTATTTGCATGAGATGATGGAAAACTACTGGTACTGGTAGAGAAGTCCTAATCATCAATATGGAGGCTTTAGCTGCTAAATCAGGTCTCCAGCCTGAGCAGATCCCCTTGCCTATTTAGCCCCACTCCTCTTATAGCTGTGATTGCTCCTACTCCTCCTGGCAAGAAAAATATGTTAGAAACAGCTGCTATTCCTCCTTCTGCATAGGAGAAGGCACAGAAGGTTGCCAACAGTGTAGTGGCTTAGCTGAAGCCAGCTATTTTTACATGACAGCACAGCCAGAGAGCCCAGCCTTACAGGCTGCTCCTGCCTGCATGTACAGAAATCTAGATGAGCACAAGTCCTCGTAGGCCTTGTGCCTTCATGATGCCTTTCACATCATGAACCACTTCAGAGGTAAATAATCCTCTGAACACTTAAATTTCATTCCACAGCAATACAAAAGAAGACCTAATACAATCACTAATGAGGTCCAGAGGTGTGTTTTCACCATTGCCAGAGCATTACATTAACTCCAAACATTTTCAAGCACAGGTACCTGGAACTAAGAATGCAGCACTCCTCTCACATTAAGCCAATATAATAAGTTTTTAAGCTGTCATCAGGGAAGAATCTTGGACTCTCCTCTGTGCTGCATTTCCACTAATATGAGCTGCATCAGGTAGCAGACCCAGCAGAAAATTCACTTATCCTTTCTTCTGGCTGAGTCAGTTTTAATCCGGAGCTGTTTGCTAGTGTCACCTATTGTGTAGCTGCACAAAACCGTACATCAGTAAAAAGCTGGTGGTGAAGGAGAGAGGCGGGGGTCCCTTCAGCAATGGTTTGCCTTCTGTTGGTCTACAATTTTTACACCACCTACTCAAAGCTGCCCAGCCTGAATAATGACATCCAACCCCAAGCACAACAGAAAACACAATCTGTTATGGAATATTTGGTACTAGAGCAAACTCCTCTGAGGCCTTTTAGAGCACTTCGAGAATTACAAAAGACTTCCTTCTCAACTGCAAAAACTGTAAGTAAAACTAAACACAATTTTGAAACTGTGTTTTTCCTTGTATAAAACAAATTCTTCTGATTTCCTAGAGAATGTAGCATGGGTTTCAATCATCATGATTGCTTTATTACACTACATGAATGTAATAATATTTACAACCATCCCACTAATGAACCCGTTCCCGAACACCCTCTGGACCATTCTCTTACTTACACAGAAACATCTACACAAAAAAAGTTTGTCACACTGCACTATGTCTACTTCTTATTGTGCCTCAAATAAAGTAAAAATTCCCTTTCTCATGCCTGTTACAGCATTCAAAATCAACCAGTGACCAATCACAGGAATCAACTGAACGAGCACTGGATGTCTCAATGGCATCTATTCCTCTTGGACATTGCAATACCATTCAATTGAACCAAAAACTACCATTACCACTGGATTCATTTCGAAATAAACTTGAAGGGAAGACTTGTGCCATTCTCAGAAGGCCTTCCCTGCATCAGTATGCCTTCCCTAAAAATGTCATTGTAAATTGAATTAATTTGTTATAGAGGATGAATAGGTTTACATGTCAGGTCAGTCACTCAAGGAATTATTATAACTGAGAAATCCAAGCCAGTATATAATCAGCCAATGCAGATATGTGAACCCAACAGATAATTCTGCTAAAAGTGTCCTAGAGATGAGGATACACACAAAAAAAGCTGATCTCTTTTCATACTTGCCATGACTATATGACAGCAAATTCACTCCCTGCTTTCCAAATACAAACTGGCTCTAGTCCCCAACTAGCTGGCCAGCACTAAAATCAACAGTCACACTGCAGAAGTATGCTTAGCAGATGTCAGTAAGTCAATTCAGCACAAGGACCAGACTCAAAAAAAAAGTTTTGTTTGACAGCTCTTACTGCCATACCACCTGGGAAATGAAAATATCCACATGTCACTGCTTACAAGGCTGTTTCTCATATGTAAAATAATTTCTAATTTTACATCTTCAGATGGCTGCTAACTGCACAAAATTCTCAGTTTATCATCATGTAAGTCCTAGTCCATACAATGCTATGGGATACGGTGCATGAGAGAAGGAGATGAAGGAAAGCCCACTTCAAATGAGAAGAGCAAGAAGAAATGGAGGCAAACAGACAACACCCCAATTTCAGATCCATGAAAAGGAAAGAAAACACACAATATCCCAACTTGAGACCCATCCACCAAAGGCTTGGCAGAGAAGAGGAGCTTTGGACCATGTACAGAAAGATAACAAACTTGAGCTGTGGTGAAGGGTCAGTGGGAACCAGATTTATAACCCTACTGTGGAAAATGCTTGAGTGTATACATCGACAAATATAACCTGTGACCAATTTTAGAGGTAGCTCCTAAGTTAAATTGTATATACCCATATATTTACATGGTGAAAACATTTGCATTAGGTACTTATTAGAAAGTTTTCATCATAAGCTCCAGTCAAATATTAGTTGGGAGTTAAGATCATATTAACAGGATGTAAATTTTGCAGTGGGATAGCAATACTTGTCAAAGTATAGAAAAATAGGGACAGGTCTTCTGACATAACACCTTTTCCTCTCAGGTTTGATAGAAAGACTGGTATTAATTACAAAAATTTTAAACTGAATACTTACCTTTTCAACTGGAGTATTTTCTTCACTCGTTACACTTGCTTTTCTTGATTCACTTTTTGTTCTGCTCAGCCTCCGGGACACTTTTTCTCTAAGCAAAGTGGCATACCCAATGTGCTCATATATGGGGTTTGTTGTCATTTTGGAAATATACTCAGAAGCCTTTGTTTCTATATACAATGTTATCAAGCCATCTGTAACCAGATCATGGATTGATTCAAATCTTTTCTCCCCAACGAAGTGCTTCCCATCATAGAACAACCTGTAGTTTAAGGTCTGATTACCAAATCTGCAAACACCAGAAAAAAAACAGAGGGAGAGAAGAAAGAGAGAGAGAATTCAGACTGTGTTGAAGGCTCTTCCATCCTGAAGCATTTTTGAGGTGCAGAAAGCGGGTGCTTAACCACATATGGGCATATTTACAGTCAACAAAGAGATGGACATCTACCAAGTAGTCAAAATCCTAAGGGTCTGAATCACCCTCTGTAAGGAAGCCAGGGAGACCAAGCTCCTAATTCAGGGCCCAATTAAATATCCAAAGTTATATAGGAAAACTCTAGCCCTATTTACAGCAGGTGTAATCTATTGGATTTTTTAAGTGTTTTAATAATCCAAGTGCTGTAGCAGTACATTCAGTTTGTGACACTGAGGTTGGAATCCCATAATTGATTACAGCATTCAAAGATATGATATTGTTAACTGGTCCTTTTATTGCATCAAAACTGCATGTCTTTGTAGATTTTGCTGGGCCTTCAAATCACATGGTGTAAGCCTCTTATTTTTCACCCACATTTTTCATATGAATTCCCAATTTATAATTAAATTCATTTTTTGTTTCTACAAATAATTATCCAGATGGATTTAGAAAACATGTTGTTTCATCAAAACAATAGGCATTTTGCCATAATTCTTATCCTTTATTATTTTTTTTATTCTTCATTTTGAAATCTCCTCCAAAATCCCAAAAAATTGTGCTTGTTCTTTTTCAGCTGACACAAATTGGTTTTAATTTACACCACTTTTTAGTTGGCATGACTCACCAGCTTTTCCAGCTTTACCATCTGCACGTCAATACAAATTCTAAGCATGATTTCAGCACTGTATCACAGCTACTTGGGGTAACTCCTCAAAGGATTTTTCTTCGTATCTTACCAGCAGAAGGGTAAAAATGGAGACTTTTAGTTTGTGTATATCTCACAGGAGTAATAATGCTATAAAAATTGCAAAATATTGCCAAGGAGTTGATTTCATCAAAACCCAGCTGAAATCTTGTCCTCTTGCCACTAATACACAGTGTCTTTAAGACCTGAGGGGGCAGGTTTTGAATGACACAGCTAAGCCAGGAAAGGCACCTATGAGGGGTAGTGAGTTTGGAGCTTGGGTTCCCACTGCATTTTTCATTCAGTTGAGTAGCAGACTCTTCCTTCTTTGAGCAGCAGCATCCATGCTTCACGTGTTTCTATGACAAACTTGTGCTCCTACTGCCTGAAGAAACTGCCAGTTTTCAGCTTCTGGACATCATGATTTCCCAGCTTTATTTGGGGTTATTATCACAGATAGTTGTTGATGTTTGTACACAACACTGAGCTCAGAGGACAACTTGGCTGTGCCCTCTACTGGGACGCTTTCCTGTTCCGTATTCCTCACATCTTTTACAGAGTTTTCAAGGAGATGCTTCATCTTTACAAAACTTAACTCTAGGCAAAAAAAACACCTGAAAATGGGCACAATCTGCTTCTGAAAAAGGACTTCCTAGCCAGGTGCTGAAGGAGAGACCGGGTTGCTGCAGTACCGTGATGGTCCAACTGCTGACAAGAGGGTGTAAAAGCACTCTGGTATCACACAGTGTATTAAGTAACGGTGGAGACAGACTTCACGTAAAAGGGACCAATATAATCCCCTCCATTAAGCACATTTCCATTGTAACTGTAAGCCTCTATTAAAACAGCATTTACCTGAGAGCAAGGGTGTAGCAGCCGGGTTGCCGCTGGCTTTCTCTAAGAATATACGCTCCTTCTACGCCAGCAAGTATTTCATCTGCTTGCTCCCGAGAAATGATCCCGTGAAACCTAAAGGAAGATATTTCAGTGACTTATAGAATAATCCAACCAGAAAAACATCCTTCTCCACTCCAGAAACCATTTGAAAACTTCAGCACTCTAGAGTACCGTGGTCTAAACCATCAGGGTGGCATCCAAGGAGCAGGATGGTCACCTGGCCTGGACAAGTTCAGCATAGACACAACAATTACACTGCAAAAGGCACTTTCAGTCAGTATAAACTCAGCTGCAACCGAGATTATTTTCTGTAAATAACCTGTCTTTTCACAACTTTGCTCTTTTACCAGTCTACACCCCTCCTCCTTAATTCCTTTTTAATGGCCTTACAACAGAATTGAAAACTAGGCAAAAAGGCATTTTAAAAAAAATGCAATTATTGTATTTAAATATGTACTTATTTAAAGATATGCACTTATATACATAAATATTTAAGTATAATTAAAATCATAGGTCTTCTTATTATCAATTTGCTTTATTCTAATATTATATTGCTTCCTCAAATTTGTAACGAAAACAGACAAAAATGGAAGCAATTATTCAAAATTTTATTCTGCATATATTAAAGTCGAAGAAGGTTCAGAGAAGTCTTGAGAAGAACACTGTTTTCTTCATGTCAAGGAGCTCCTCATTCAGTGCTGGAAAAATGCAATACTTCTCTGATTCTTTTGTCATTGCTATTTTTAGAAAGAAAGAGGGCCTAGGATGCACAATTAACCTTATGAAAACCAATATTTAGCAGTGATCTTTCCATAAGTACAAATTCAGTCTTGACAGCAGTTTGAGTCTTAACTCCTACGCACATCTTGCTAGCTGATAAGTCTCTGAGGTCTCTTCAGAGGTTTTGAAAGTTTCTATTTTTGCTGCTGTCTAAAAAAAGGCACTAAAATGTACTGGCCTTCAGCATTTTCTCTTTTCTGACAATACATATGAAGTGGCACATTCCTAACACTGCCTCTGGCTTGGTAGTGAAAGAGAAGAAAACACACTGGATGTAAATGCAATTGTTCCGTTCTCTTTACGTTGCCTTTTCACAGCTAATACATGTTGAAAATATTAGGTTTAGATGACCTTTCCAGAGTGACTTTGTATTAAAAGTAATGTGAATTCATTCATCTTTTTTCTCTGTACAGGTGGGGGATGAGCAGCCTTTAAATGACATAACTTAAACATGATTTTACCAGTAAACTCAGGGAAATTCATAATTTTAGTCGAAAATAATAAGCATAAGCTATTCCCCACAAAATACACCAGGCTTTAGGTTAGATATTAGGACAAATCACTTGTATGGGATACTTGGGGCACCTGCAAAATTTCTTTAACCATGAGTGGTAAGCACTGGGTAGTCTGGGCTTTCTTATGGGTATTTTTAGCACATTTTTATAAGAGCATGAAAAGAGCTTGTATGTGGTACAAGATTCCCTGAACTAATGCCTGCTTCTGACAGCAGTTGACAAGAAATGCTTACAGAAAGAGTGCAGGAAGCAGTGACAGATTTCTTTCACTTCACATCCCTGTCTATCCATCACTGCTTTAGACACAATCGTGTCTGATCTCTGGTGACCTTGCCCTTCATGTATGTGAGAATCTCACTTGTAAACCCTTTTAGATCTCGGTGCTTTTGGCCTCCGCAGCTGCCTCTGGCAATGAACTTGAAAAGGACGCTGTGCATGTCCCTTTCTTGGGCACCACTGAGGAGACCGGCTCTCCTGTGGCAGGAGCTGCATCCCTTCGCTCCACCATTGCTGCCCCTCACAGTACCTTTCTCTTCTCCTATAACCTTTGTGAAAAGGATGCAGGAGGAAAGCGTAGAGAGGGACCAGAATTATGTGCACTACTTAAAATGCAGCCACATCACAGAATTATATAGTAATGTAATTATGGGTTTTTCAGTTTCTTTCCCTAGAAATTCCTGTTTTCTCTTTCTAAGTACTACTGAGTACTGAGTCAATTGCTTTTACAGGACTGCTTCAGTACTTCTGAAATTTCCTTTCTGAATGATAATAACTAAGGTGATCTTGCCTGGACAGGTTCACCAGGGTGATGTCTTGCAGTTCCTGCCAGCCCTGCTGCTCCACAAACCCAAGCACGTTCCTTGGTAAGAGATTGCAGCAATCACTTTTACAAGTCCTGCTGTAGGAAGTGTGAAGTGTTACTCAACTGGCTGCTGTCTTCAGCTCTGTTGTACTCTAGTGGCTGCATCTGAATTCCTCATTGGCAAAGATAATATTTAAAAAATGAAACTTCAGTAATCAGGGCCAAAGCTACCGGCTATTGAGCCTTCTGATGGTAGAAAAGGATCATTAAACACAGATGGTATGTCTGGGATGGAATAAAAAAAAGAACATGGGATCTAAGTAATTTAGCTAGTGATAAGGGCTGGGGTCTCAGCATATTACTCAAGTAAAGGCCAAATGCCAAGTCTGGGTGGCTGCTGCAGTGGCTGTGTCTTTCAACTTCACCTGCCCAGACCTCCATGCTAACGCACAACACAGCCCCTTCCTAGTTATTTATCAGCAAAAAGACTGCTGAGTGCAAAGGAATCACACTCTAGTGGTTTGTTATTTTCCTTCAAACAAAAATACACCTCTTCTTTGGGTATTTTGGACCTCGTAACTTTAGCAGGGAGAGCAGCAGTTACACAAGCAGTAGTATACACACATACCTCCACAACTCAGTAGGGTGGTGAAAGCATCGGAACATTCACAAAAAGGCACTGAGAGAGACAAGCTGCTTTTCCCCTCCCCAGGCCAGTGCAGGACCACTAACAGGTTTAAGCAGCAACCAAAATAAAAGGAATAAATACCCCAGGCAATTTTTTCCCCCCCAAAACTCTCCTGAGAAAAGTAAAATAAACATGCAGGCTCACACAACAGCATAATCCAAGGACTGTGAGCAGCAGTAATGGACTGTGACACAGCTATACTATCAAGCTTTCATTATACTTGGCTCCCATTTGAAGTGAAAAAGTGAAAGGTAAAATAAAATATTTTATTAGACCTCTATGGTGCTTTTTTTTTTTTTTTTTTTTTTTTTTTTTTTTTTTTTTTTTTTTTGTTCTAGAGCAACAACTTTTGGATACATCCAACGGACACTTAAAAGAGAAAACACTTACTCTCTTCCGTAATACTTTGGTCTGTTCTCCACCTAAAATTTGAAGGAAAGAAACATTAAAAACATAATTCCAAATAAACGACATAAAAATAAATTACTCTTGATGAATAATGAGGACTACTGCACCCATCCAAGCTACAAAATTCTGCACATTCAGAACTGTGACTGGAACATGACTACACAGAAGAACAGAAAAATGAAAACAGAAGAGGTGGTTTTATTGATATATTTCTGGGAGGGAAAACACGTATCAGTGGTCAAAAAATAGAACTACACATAATTGTATGAAATCTGACCAAAGAATATTTTACTGCAGTTTTGCCAATCTCGTATTTATAACATAAAGTAGGACCATTTTTGTTATATACCCTTTGTATACGTTTGTATACTCTTTATCTATATTACATATGCATTATGTACATATACTATATATACTTATATATCCTTTATATACATTTTTGCCTTTACATGGCAACAGACTGAAAACAAAATGTCTAATATGCTTTGAACAAACAGGGTTTTATGTATTTACACCTAGTCCTACATTCTGTGAAGTCTCAAGTTTTTGTGGGCCCGACCCAAAGTACACTGGAAGTCGGCGGGAGAACTCCCAATTATTTCAGAGATGCTGGAACCAAATCTTAGGGATGCCATGAGCTCGGAGCACGCGCGGCCGGGTGACTCGTTCGGCAGCCCCGGCTCCCTGTGCCATTCCCGGTCCCCGTGTCCCATGCCG
>NW_008237681.1:6825534-6849644 GCF_000691975.1 Corvus brachyrhynchos
CAGCCCGGCCATGGGTCATTAATGCAGCCCGGCCATGGGTCATCAGCGTAGCCCGGCCATGGGTCATCAGCACAGCCCGGCCATGGGTCATCAGCATAGCCCGGCTCTCTGCTCGGGCGCATCCACACCTCAGTGTCTTCAGAAGGAACCCCTAGCTCTCCAGCTGCAGCACGTATCAATAGTGTCATCTCGCCGGGCTGCAGCTTCAGTCAGTGCTTTCATACAAGTGTGACAGAACTTCATATAAAATAAACGTGAAGCCTCCAAATTATTGAAGAAGATTACCTGAGCTCTGTATATCTCAATAAAGATGTCTGTATCAGTGGAATTACTACTTCATACATGCTAATGCATGTAGACAAATTGTGGTTTCAAGACTGTTTCATTCTTTAGCATAAAACCCATTTAGTGATTTTTGCTCAATTTCTCTGACTGGAAACAAGTGCCCTTGTTCTTGTTTTCACAATATCTTATTATTTCACTCATTGGCAAAGATTTTCCTTTTTCCTTTTTTTTTTTCCTGAATAGCAAATGCATAACTGTCACATTTTTGATTCAATAATCTACACACCAAGCACAGAAGAGAAGCAGCTGACTTTCTACCCTGCAGTCACTAGGGCTACAATACAGCACAAGATGAACAAAAGTCTGTACAAGATAATGAGAATCTTCAATGGAAAACCTATGGGAGTTCAATCAAGTCCTTACTGTGTTTCTTTCCCAGCTCGGCATTTCTTTTCTAGCACGGCACTAACAATAGCAGTATCATACCCTTGAAACTCCTGCCCAGGAATAATACCTTGATACAAACATTTCTGAGCTCTGAGGGGCAGGAATAAGAGGGAAAAGAAAACACAGAAGTGAAGAGTGAGAAGAATCAAAGGAATTGCCAAGTGCAGGTGCTGTGTTTCTATGTGCATATATGGGAACTCAGAGAAGAAAGTGTAAAAATTCAATTTAAGTTTCTATTTTTATAAGTAAAAAAATAATATAAAGAAAAGACGTATTAGTCTTGAAAGGAGGTTGTTCGTACGTTCATCTTCAATAGCACTATGTGACTTTGTTATCTTGGAACAGTGCAGCCTTCCTGTCATCCTTAAAGACCTTAATAACCCTTGAAAGCATAGATTTAGCTGGCAACTCAATTAAAAAATGGGTATCAGAAGCTGGGTTAGGTAAGACCACCACATGCAATCTTCTCTTCCGTGGAAACAAAGGCTATTCAGAACACTGAAAATAGCCAAATAAAACCTTTAGAGTATAGAAGTAAAGCATGACTTCCATTTAGTAGTCAGAATCTGCTTCTATTTAAAAATACTCATTTACCTTGATTGCATTTATATACAGAATAAACCCCAATCTACCTCAGAAAAATTAGTTACTAGCACCCACCCTCAAAATTACCTTTAAGCACAAGTTCCCCCATATATGTATATATATATAACAATAGATATAGAAAGTATAAAAGCAATCTGGAAATAACTCCTTGAACAAAGGGAGGCACACTTTTTTCATCCTTCTCACACTATTTATGCAAAAATACAAACTTTTCTGTGAAATTTTTATCATTTAACTAGCAACTGACTAAACCACCCTGGATAATGTGATTTCTACTCTTCCTGCTGCTCATGAGCCAAAAGATTTGCTCTGCTGAGAATCCACACAAAGCCTCTCCTCTCTACTTCTGTCTTCTTTCCCCTATTCCATAGAACAAAACTTTCACTCTAACATCTTTTAGCATTCATGTGTCTAAAATCACCACAACTTCAGTTTGGCTGTAGACAGGAAAGATACTGTAGTATTTCCCAAAACGAAGCTCCAGATCTGTCAGACCATCCAGGTGCCTCAGAATCTAAAAATCCCCTCTTGTGCTCACTGCAACCTTTACCCTGAAATAATAATTTCTCTCCTGACCAAATTTATCCCTAGGAACAAACACAAGGAAACAAAGTTAAAGCAAGATAACAGATCAAAAATAACATCAGGGTCTCTACATCAAAACCAGAATGTTGGACTGAAGTTGGAAATAAACCAAAAGCCTGCACAATTGATGAAGCAGAGGCTTAAAAATATCAAAGGAGCCACTAGGTCTGTTTTGTGCCGACTGCAGACTGTGTAAAAACTTCAAGGGAAATTCTATATATTCCAGAAGGCAAAGGTGACTTAAATTCAGTTGGGATTAGCTTTTCCTCTCCTGTTATAAATGGGCTTGCACACACAAAGTCAAGCAGATCCACCTAAAAGAACTCTTAGCAGTGGAAAGAGCAGAAAATCCACAGGTAGGGAAGTGACTGTTTCCTGGTGGTAGGAGCCCAGAACAATCAGTCCTATTCTGAGGACACACACACTCAGGTTTTTTTGCATCGGTAATGCCTATGAAGAACACTTCCATCACTTTCAGTACAGTCCTCACAATTTCCTTGCTGAAAATAGAGCCACCTTTCCCAGGCAACCAGCTGGCTCTATGCATCACTCCCTGGACATTGAGCAAGGAGAGAGATCAGAGGGTTTGAATCATTTATGGACTCTTATGCTAACAGACAAAAACAAAGTACAAAAATGAGGAAAATTACATAAGGCAAATTAAAGCTCTTCACTAGTGGAAACATATTTTGCCTTAAAGAGCATCCTGGCTTGCTTTTACTTCTCCCATACAAAAGAAAAATTAAATGGTTTCTCCCTCTCCACTAGAAGTACATGGCAGCTTTCAATTCAAATGTGAGATGGTAATTTTTTGGCTTAGAAAAAGGTATTATTGCCAATTTCAAACCAAAAATGTTCTTCCAAAGCAGGCATTTCTGGCTGTTGTTCCAGAAACCATAGGGAAAATGCTGAAAATCACTAATGAAATTCATCATTGTATAAATTGTGAAACACCAGTGAATGCCAAAATTGTTTAAAACTCTTTTCACATTGATCAGGAAATAAGATGTATGGTAAAACAACCTAAATCACTACTAATCCAGTAATCTTACAAAGACAGCAACATTCAATGACATCTAATCTTGATGCATGCTCCAAGAGAAATGAAACCCTGCACAGCTCTCCTGGCACTCTACAAAGGCCTTTGGAAGCTCGTGTTTGAAAGACTCTGCATACTCGCAGCCTGCCAAACCCGATTGCCTCTCCCCACCTCCCAAAAAAACTTACTTGTTCACAGTCTGCTTTTACATAATTTTTAACAGTGTTATAGCATATTCTTCAAGGTATGGAGTTAGTTGTACTTGGATTTGATGTCAACACTGAGAAGAAAATAAGCCTTCTTAAAATGAGCTAGCTATCTGAGCTAATTCAATATATTATGTCTACATAATTTTGAAGTTTACTGAATTTTAATGCACTGGGATTTGTGGCTCCTCTTCTGGCCAGGATGGTTTAGCCCTAGCATGACATACTCCCACTAATGTACAGATTATTGTATTAAAATCCCACACCACTCTGCAAGATAGCTCATCACAAAACTACTGGGAATCATGCAGGCAGGAGGTGAGCATCCCATAATGTGACAGATTTTCATTGCAAGCATTGACATCCAAGCCACACTACACTGAAGATTAGAAGATACCCTGAAGAATTCTTTCAGCCTAAGTACTACCACAGAAACAGGATAACCCTAATTTCAGAAAAATTTAATTTCTCTTCAGCTTCATTGCACAAGACATATTTTCTTATCCAGTAGCCAGAGCTGAAATACAGAAATGCTGGAATGAAAGTTTAGAAATACCCCTAGGACAGCAATTCTCTAATTCAGAAGGGCCAGCACAGCACAACATTGTGTACTGTGGATCTGTTTCAGCCACTACCTTAATATATCCATGATGAGAATATAAAAAGGGAAGGGAAACAATAAGGTGGGTAGCTGCACCTGGTTCTCTGTTTTCCAACACACAGAAAGAACAGAGAAACAAGATCCACAAGTTAATAATGTTGGTGTGTTTACTCAGAGCAGGCAGTGAGGCATTTTCCCAAAGGAAGTTTAATCTGATATATTTTCTGTTTGGAACAATCCTAATTATTTTTCAGTAACTCTGGTTGACTGGATATAAATATGTTTTTCAGCTCAGTTTGACATAAAGAGAAATAGGAGAGAAGCTTTCAAGACAAGCCCAGTAAAAGACTGTAAAGAAAAGGAGTTTATTGTCTGTATTGTTCAGCTTTTGGCAGATTTATCATAAGCCCAATGCAAACTTTGTACCTACAATCAACAACCAAAACGGATTAAGGGAAATTGCAAGGCCTCATTACATGGAATGAAGGAAAGCTATGCTGTATTTCATTACTCCTACAAAACCTTTCTTTTTGCCTCCAAATTTTTTAAGGAAAATCCTACTTAGATCAATTAGCATATCTAAAATTCTCTCCAAATAGGACAAATTATTTCATGTCAATGATTCTTAAACAATTTAAATTGGGAGAACATTCTTTTGGAAGGGGAATATTTATCTAAGGTGGTTTTTTTTTGTACCTTTTAACCACTTTTTTTTCTATTATCTTATCAGGCTCTCTGGCACCAATGTTTTCAAAGAGAAACAACTCTTGGTTTTGCAAAAATGTTTCACAGCATAAAGTCTGTTGCTAATTTTGTCATTAGGAGTAGCAGCAACGCAACATGCCTAGTTCCCAGCCAAAGACAGGCCAGTTATGGAACTTAAAGTGTACCTACACAATAAAAAGATGGTCTTCTCCCTTAAGATTTTCAGTCAATGTCACTCAGCATGACTGATCCAACAGGCTTCATATGACAAGCCTATCCAGCACGTGTAATGTCATGAGTATGTTCCTGTACTTTGATTGTGTGGTGAGTGAGGAGCAAAGGCATTCCTCAGAAAGAAACCGGCAATGCCCAAGTCCCCAGGACATATTCCACCCGCACTGCCCATGTCTCAGAGGCTGTCCAGAGAGAAAGGTGACATGAATAGTTTGGAAAGTGTGCATCTCCTTTTGTCATTCAGTCACAGAGTCATGGAGACGCCAGCGTTATGGCCACTTGAGGGATGCACATTCAGCCACGAGACAGCGAGGGATTATAGTGCCTCCAAGAAAGTAGCTGGGAGCAAGATGTCAAATCCATTCAAAGCACCAGAGGGCCAATGACTAGACAGATCTCTGCAGAAAAGGATCCTGCCATCGTTACAGATCAATAAATGAACTTGAATCACTTGATGCTGTCTGTAGCAAAAACTGCCAAACCCAGAATGCCACACTGAGGTACAAACCCAGGAATGCAGCCGACAAGACACCTTAGAATAATCCTCTCCTTGCAGTGTCCACTCAGAAAGCCTCTAGATGGAATACTGACTGTGGGTTCAGCACCACGTCTCAAGAAGGCCTGGAGCAAATAAATGGAGTGAGCAGGGATTTAGCAACCGTGAAAAGACATGAAGAAAGACTGGCCTAAAGAGCAGAAGATAGAGAGGGGCTGTAGCAGACAGGTACAAAAAAGGCTGCTTTCCAGAGGAAATGAATTTGTTGTCTGTGCGCTGACTAGATGTAACAAAAAGAAATAGGCTTAAACTGCTAAAAAGAAGATAGAACTTAGGAAAATGTTAAAAATAATTAAACACTGAATAAATAAGCAGAGGCAGTCAAGAAATCCTCATGAAGCCTTTTTCAAGGCTTTAATAAATGGATTTGCAAACCTATCTTCTTGACATAGGAATGACAACATCTTGAGTTTCTTCTGGCCCCAAGGTAGCACAGTCCAGCCTATTCCTCATCTCTGCCTGGACTGTTCTCAGGAGATAGGGATAAGCAGGGAGAAGACTTGAGCAGGCTGTACAAATCACATATAAAACCACAATAATACTCTGCCCACCTCTATGAGGCTCTCAGGAGAGAAGGCAGCACTGAGAAGGCAGTGCACCAAGTGAACTGTTCTGGAGGAGAAAAACAAGCCTTCACGTGATAAACTTGTCACCACTAAACTAAATAACAGAAGCCAGTTTAAATCCATCGTCATAACGAAGTGCCAAACTGTGTTTGGTATCTTCTAACAAAATAATTCAGTGGAAAAATTTACTGCACCAGGGAGAAGGTAGGAGTGGTCGTCACCATTACGCAGAATGTAAAAGAATGTAAGATAAAAGTGAAGAGCACAAAGAATGCTTTTCTTAACTGCTTTTCAAAGCTGCACAACATCTCTGCTCTGATGGCGTGCTGCAACCTAAGGAGAAGGTAAAATGCAGTGATTCTTTTGCAGAAGGATAACACAGAGCAAAGAAACACAGGAAGCTCAGCAGATGTGACTGTTACTGTGGCACTTATTGCAGGTTGATTTCCACTCAGTCAAGGTTATTTCTACCATTTTTAAAGACAAATGATATTCAAATAATTTAATTTACTTGTTTACTTATTTGCTTGTACCAAACTTTCAAAAGAGCTGCTTTAAGCCATCCTTTCTGAGGGTATTTTTAACTCAGGTTTTTTTCCCTTCTACGACCTTGAGCAAACTGACTAGCAGCCAATAATCAATACACCAGACAAAACACTATAAACTCCAGGAGGTAACAAAAATCTCTCCCAACATGGACATCACTACTGCTACTAAACCAGAATATATTTCTGTATATACTCAGCTCTAACAGAAAAGATCAAGATTGAATAAGAAAATAAAATCAAAATACTTTCTCACCTAATAAAGAAAATAATGGTCTCCTGAACATGAGCTAAAATAAAATTAAATAAATCTTAATCAAGAAAGCTTCTGCTAAACAGTCAGGGGAGACAGGGTCAGGTTCAAACAATTTCAACAGCAAAAGCAGGAGTCATCTATTTTGTTATGCAGCTTCCATTCACTCAGTAAGGGCATCATTAAATGTAAAAGGAATATTGATGTTACCCTGAGTGCAAGATGAAAAATTTGAATACAGCATTTAAACGATGCTCCTTTTTTTCAAGAATGCTGTGTTGAGTCATTTAAATGGGAAGAAAAATATCCCCAGCAGCAGCAGATAAATGCAGTAAGCCACATCAGTGCTCTGGATCCTTCTGTAACAAGTGAGAAGCACTGAAACATTCATATGACGCATGCCACAACAGTGCACAGTTCCAAAAAGATGTGTGTAACTGGCTGATTCAATCATTCTTGTCTGTAGCTACTATATACATATATGTACAGGAAGTACAGGAAGTAAGACAGAGAGATGGGCAAAGTTTCTGTATTTATTCATATTAGGAAATACAAATTCATCAATTGCTCAATACTCTGAGTTCCTGGTTTTAACTGGGGTAGAGTTAATTTTCTTCACAGTGGCTGGTATGAGGCCGTGTTTTGGATTTATGATGAAAGCTGATAACACAGAGATGTTTTTGTTATTTCTGAGCAGGGTTTACACAGAGCCAAGGCCTTTTCTGCTTTTCATACTGTAATGCTGGTGAGGGGACTGGGGTGCATGGGAAACTGGGAGAAAACACAGACAGAACAGCTGATCCCAACTGACCAAAGGGATATTCCAGACCATGTGGCATCATGCTCAGTATATAAAGTGGAGAGAAGGAGGAAGGGGGAAACATTTGGAGTGATGGCATTTGTCTTCTCTAGTAACCATTACCCATGATGGGGCCCTGCCCTCCTGGGGATGGTTGAACACCTCCCTGCCCACGGAAAGCAGTGAATTAATTCCTTGTTTTGCTTTGCTTGTCTGTGCAGCTTTTGCTTTCACTATTAAGACGTCTCAACCCATGAACTTTCTACTTTTTACCCTTCTGATTCTTTCCCTGATCCCACTGGTGGAGCAGTGACTGAGCAGCCGTGTGGGGCTCGGCTGGCTGGGGTTAAACCAGGACAGTTCCTCATCTTGAAATTTGAAAAAAGATACCGGACAAAAAGTATCAATCAGAGAGCACAGACAGCGAGACCCCCTTCTGGACATTACTTAACCACACACAAAGGAATACTGGCCTGAATTGGAACAGGTGTGTAAATCTGCACAAGCACATAGCTTTTTCACCTACATGTGGGCTTATTGATAAACTTTAGGTCAAAATATGAAAGAGGCTTTCATGTATTTTGGCTTGAAAACTTCTTATATTCAACACTATGTCTAAATAAAAAGAACCAGCTTAAAAGAGTGATATGTAACAAGGATAAAAGAGAATAAAAATCTAGGAGAATAGCAAAATCACAAACACAGACACATGCACATCACCCACTTCCAAGGAGAGATGGAAAGGAGCAAATATTTCAAGCAAACCCAGAAGGATAATTAGCATGTTCATCAGTCCATAAAGACAGCTACCTACAGTTTGTGCTCATCAAACAAGTCAGAGCTTGCCATCATGTCTTCTAAAAAGATGGTTTTAACTTTCCCATTTCACAGTGATCAATAAATGCACCAACTGATTCATACCATATTCCTCTGATGAAGATGAACACTGGTCTAATTTGCAAATCATAACCTAGACCATTAGCAAATCAAAACTGAGGAAATTCAAGTGAAACAGATAAACCTCTTCTAGTTTTGTTTAGCTGTAACTACTTAAATGAAATATTTACTATCATGCCTGCAGAATAATTAGGAAGCTTTCTCCTCCATTCAGTAGTCAATGGACTGTTAAAATGAGAATGATGTGGCTTCGTCTGAGTGCTCCACCACCTTACTATTGTAGCAGAGTGAGACTGCAAGACTCATGGACTCTACTAGAGATGAGATTTCCTGACAGTCATTAAAATGCCTTGGAAAAAAACACCTGCAAATTTCTCTGATATGATGAGTATAAGGGAATTTTGGGCAAGCAATATTCCAGCCTCCCTTCTTTCTTTTCCTTCAGCTGTGAACCACAGGCACTCTGTGGGGCAAAATTCATTATGGAGATACTACAGAAAAATGACATTTTACTGTAAGATTTTAAACCCACATTTTAAATTTATGTAGAAAAGCCTGCAGGTAGTCAGTTTAGAGGGATGCTGGATAAAATATAGTTTACATTCCACAGGCCATCTGCACCAGTTTAACTGAGCACCCTTCCTGGCCTTCTACTCTTCTCAGCCACCACCAGTGCAGCCAGGCTTCCTAGTTCCTTGCTGTGGATTTCAGCTGAAGAACTTTCCTCCTCTTGTCAATGTCTGTTCAAAATTGCTCTTTAGCTTCATTTGCAACCCACAGACTACTGCTGTGTCCTCTTTGTTTCTTTTTGTTTCTATCATAAAGAGGATTATAAAAACACAATTAAAGCATCAGCAATATTATAAGAATTTGAAAATATAGGCTCCATTAAGTCTTACATGTACAAACATTTTCATTAATGAAAACAGTTTTCAGCACTATTCTGCTCATTTTCACTTAATTGCTGGCTAATGGGGTCTCTTGGTGTGTCACTGTGTGTGTTCTGAGGTTTCTTTCTAAGGGAAAGATAATATAATATTCTGAATTATCTCAGATAAGCTCTCAGGACTGACAGTAAAAGACACCTCATGGCAGTGTCTGACTTTTTGCAGCAGAGTGATTTGAACAAGTGCCATGAAAATTCCCATTTACTCACATTATTTACCACCAATTTTATGGCCAATTTCAATGCCCTATTACAGCTCTCTAGTACTTTACCACAGTATGGAAATTGTTCTTAGAAAGATGAGGGCAAAAGGAAAGAGGAAATATTCAGCTTGTAAAGGTCACTAAGTGAGCAGAATAAGGGAATTCATGGAAGACTTATTGCAAGGATTAAATACTTATTATCCAGTCAGATAAACTATGCAAATATCTTACTAAGGCTGAATTTTAACAACCTTGCTCAAGCTTGCCTAATCACAAGCTTTTCCTAATGTACAAATTTAAGGTATTGTTGTATCTGAAAGAAGGACTGATAAAAGTAACCAGTTTTTTAATATTGCAGTTGTTTAAATGATACTCTTTTAATTGCATTGTTCTTAGCTTGAATCTCAGCTTCAGAAGAAACTTTGAGGAGAACTGAGCAAAGAGTAATTTCCAACAGTTCAGTTTTGGAGATGTATAATAATCTTGCATATTTGCAGCTTGTAATGCACAAGAGGGCAACAGCTTTACAAACCTGCTTGTGACCATTTCAACAGCTCTGCTCTATGAAATGCCACTGTCTACAGACTTGTTTTGATAAATGTAGGTAATGGATACCCAGAGGGTCAAAACAGTTTCTGACCCTCTGGATGGTTTAAGACTCTCAGCAGTACACTGTAATATGCCATCATTATTTTAATCTCTTACAATGACTTAAGCAAAAAGAAAAAGGGATTTTTTTTTCAGAGAACAGTCTCCCTTTTGTAATCATATTTGTTTTTAGTCAAGAAACCATGATTTTTATGCTTTAAAGGCAGAGACAATAATGTCTATAGCTTCTGACACAACCTATTTGGAATTCAGAACAGCAAGGAAGGCAATTAACTGACATTTTTCTACATAATAATATAAGTTAGGGCTCTAAGGCTTTGTCTACACTAGGGAAATTTAGACAAGTTTCTCAATGCTGCTGACACTGGCTTGGCCAAGGCACTGTTAGGAATGTGGAAGGTCTAATGCAGACAAATTCACCAGCCTCAAAAATTGCTATCAGCAATTAAGGCTTTCTTGGAATAGAATGGGAATACCATTCACAGGTATGAATATTTATACACAAATAATCCAAGAACTCATGAGTAAGACTCATCCCCTCTTCGAAAAAATGTTGAATATGCCTATTGTTTAACCAAAAATAGTCCAAAGTAATGTCACCATACTTTCTTAATTTTTTTACTTTGTTAAAGCCTCCATTTCTTTAAAAGATTCTTTAACTTCGAATATCTACTCCTGAAATACTTCTTAAGATTAAGACTCATTTGACAAGTTCCTTTTGAATAAAACAAGGAAGTTGAAAGCTTGAGTTATTTTCTGAGAATGTAATTTTTTCATAAGCATTTCTGTAGAAAAAACCCTAAAAGACACTTTATAATGTGACTTCCCCGCAACACGGATCTGATTCTTTGGTGCCGATCACCACACCACTCAATATTTAAAAGTTACTCCTCCAGCTGAATAGAGCTTTTAAATGGAACTTTTTCTATTTAAAAGCTAAATCATTAAAACACTGCTGGAAGGAATATGGTTACAAATGAGGATATTGGCAGAAATCCAATGTTATTGGGAAGGTAGGATATTCACACTAGTCCACTGCCCGTGGTGATTAATTAAAAGATGTTGGATACCTGAAGCCCAAACAGTTCATTCAATATGATTCCCATTGCAGGAATAACCTGCTTTTGCTGACAAGATATTTATGCAACCAAAAGAAGAAAAGGAAAATCATGATACCAAAGCTCAAAGACACAAAGATATAAACTTTCATGTTTTATTTACAGTCCCAGCTTTTAGTCTGGTGGTTTACATATCAGGAGAGGTGATTTCTAGCGTATAGTTCATCAAGAAATCTGCACAAATTAGATGGTAAAACTGCATAGATCTGAGGCTAAAGCCCCTGTGACTATGGAGCAACAGAAAAGTAATGGAAGAGCAAATGATTGTAGAGAATGTGAAAGATGGCAATGGAAAAGATGGAGGAATGATGAAAACGCTGAATGGTGAGAGAAAAAAAACCAACCCCCAATCCTTGTTTATGTGTTGTTGTCACAGATTCGGTTTGCAGCAGACGCTTCAATTTCCTTGCAAACAGTGTAGAATTTGCCAATAATGAAAGACGTCTTCCCAAAAGCATGAAGGACTTCAAATTACTTGCAATTTTTATATTTGTTAGAATTAGTTTGAATACTAAATTACACATGGAAACACCCTCAGCAAAGTCCACTTCCCGTAATATGCACATGGAGAGACAAATCTTTTCCATCAGCCACACATCCTCCTGACACCTTCTCTTCAGATGCTGGATAAGCATCATGTCATGTACTAAACAATTATTATATTTCCAATTAATGTATTTTCACAAACAACACAAAATTCAATTTTGAGGTCTTTCTATGTAACTGGCAAACTCAGGATTAATAAAACACAAGCTTTAGTGAAGCAAGCCTGTAAAATCATCAGATGACACTGAAATCAAGCTAGATTCGAGAAAAACAGCCCCAATACACCCACCTTACAGACTGTGTGCTAAGAAAAAGCTAATAGGTGCCATAGGAACAGAGTCCTGAATTTCCTCTCTAAAATAATCTGTGATGCTCTGTAAAACCACTATGTAGTTCTACTTCATAATATAAACTGATAATATGAACCACGTATTTGTATATGTTGCCATCTTCTAGGTATCAGGACATCCCATCTGCCCCACCTCCCCAACTATATGTAAAAAAATAAAGCACATCAGCAGTGTCATAGTGGTTTTTTGGCCTTGGGTCAGAGAATCTGTGTTTCTGGCAATCAGGCTGTGAACACATAGAACTGAGCTACACAAGGATTCAAAATCCGAGTAACAAGAACCAAAGATCATGTTTGTGGGAATTCATACTGCTCTATATACCTAACCCTAAATAAAGCCTCTCTGTTTTCAGCTTTTTAACTAACTTAAAACAAAAATCCAAAAAACTCAAAATAGGACTCCGCAGTCTATGAAGTGAGCAGCTGAAAATGGTTCATTAGTCAGAACAAAACCCAGATTATGCAGAACAGACATATTTTACTTATTTTGTTATGTCCTGCTTTGTCAATTATGTATTTATTTAATTAATATGATCTTAACTTCTTCCTGCAAATCTTTGGAAGTGACCTGAATCGGCACTAAATATGTATTGTCTTCAAACATCAGGTAAAAAGGGTAACTCCAGCTGTACATTACGTGTTCTTGAGTTCAAGGAAGTAAGTTCAATACAGCACACTGATAAGGAGTTCACAGCTGTGCATTCATGCCCCTTGTGTAGATAATCTTGTTTCTAGAACAAGAATACAATTGCTACCACACTTTGACTATTTTACTTTGATTCAAATTTTCTCTCATGATGGCAAAATAGAAAACGCTTAAATTTGAGTTATCATGATTTATTTTGGATTAAATTTATGCAGATTAACTTGTAATCCAAGAAAGATGAGTTCCTATTGTAGACATGGATTCCTAAGCATTCAGTGGTTATTAATCAGGTTTTCTAAAGACAAGTTCTTCCTCAAAGTAGTTTCAATATGAAATAGGTAAAACAGATAAACTATTATCTCAAAAAAAGAAAGAAGCTCCTCTAAGGCTGTGCTGGAAGAAACTGAATTGTTTACCTTAATTTTTTACCTTAAAAACTTCATATTTTTAACTATACCATGACTAGTTTGATACCTGTTAACGTTATATTAATTCAGTAAAAACCTTACTGTCCTCTTCTTTAAAGAATACCAGCCACAGAGACCTAACTGTCCTTTGGTTTGCATGAGGATTTCAGAGAGGAAGGTCTTGGTAGAACCTGTCAGCACATGTGCACTGAAGTCCCAGAGGGCTGGCACACGCTTCTTCTCCCCAAGCCTCGTCTTTGACAGGGGGAAAGGATGACACAAGGGTTCACCCATTCTGGTGTTTTACTTGTCCTTCTTAGCATCCTGTGTATATGTCTTGGGACCATCCCAAACTGACAGGACTTGAAGAGTTCCAGTCTGAGGCCAAGAGCCTGCTCTCCCTGCCCTGCAACTAGTAGAAGGCACTTAAGAGAAAAATGCAGTGCTCTTTTAGTTAAGGCCCTGGGTAGACTCAGGTAAACCATACTCAGTTCCTGGCTTTGCAATGGGTTTTCTTCACAAAGCCAGGAAAGTACCTGTGCCTTGCTACAAAACCTCCTGCCACACACAGAAGTGTTTTGAGACAGTATGTTAATGTTTGACAGATGCTAGGACTCACTTGCATGGGCACACAGTGTGGGAAGCAGGACAGAGCTCAGGATGATGTCTGGGAGTAGAGCTATATATCACACTGATGAGCCACAGCTTCTATCTTCCTGAATGTCATCTTTTACACCCTGTGCAATCACTTCATGTGTTTAGCATTTCTACTGCTAGTATTACATGTCTATTTGCACAAAATTTGTCCCTGACATTATAGAAGATAAAGCTATCGCAGTCTTATTGATTGAGCAGAGACATCTACATGTTTGCTGTTACTATTATGCCATGCAGGTGGATGAACTGACATACTAAAGTAAGAATGGAGAAATACAGAAAAAGAAAATGGGGGGACAAGATGACTCAGCCAAACCTGCAGCCTTGCATATTTCTAAATATTCTATAATCTTCAAAGTTTCTGTGAGAGAACAGAGCTTTCTGGCTACCATTTCAGTATTTTAACTTGAAGACAGCACCTGGCAGGAAGCATTCAACAAACTGAAGCTATGTGTATCATGTTGAAACATACCACATAGACATTATTATGCAGATGCAGGAAGAAAAATACACCTTCATTTTGACAAGGAAACTCAAAACTTTAGGTACTACACAGAAAAGCACACTAAACAATGATTAATAAGTACTTGTCTAATGAAGGTTCTTCCAATGGTGGAATGAGGATGCCATTCCTAATTAGAAAATATTATCCAGCTTTAATTAATCAAAATTAAGAAAAATAATTATATAAAATAATGGCATAGAAAAGTTAAAGCAAGTAATACCCACAGACTGCACAAAAGATTTTTTGGTAATCATATGCTGCTGAGAATTTATCAGATATAACAAGGTAGAGCAAAAGAACTGACCTCCCGAGGACAGATGATTCTCTTGGGACGTGGTGCCTCTTGTTGCAATTGATACACTGTCAAACACAAAAATGTACACATCATTAGAAGATGGCAACATACACAAACTTTTATTCAGATGAGTCTTTTTAGCCAGGGGCTGCAGAGAAAAATGCAAATGTAAAGAAAATGACAGCAAAATGAGGTATTTCAGTGTGTCTAAGTCATTTATATGAAAATTGGTTGTGGACCGGCAAACAAACTCAAGTGATCAGTGCTTTAAACTGTTACAAGTATTATCCTTTTCAATGGGTTTTTACGTTTCTATACCAGGGAAGACTAGCCAGAAACATTTATTAGGTCTGTCTCAGGATAGAACCCCACACTTTTGCATATACCATGCTGTAACAACCCAAGAACAGATTGTTTCCAGTAACACCAGCAGTTTTTGGATAGGCCGAGAAAAAGTTCAGTGCCTGTGAATGGGTTCATCACAATCTCGTAATTTATTTCAAGATTTGCTGGCAACTACTGAGGAGCAAGCAAACATTCCTTTAGAGCAATTATGCCCTATTCGAATGGCCCTGGATCAATTTTGCAAATGTTCTGAGGGCTGCAGGAGAGAGACCAGAGGCTAGGGGTACTTGCTGCCTGGCCCCCAGACTCTTCACTGCATGTATTTAATGAGATCCTCTCCCTCCCTTCCACTCCAGAGTCGTGAGAAGAAGCTGACATGCAATGACAGTAATCAATTCCAGCACAGACAGACTGTCTCTCTGTAACTCCAGTAAAAATCCCAGAGGTTTGGATTGCCTCCCTCGAGAGAGGCCTTCTGTATGCTGACCTTCTTGTATTTGGAAAGATCATGTCGTGTCTATGAATTTTTTTAAAAGACTGAGTTTCCAGGACACATTTATTCACAATGTTAGTGAAGCTGAGAATTATGCCCTGAAAGGTGGTAGATTATGGGAGGAACAGAAATGTCTCTAGGCTTGATAAACACAGAAGCCCTGTTGCAGAAAGTGAATCAAAAAGGTAGGTGTTAGCCCTCAGCACCTTTTTGCACCTTCTGCACCTTCTCTTTAAATGGGGCTAGAAGCAATGAAATCTGGAAAGTGGGGAAATCCTCAGCTTGCACCCACATTTGTCACACAAACTTGATGGGATGTGGAAGCTTTGGGGGCTCCTGCTTTCTGCTCACGTCAAAGTGGAAAAGCCCATAACCTCTTCTTTTCCCGACCCAACCTTCATCCCTGGTTCCTTGGAGGGGCACAGAAAGACAGCTCATGATTTCTTATATTCCCTACCAATTTTAAGGCATATGGATGTGATCCAGCTCTACATTTATACTAAGGCTTTGTATTTACTCTGCATCATTCAGCACTGTCAGATCTCCTGCTACTTTTGCACAAGATTTATGGTAACTTGATAATATTTTGATAACTCGATGATAAATATGGTCTTTCTTACGTCTTGTAATTATGTGACTAAGATTCAAAGACTTCTACTCTTCTTTGATCAAATGACTTGTGTGTTTGAATAAAGTGTCAAACAGTGCATGAAAATTTTGTTCAAAAATTACTGATTGTTTTTTAAACCTCTGACTATTCTAAAGCCAAATATAATAACTTTAGAATTAAGTTCTGAATGTCTGAAATCAGCATAACCACTGATTGAGCAAGTTCCTGATGTTAATACTAAACACATCCAATAGGAAAATAACAACTTTTTCCTTCCCCCCATTTCCAGTGGAGAGAAGGAACTCTAAGGATTCAAAACATAGCAAGAATATGATAGCTTCTCATTTAAAGTAAATTATCTATTTCCCCAATTAATTAATTTGAATTTTAATTGAAAAATCATACTTCATAAAAATTCTATTTTTCAATAATCAAATCTCTTAAACATTGACTGACACAGCAAATTAAGCTAGTGGAGCTGTTTCTAAGACAACTTTGAGAAGAGTGATGCAAAACAAGTTGGTCTGAAGAACACACAGGAAGCCTATCTTTGTGATGTGCTACATTTTTGAGAAATGAAAAAAGCAAAGAGCTCTCTAACATGACCAAAAGGATCTCTGAGGCTGATAACACCGAAGAAGAAATGGTGGGGAGAAGAGTCAGCATTTCACAAAACAAAGGAAGGAATGATTAACAGGAAAGGGCAGATACAGACATGAAAGACCTGAAAGCAAACACAAAAAAATGGATGCTTATAGGATGTAGTGGGATAAATCAGTGCAAGGACTCATGATGAGTGCAAGGAAGACAAATCATCTTAACAACTGTATTTTGAATAGACTGGGAAAGGTTGCTGTCATTCTCAGAGAGAGGCGGGTAATTAATCAGCACAATAATATGAACTGAGAAACATATCTGATTTAGAAATACATCAGAAGAAAACATAGTAAGATTATCACTATACAAATAAATAATTACAAATTATATGCTAAATGTGCTGGATGAGAAAATGATCCAAGCACGATCAAGATTGTGAATGGTGGTAATCACAGAAAATGTCATGAATGGGAAATGGTTTCCCCTGAATGATAAAAAATTCAGATTTGGTCATATTAGCTTTAAATTGATAGTCATTAAACTGACAGAAAGACAAACCATTGGAACAACTGGAGGGAGATACAGAACCATTAGATGGAGGGAGAGAAGACAGATTGGGAGCAGAGAAAGGACTGAAAACCGACAGTGGCACTGTGGTAAGGGACACCGAGCAACTCAGTGGGAGACAAACAACAGGGAAGAGACAGACAGACTGACACACAGCTGTCAAGGATGCCCAGTAAAGACACACAGCAAGGCAAGGATGGAGAAGGCAAAATGACAGTGGAAGTTCAGTTAAGTGGAAAACAAGGAAGGCAGTATCTCACAGACTAAGGCATTAAGGAGCAAAGCCAGTGTGACCCTACCAAAAGCTGTGTTTTCCTTTAGAAAGGTCTCTGCTGTTTCTGCTTCAAATGATTGCTACGAGAAAGCCTGCTAATGGGCTATGAATACAGTGCAGTATTATGGCTAAGGTGACTTGAGAAAAATGTGCCCTACAGCTAAGTTCCAATGAGCACAGACACCTCATTAAGTGACCTCATTTTCAGAAGTGCTGAACATCCTGCAGCTCTGCCTGATTTCATTATACACTTTTTCCAAAGTGCTGGGCACTCGCACTGAGGCTGACATTGCCAAGACCCCAGCACAGTCCAGGGGATGGTCAGAGATTCAGAAGGCACATCTCTCACTACTTGCTCAAATGACAAACAATCCTTGCCTTTCTGCCTCATTTTCCCATCTCTGAAAACCATAAAACAGAAATCAATGTATAAGACTATGGTTAGGTGAAATAATAGAAAAATACACTAATTTAATGCAGTGGCAAGCAGTGATTGACATCTGACCCAGTCTATTCCAGGATTTAGAACTGACAGGCAGGTTCAGACAAACCCACTGTGATCATAGAAAAGATGACACTTGAACATAATGATGCATTATTATTTTAGCCCTGAGAAAATTAACCTTATAAAAAGTCAATTGCATGCAAAAAGAAAATGTATTATTATTGCTCAGAGAACAGCATCAGACTGGGAGTGGTTTTTTGTTCAGCATCAGATGCAAATGAAATGCACAGTAATAATACACATTAAATATTAGGCAAAAATGCAGCTCTGCAACAGAAAATGCAGTAGGTTCTATTTGACCCTTGAACATCTTTATCAGTTTCATACTTCAGGTAGTTTGCCAGCATTCATAGTATCACAATCATTGGGACTTACAGTGTTAACAAAACTTTAATTTATTATTGAATTACTTGAGGAACATTTCTTTGAGATGTAAAGTAGCTGGTTAGAATATATCTTTCTCTCTTTTGTTCCCGTTAGAGCACGAGTCTTGTCTCAGGGGCTGAGCTAGGGAAATTCTACAGTATGTTTTAGGAAGAACTGTCTAATTCCAAAATCCAATTTGCGTAAGAAACAAAGGGATGACACGCAAAAATCAACACTTACTCTTTTTCTGCCAGGGAAGAAGGGCTATCACCCATTTCTTCATACTTTTTTTTTTTTTTTTTAATTCTGCAGTGTGTCAGGACCTCAAGCTTTCTCCTTTAACTCACCTATGATGAGTGTTCAGTGATGCTCCAGCGGAGAGGAAAAATTCCTATCATCGTTTTTATAAAGCAGCAAGGAAACATACCGCCTTCTGTCTCAGAATGTTTCGCAGAGATCCTGAGTTTTACCTCCTCAGCCTCATCTCAGTCAGGCAGTTTATCCATGTGCTGAGCTTGAACAATATGAGCTGTCCTATTTCTGCAGGATTACTCACATGCTTAATTAGGAACCTAAGTGCTTGGCTGAAACAAAGACTTAATTTCTAACAAAAATGAGTCTCGGACACTGTGCCTATTATTTGATGAAGGACAGAAGGCAGGGAAACTTCGTAAGGAGCTGAAGCATGGCATCAGCTGATGCTCAGTGCCTTGCCACTTTGCTTCCCACCAACACACATGATCTTGAATAATGCAAACAAACATTGAAGTGGCATTGACACATGACTGACTCAGCACATGCCATCTCAACTGCAGTAAAAGGAGGAAAAGAGCAGTTTTACACCTCTTCAAAATTCAAGCACATACATGCTGAGGCTGGAAACCAAGGGCTATGCTGTTTCAGTCAAACAAATTGCCTACTTCTCCCATGAAGCAGGTAAAGTAAGCAGGTTCCCCCCTAAGAGGACAGTGCAGCACTGGAGCAGGTTACCCACAAAGGCGGCAGAGGCTCCACCCTGGCAGGTTTTCAGGACTCAGCTATGCAAAGCCATGGCTGTTCTGCTCTACAGCCAACAAAAGTTGTGCTTCAAGTGGGAAGCCAGATCAGCTCACCCCAGAAGCCCTGCCAACCCACATTCTGTGATTCTTATCTTTCTTTCTGTACTACCTCAATGATGGTAAAACAGCAAAATACCATTTTTCGTGGTAAACATATGGCAGACTACAAATAGGAATCTGTTATTGGAATGATATAAGAAATCTGTTGTTTGTTGATCTGCTTCTCAGGTAAAAATGCTATCAAATCCACTGCCTAGAGACTGCTGGCTGCTAGAAACTTTCCAAACTTTTCCCCAGGTTCTTTCCTGTTAATACAAATTATTCTGGCCATTTCTTTTATTGTCTGTGTCCCAGGGCTATCAGAAGAAGTCTGAAAAACTTTATGACCTGCAAAATCTATGTGAAATTCTAACAAACCTTCATAAGCAAGTGAGGATCTTCTGCATTAGAAGCGTCCATGTTTTCCAAATATAGCTGAAACAAATTTGTACATTATGTCAAAATAGTAAGGCTCAAGTTCTGAAAACTGTTGCACTTTGATCAGCATTTAACCATGGAGACGTTCAACACTGTTTATTTGGATACTTTGTCTGCACAAACAGGAAAATCTGCCCTTGTTTAGAAGCTAGAAGGATTGAAGCCTTGATCATGATGTCAATAAAAGGCAACATAGTCACCTAAATTTATCCAGGACTTAAAATAAGAAATCAAAACTGTATGCAAAGTATCTTACTAGTATGTTAGCAAACCTTAAAAGTTACTAGGCAAAATACATTGAAAATAATTGTTAAATAGGCAGCAAAGACAAAGTGCTAAGCATGAAATATATACCTAAGTTAAAACTGTCATGAGACAGGGCAGCAGATTGAATCATAGACAAACACTACTGTTGGACATAACCTCTATAATTAATTTACCAGATCAGAATTTTTCTAGCTGAGTAAAGAAGCACAGATCAGAATTTTTCTAGCTGAGTAAAGAAGCACACATTACCTACCATTGCAAAGAAAATGTCTATCTGTGGCTAAGCAGTCTCAGCATTTAATCTTTCTAAGCTTTTTCCATGGTCATTCATGCATGGAGTTCAGACGCTGAGGCCATGATTTTGTCATTACCACAGATCAGAATTTTTCTAGCTGAGTAAAGAAGCACACATTACCTACCATTGCAAAGAAAATGTCTATCTGTGGCTAAGCAGTCTCAGCAGTAAATCTTTCTAAGCTTAAACTATTTTCTGCATTTTGTAGCTGTGTAACTTTTTCCATGGTCATTCATGCATGGAGTTCAGACGCTGAGGCCATGATTTTGTCATTACCACAATATTGGCATCCTACATACAGTATAATAGGAAATTATATATTCATAGACTATTCATTTGTTATGGTTTTGTTTTGGCTTTTGTTGGGTCTTTTTTTCCATTGAAAAAAATGTTTCCTTGGACTAGATGTAAGCTATGCGATAAAAGCAACCAAACTTTTTCACTGCATGCAGTGATCTGTCTGCTGCACAAGTTGGGCAACTAAGAGCAGGTAGATAAAGCTATGTGCTCATTCCCTGACTTTTTAATGAAAACCTACTGCTAAAAAGGAAATATCTCTCATCTGAAATGCTATAGTCTTCTCAAAGTCAATGGGAGCTTTTCATCGATTTTGAGTAAGCCAGGTTCCTCTTTTAAAAAAAACCACTCAACTGTCAGCTTCTTCTCAAGTAGTCAGCAAAGTATGCTGGAGTGGTCCAACACTCTTGCTGACTTTTTAGGAGATTTCTCTTACATGTTCAAAACATTACAACAACTACAACAACAACAACAAAGTATCCAGAAAACAGTGTTCTGAGAAGCAAGTTCTGTAATTTAATGGCATATTCAAATTTTGGTTGAAAAAATCCCAGTCCATTCTGGGGCAGAATGTAATTCTCAGGTAACACAGAGGTGATGTCTTTGAAGTCAGCAAGACAGTTTAATGTGCATATAAGTGAAGTCAACAAGTTTATTCCAGTCTTTAAAATTACACATGTACATGCATGTAGCTACTGTGATCATTGTCTTTTTGTAGTTGCATTTTGGTAATGGCACTATACTGAATTTGCCACCATAAAAGAGATGATTTTTCCTTAGGATATCTGAAAACCAAAAAAATAAAACAACTCTCTATACCCAAAGCTACATTCTTATTAAAGTTCCAGGAAGGGTTTAAAATAAAATGATGAAATTTAAAGGCCATCTTTAATAAGGGATTTAAAAGCCAATATTTTGTCTTAGATCTGTGCTACTCTATTAGAAAATACATTTGGAACAAAGCAAAAGAGCATAAAATATGCATTTCTGCACTGCACTCTATGTAAATGATTTTTCTAAAGGCAGACAGGAAGGTTCAAAGAGCTGATAATGCTGTCTCCAGCTTCTAAACCTCCACTTCAAAAATCAGCTTCTATTGCTAAGGATCAAAAATATTATTATCTTAAAGTGATTTGGTGACCCATATAAAAAGACAAGTATTCTCAAGCCTGACCTTTAGTAAACATACAAAGCATCAACCTCTACCTCTGCAATCCTTCCTGAAAATATCAGCAGAGAAACCATGAAACCCAGGAGCTGCACACTTTTAAGGCAATGGAGGGAATCTGGCACACATAATCCTGCTGTCCTTGCTCCATGGAAATCCATAAAAGTTCAGGTTTTGCTGCTGTCCCATACAATAATTTGTGCAGGCCTCTAGTACATTTATGTCTCCCTTCCAAACAAAAAAAGAGAAAAGACCTAACAGTGACTGACACCTTGGTAAGGTACTAAGATTATTCAAATTTCTTGTATACTCACAGTATGATTTCCATATTGGAGGCTGGTATTCTTCAGCATCTAAAATAGAAAAAAAAAGGGGGAAAGAAATCAGTCATTTGGCCACTGGGTCAAACTGTCAGCATGCACATTTCTGCTGAGAGGCCTCTACTTGTCAGCAAAATTCACATTTCTTTCCCAAGAGAGATGATAGCCTATTTACAGTACAGTTTGCTATGTGAGAGAAGAATACAAATTTCAACCACTTGTAGCTCCAACATGCTTTTCCCAAATTATTCAAACGTAAAAGAAATTAGTTTTTTACCAATCTGCAATACTCACCAGTATTTTTAAAATAATTAACTGGACTGGTAACTACATTATTTATTTGCTTTACCTGGCATGATAAACAGATAAATCACTACTGGTTTTCAGTCAGGCTTCTAACCCCACTAGTAAGATTTAAGAATGAGCATCCATGAATTACACACGCTGGGGCTAAAAAGATGCACAGCTAAAGCTGGACTCGGATGCACACACCTGACAGTTTCAACAAGAGTCAATTACACTTCTTGAACCCACTAGCATAGGTAATTGGCATATTTTCCAGAAGCTGAATCAACAAAAACAATGTGAAAAAGATAGAAAAAGGAAAGACTGCAAAACATGCCATTACAAACAAGTTACATTATTGTAGCATTATTGACTAAAGGCGCACAAAGAGTTGGTGTCTTTCGTTAGTGACCACTCCATGGGGAGGTTTCCAGCTCTCTGCAAGAAAATCAATTGCTGTAACCTACAGAAATCCCAGCAGAAGCCAAGATGGGACAGAAGGAGCAACACCAGCGACAAAGGGTAGGGTACTGGGTACTAGTTTGGCTCTGAACTGTCACGCTGCCAAACACTTTTAAGTCATTAACTTGCCAATACTGTGCAGGTTAATTAAGGTGTTTGTTATTTACTAAACTTCTACTTAAGTTATGCTAATCTAATTCAATTATAGTTGCATAGCTCATGCTCCCTGTCTATTTACACACACACAACTACTTTAAATATATTCCTGCAAAAAGTCTGTTTAATAGGAATGTTAATCACTAACTACCATCTGCCACTTTTAACTCTATTGTTTTAAAAGAGGATAAATCTAGCAACAATCACAGTTACGGCCTGGAATAACACCCTGCAACAATTTGTAGATATATCGATTGGGAAACCCATTCAGTTTCAGTTTCAGCTGAATCCACCTCACAGCACTGACAAAGTTCAAAATGCTCCCAGACTGACACAGTTATACCGTGCTGTGGCAATCCAAGAGTAATTAGCCTGCAAGTTCATTATGCAGAAGACTTATTTTAAATTATATGAAGCTATTCATGAGACAAATGAAATTTATTCATACAAGAACTAATTTTTTCTCTTCTCAAATTGTAACAGTAGTATGTAACTCTTTTTTCCCCCATACATCTATCGCTTCACATATAGTTTACCGAAACACCATAATACTGTGTATTAAATTCTTCCCTCAATACTTTTGTGCTACTGCAAGAGAATTTCTGAATTTCCTTCTTCACTTACTATATTTTTCCAAAAGAAGAAACACTGAAATAATGCAAATATGTTATTATCTATACTGTGACTTCAGAAAAAGAAGTAATAGGGGGAGAAACAATGAAAAACCAACAAGTATCAGTTGTCACTTTAGTCTTCCAAATTAATTAAAAAGCGCCCAGTAAATTCAACAGTGAAAGCTGATCTACAAGTGGCTGTAAAGTGCTTCATTAGCTGGAGACAGACTGATGGTGAGGAAACACTGCAGCCGAGATGGAGAATCATCCAGGAGATAAGTCATAAAACAAAACTCTCAATGATTGCATTTGATTTTTCACGGTTATGAATCTGTCAGCCCCGGAAAGA
>NW_008237681.1:6849674-6892336 GCF_000691975.1 Corvus brachyrhynchos
AGAGTGGACAGAACCATTCCTCAATAGCTAAAATAATTCTAAAAGATAGCACACTCAGAGGAAACCCACGTGTCACCAGCTCCACATTCACCATTACAAGGTACTGCTACATCCTCTGTGATCCCTTCAGCTGAAAGCACATCCCTAAATCACGGGGAACAAAATGCCATAGAGGTGAGAGTATTAATAGAGTTTATTGCCAAGCTATCATGTGTTTGATGGCACCCATTTGTATGGAAATAAAGAATAATTAGTTTAAATACAACTTGGAGACAAGGGTCGTGGTTGAGGACCAGAGAGAGGTCTAATGCAACCCAGATGGAAACTTCTTTCTTCTTTCATGGCAGGAGGCTGCTAGGCCCCTGCTTAGGCAACTCTCATCCTTGTATGGTAAAGTCTTGGGACCCCCATCCTGGCTGACTAAATTAGGGTGAACTTCAACCCTTCTTAAATCAAAAGGTCAAAAGAGGCAAATCCTGCCTGAGCAGATTTGATAACTGCTATTTGCCCTCATTGAAATTTCTGTTCTTCTATATTTTATTATTCCTCTGTATTGCACAACAGCTCTTTTCATTAAATTGTGCTCCACTCTCCATGACTGGACTTTAAACAGCAGTTCTGGCTCACGGAAGTCACGAATACGAGTTTGGGTGGTCGGCTCAGTTGCTACAGGACACCTCAACTCATACAGCTTGTACTTTAGATCTGCACATAGTAATGGTCTCAGCAAGGACAATGAACCTCAGTTTTGAGCCACTTAACAAAAATCAATCAATCAATCAATCCAACTTGGCACAAATGACAAATGCCCTGCGTTGATGTCTCATGAAATGATATTCCTCACATGAACTTTGATCGTAATCACTATCAAAACCGTGACTGGCAGCGTGGGGAAAAGGGCTCACTGAGATACTCTCAGGTGATAAGACAGGGTCTTTCCTATTGCTCTTTTCTTGAAAGGTTCATATTTCCTACAGTGACTTCTTGTCTAGTTTCAGAAAAAATGCCAGCTAAGGTTGAAAGCAGTTGTCAAAGGAGAAACTCAGATCACAAGATGAGTAACAGTTCTGAAAAACCCAACAAAATATCCCAAGGTCATTTGTGACACATTTTTCTGAGTGTCAGCATAAGAAAGAGTCACTGTAAAAGAATTACAGAATGTCCAATTCAGGTATTTTAAAAATTATTTTGAGTCTTCTCAATACTGTATCATAAATGACCTTGGCAAAACTTACTGGAAAGACTAGGACTGGCAAAAAAGCATGAGAGACTTCCACAAATAATATTACAGGCAAGACTGTTAACGAAAAGCTTTGAAACATACTGGCTGAGAAAGTGAATATTTATTAGACCTAAAAAAGTACTAGAAGTCAGTTGTATGCTAAACAGAAAGGAAGAAGGAAAGCAGAATGCTGACTCTTGAGGAATATTACAGCTCTGAGAAGGTTTCTCATAACACAAAATTGACATGAAAAGATATTGGAGAAAATTGTCAAACCAAAAATGATACTTGGAACTGGAAAATGGGAGTAAGGTAAAAACAGGTTATTTTTTCACTTTATTTGCTTTACTCTTCGCAGAGCAGAGAGGATGAAAAGGATCTTAGGAAAAAATACTCTCATAAAGCTGATGGAGCACTTAAAGCTAAGTATAGAAAGACTACAGCAAAGGGAGGACTGAAAAGTTGGCAGAGCTTTAAGCAGACAGATAAAAAGTAGAACCACATAAGAATTTTTTTTCCAGGAAACATGAAGACAGAATACAGTATTACTGCCAATAATGGGCAGTAAAGGGTTAATGCATTACTCAGAGCCATTCTTAAGCCATTTCTGAGAAATGGTCTTACATTAATTATACAGTAAGTAAAGTTATCCATGGACTTCAACCCTTGCTCTTCACTGGGCCTGGCTCTGTACCAAAGCGACACCTTTCTGGATGTAGTTGTGAAAGACACTAGAATGACAGAATTGGTTTTTATTACTTCCTTGTACTTTGTGAAAATGATGATGTAATGCCAACACGTGTGGGTTTGTGCTACCAGCACCGAGACTGACTTGGTTAAAGCAGGTCTAATAAGAAACTAAGTTCAAAGTGATTCCTCTGACTACCAAGACCAGTAACGCACTGGAAAGCGTAAACTTTTTTACAGGAAAGCCCACGAATTAGACCACATGAATCACATATTTCTCACTTAAAAGTGGCATAAGGAGAACTGTAATAAATATCCATACTGTAGCTATATGCCATGCCCAGTTCTAGATACGCTAAAAAGTATTAGTGATTCCTGTGACACTGAAGAGTTAAGAAGACTAGCAGCAGGACAGCTACCAAAGGGGAGCTGTCATTATTTGCTATTTCTTATAGTCTCTATGGAAAAAGAGTAAAGATCTTCCCTTTTTTGCCTTTGTTCCTACTAAAGGATTATAAAAAAATATTTTGTAGTTCACCTTGGAAGAACTGCCTCAGCCTGGATTCTCTGCCACCATTGTCTGAATTTTGGACTTCCTTTCCAGTAACAACTAATTTTAAAACTATGACCTGCATGTGCAAGGAAAGACACTTGTGTGTGAGGAAAAGCCAGTCTGGAAGCCACTGGTTTACTGGCAGTGTGCAGATAAATGATTCACCGGATGAACAAGTCTAGCTACTAATTTTTTTAATCTTCCATTGTTATTTTAGGACCAAGACTAATAATTATGAGTATTTTAATGTCCTCTGTATATTTCCTTTAACGAGTTTTTTCACAGGTTTACCACGTACACTTTCATAGTTATTACTTTGTTTCCAAAACATTAAGTTAGCATATATTATTAAATACATTTTTCTTATTTTTATATATGTAATTATATATAGAAGAGTAACATAAAACTGCTGAGTAAAAGCTTCTGTGAAAGATAAACAGTGTTTGCACTCTTTACACACGTGGGGTTTTTTACATTTTTCTTCATGCAGACAGAATTTTATTATTCAATTGACTATAATGTGGATGGCCATCACAGAACCACAGAATGGTTGGGGTTGGAAGGTACCTTCCATCTGGAGGCCATCTGGTCCAAACCCCCTTCTGAAGCATGGCCACCTATAACCATGTCCATCTCCAAGGATGGAGACACCACAACCCCACTGGGTGACCCATGCTAGTGTCTGGTCACCCTCACAGTGAAGAGGTGTTTCCTGATGCTCTAAGAGCCTCCTGTGTTTCATTTTTGTGCCCATCGGCACTGGTAATGTCACTGGGCACCACTGAAAAGAGCTAGCTTTGTTCTCCTTGCCTTCTCTCTTTAGATATTTATACTTTGAAAAGATTCCCCCGAGCCTTCTCTTCTCCAGGCTGAACAGTCCCAGCCCGCTCAGCCCTTCCTAAGAGATCCTCCAGCCCTGCAAAGCTTTTCCAGTCCTTTATAAGAATCTCTCCAGCATGAAAGTGCTGTCCATAGCTCTCTCACTCTGCAGAATCCAGCACTAGACACAGCAACCAAGGAGTGGCCTCAGCAGCGCTGAGCAGAGGGGAAGAATCACCTCTCGTTTGACCTGCTGGCAGTGCTGCTCCTAATGCAGCCCAGGATCCCATCAGCCATCTTCAAGGGAAGGATATATTGCTGCCTCATTTTCAACCTGGTGTCCACCAGAACCCCCAAGTCCTTTTCTGCCAAGCAGTTCTCCAGCTGGGTTGTTCCTTGGCATACACTGGTGGATGGAGACTAAACTGAAAGAGTAATTAAGGGGGCTTCTTTAGCGGTATCAGTTCTTTTCTGACACATAAAACATAGATCAATTCTTTAGTTTCCACTCTGTGATTAATAAATACCATTTACAGACAGTCATTTTCCCCTTAGCTGATCCTCTACTGGCTAATCTTGTGCTGGTGAAGGGCTGGTTTAATTTATTTTGCCCTCTCAACAATTAGTATGTACACATACACAACTGTGTCACTTTGCAGTCATTTTGCAAATGACTTTAAATTGGTGTGTTTTTCTATGTTTGATTGCACTCATTTGGCATACACTTTGGACATCATGATGACTTCTATTACATATAACTACCCTTACAGGAACATCTGACCACACTGTGAGAAAGAATATTCTTATTTTTAAAGTTGCAAATAATCACACTTTCAAATGACATGAATAATCATAGAGTCAAACGAGTCCCCCACTCTAACTCCTGAAAAGTCACTGCTCCTGTGAAGAGCAAAATTAACTCTCTTGCAGTTAATAATTAGCAATGTAGCTGTTGAAACATTTCAGCATGTCAAAAACTCTGTTTAATGTTTCATTCAGAACGAATAGTTGCCTGTGGAGGAGTGAGCAGTTGCCAGCTTTATCACTGAACTTTCTCATCACAAGTACATGGACAGCTAAAATATGGAATGAGACTTCAGTTCTTGTCTTAATGAGGCACTCTAGCTTTCAGCATAAGGTACAGAAATGATCAAACTGTTTACTTGCAACAGAGTTTATAATTGGTGTATTAATTCAGATGATGGGAGCTTCCCACTGCGCTATTCTCTCTTAAAAAAAATTAAAAATCAGCAATAGTGTATAATTTAAATGTCAAAAAAAGCTCACAAAAGGGGTGGAGTTCTCTCTAGCACAGCAATTAGGCTGAAACAGTAAGCTTTTAATAACCACTATATAAATTGACAGGTATTTTGTATCTTTTGCTTTTGCCTACCACAAACTTGCTATTACAAGCCACTGCTGTGAAGGTAGCTCATTTAGCCAGTTCTACGAATCAGGGTCATGCCAAATTGTGCTCTCTCCTGCTTTTGCTTCAGATTTCAAAACTGTATCTTTCCACTAATAGACATGTGGTCAGCCCATGGTTAATTTTGTTTAATGCACTTGTCTGTTTAACTAAAATGCAGGTGAAAGATCATGCAAATAGGTAAATTTAATAATTTAGAAGAGTTACCAACTATCAAATATAATATGACTGTGCAGTAAGTGAATTATTAGGGATGTATTCCAACAGATCACAGGAGATTTTAATTTTTTAAATCCACAGCTCAACTTGTAGAACAAAAGCATAAAGAGCCATGTTCTGCAGTCGGTGAGTGGTGTTCAGCCAGCTATGACCATCAGATTGGAGCAATATCTCATTAATTAAAAAATCTGTCTTTCTATTCTGCACAGATTTAAAGATAATTAAAAGCACTGAAAATACCATTTTAGATTTGGAAATTGAGAAAGAATAATCAGGGTTCTCAATTGCAATAGCAGAAGTGTAAAAGAGAAGGGTATCTGTACGGTTCTAATTTTCAAATGCTCTTTAGGAGTCTAGTCTTCCTTAGGGCCCAGAAAATAGAATTAAACAAGCTCTTCCAGAGTGCAAGTCCAAGAAGCTGACACGGATCTAAGTGAGCTGATGAAAATATTCCCAATGCTTTAAATATTTCCTGGGAAATATGCAAGATTTAAGAGTGCAGAGAGGTATTCACACACCTAATCTTAAGACAGGTAGGTTCTTTATAATGCTGAATCACACTGAATCTATTGCCCTTGGATGGCATTTAAGAACCTCCATAATTTAAGTGTTCTGAAGTGTTTTTTACCCAGAGCAATAATGAAGAATTTCCTTATACAGATCATTAAAGATTTGTGTCTAAAAACTAGAAAGGTAGGCAATAAAAAAAATCACAAAATATCTCCATCCTTCATTGTCAAAAAATCTGTTGTAGTTATTAGCTGCCATTAAATTTAATTTGGTCACTAAAAATTACACCCCAATGATTGTTACCATTCTCTGTTTTAACACTAAGGCCAGTGTAATTAAAATCTAACACAGTTATTTTCACCTTTTCATTTTTTTAACCTATCAACCAGAGGCATCAAGGCATTAAAATGGGATTATCAGAGCTCTGCCTGAGAGATTGGACGTTTTTTTGGGAATAAGCACATGACATAAGTTAAATCACATCACATTAGCAGACCTCCTATCTTACACAGATATACTTTAGCTTCTAACTAATGACCAGTTAGTTCCTGGCTGAAAATCAAAACCAGATAATCAGTTGGCATATCTGAGAATAGTTCTGCTGCAGTAATTTTATCACTGTGCAGGATATGGCAGTGCATTTCCAGTCATTTACTTACTGCATCCTAAAACACAACCCCCACAACCTTCCAGCCAATGATCCCTGGACTCAGCAAAGCAGTTCAGGCATGGTAGGAAAGAGCATATGACAGAAATAACCACAAGAATGCCAAAAAATGACATTAAAATGGTCACCATGAAGTATTTCAATTAGAACATTTTTGTTGAAGTATTGTCAGCACATTCCCAGTTCCAGAAATTCACTCATACCTTGACAGGATACCCATTGATCTGGCTTATCAAAGGAGCCAGCACATTCCCTGAAAACTTACTAAACTTTAGCAAAATCCAAATCATTGCTTTTGGTAACTGTTATTTTTGACATGAGACATTTTATCATCCCTCTCTAAGCAAGGGTGCAAGTGTTTGTCTATTCAAGGGTACGAGGTGGTCCTAAACCTGCAGTTAGCTGTGGAGGCTCTTCATCATCTTTTAGAGATCATCCCCATCTGCCCCATGCAGTCCTGTGCTTGGCCCTCTCTGGATACAGAAATGTAAGTATTTTTAAAGACTGAAACTGCATACTCAGAATGAAATGGAAATCCAGTAATTCATCTCACTCAGCAAAGCCATGGGAATCAGAGAGTTTACACTGGTAACTTTAAAAAAATCACAAAATGTGTTGTATTTGCATAGGGGCTATGCATATGCCAGGGACCTTCATTAACTCCTTGGCCTAAACACAACTTCAAGCCTTGGACATGAGAGATGAGAAGTATCCTGTCATTCAGAGCAGGTATAATGATCTGCAGAAGAATAAAAGCTTAGCAAATAATTAGACTTTGGCTTGCTTTACAGGTCCTGTAGTATTGCTGCAGTATTTGTGTCTATACATTAAAACGTGAAAAACAGGAAAAACACCACCTACCCACAAAGCATATTTATCATTCCCACAGCTCTTGAATAACACTCAGAATAATTGGGGCTCCTAAGATAAGAAGCAACACTGTACCTACATACTTCCCCTGTTAGACAAACATGACACAATTAATCACATCCTTTGGTGGGCAGTTTTACGTAAGAGTATCAACTACATTCAAGGCCAATTGAATTATTATTTTATGTGAAGTTAGTCTCTGAATCTTCAATTATCTCTTCTAAGAAAATAGTTTGGATTAAGGTCAGCTATTACTGAGCTGCAAGTATGTTGTACAGTTGGACAAACACTTCACAAATCTGTTCTACCATCACCCACCATTTAAGTGCTTTCCCACTACAGCTGTTCATGCTCTTCCTACTTCAGATCTAAATACTACAGAAACGTTGACCTTCTTAAAATTCAGTTCCATGATAATATGTTTATGCCGACAAGAACCTTATGTCTCAGAAACATCTATGTAACTACACTTTCCTCTCTGCAAGTTTAGCCATAAAATAATCACTACCAGTATTTAAAATACTATCATGGAGTATTTCCCCTCAGAAGAATATGGTTTATGTATGGTTTCTTTACTTGGGCAGAATTTTAATTGCCTTGGAAGGCAATTAAAAGTGGAAGTCTATAATTCTTCCAAGAGCTTTTTACTACAGCCTGGGACTTTTAAAATTGATAATGGGTTCTTACAGAATCATGTATTTACAAAATACCTTGTATTAAACATCACTAAATTTAAAATACACTTAGGTCTTCCAAAAGTTTTATCAAACTAACCAACAGGTCTGTGCCTGGGCATAGGTGACGCAATTCTTCTTTGCAAACTGCAATGTTGGCAGCTTTTTCCCTAGAGAAACTCTGGCCAGTGGCGTGTCAGATGAGGCCAACCCCATGTCTCTCTAGCATTTTCATTGTCAATTAAAACAATTCCAAACTGGTGCTCATAGGACAGCTGTACCAGTGCCTCCAGCGGCATCGAGTGAGAGGACAGGATTTAGCCACCCACAATGTATAAAGGAAGATACAACTGCAGCCTGGATAATATCCTGGTTTCCTATTTTGCAAATATTAAAGATGCAGACAGCACATGAACACCATATTTAAATATCTTAGAATACATGAAATTTCTTTACGTGCTGTAAGTAAATCAAATAGAGCGAAAGCAGTAATTCCTATGTAAAATGGATTTTGCTTCTGTATAATCAGAGATAGGTTGGTTATTTTTACATAAATAAATTAAAAAGGAAGGAGCACACTTTTTCTCAGTATCTTTTCTGGAATTGTTCTTCACCCTTGTAAAAATAACAAAGAATATTTGTTTCTTACCCCACTTATCTTACAGAAAGACTCAGAAGATGGTAAAGCTAGTGCTTAAAAGCACATCCATCATACCTTCGATCATAAAAATCAGTCAGTAAGGAAAAAAATCCTCCTCTATCCTGTTATTTTTAAAGATTCACCCAATTGCACAATTTTGAACAAACCCTCTAACTCATCCCACTGAAACACTTTGTGTAAGGACAATTAATTATGAATATGGCTATGGCACAACAATATTTAATATATTTCATTGCAGAGGCTCAGGGAAAAGAAGTAGTAGTCATCCAAAGTTCTGCAAACGTATTTGCTGTAGGCTTCCAGCAGGTAAATAATAAACAATATTCAATACAATACCATTAAGCAAGTACACTTTCTACTTTGATTTATACCCTGAATGGTAGACATCAAATGTCTTCATTTTTTTTTTCTGTGGGCCAAAATCAGCAGCTGATCTATATGATCCAGCACAGACTTCCCTTTAAACAGCAAATGAGTCAGAATTCTTTAAACGCCATAGCATAACCACAGCCTTGATGATGAAACCTGGCCAAATGCAAGGCAGAATTACAGAAGCTGTTTTGTCCTTGTCCCAGGGCTCATGTGGAGGTACCAGCACTCTGGCAGATCAATACCTATGGACACAAAAAAGATGCTTTCCATCAATTGCTTTCCAGCAATGAAACCAAGGAGAGCTTTGTTCTTCTGATAACACACTGATCTTCACCCAACAAAGCAAGGTTCGCGTTCAAGCATTTCATTACTCCCGAAGGACAAACGTGTATCTACACGCTCAGAGACTCAAAACTGACTAATGTTTCTCTGGAGCACAGAAGGAAGAACAAAAAAATTCAAGTCTTTCCTTTGGAAGGATCTGGCAAATGTCCAAAGTAAAACAATGCAATTTTTTTAAGCTAAGGGGAAGGGTTGGTTATGAGCAAGAACTGCAAGTCTCAGTAGCAACCACTGCTCTGCAGTTCTTTTCTCATCCTGGGAGACAGGAAAGCTGGGTAAAAAGATGAGCTAATTCACTCATGTCCAACATCACCAGATCTAGGATGGGTATTTCATGTTGTAAAGACACCAATCTGTGGAGGCCGGTGGGCCTGCCGGACAAGGAACGAAAGGAGTCCTATGGTGGGATAAGTCCTAGGTTCCTTTCCAGAGTATGGTGACTGAAAAGCTTGCCCCAGAATGCTCTGTTCTGTTATGTTAATGTACCCCAGTTCTCCTCCCCTGGTTGGCTCCGTTGGCCGCCACAACCCTTGTCACCTGGTACACCCTCAGTTTCTCAATTAGCTCCCTTACCCTGGACCCCCCATTGCTCTGCCCCGGGACTTCTCTGAAACCGTGCACGAGTGTGGATGCATTAAATCTCTCCTGCAGAACCCTATGGGAAGACTCTTCCTGCTCATTCATCGTTGGACTGTTTTAGCTGGCTATCCGGCATGTGTGTGCCAGTGTGCTGGCTGCACCGAGAGGCTTCCTTGGAGGCGCTTTTGGGAAGGTCACAGCATGTTACCATCTAACAGAACCGCGACACCAATCCATGTGTATCTTTTTAAGAAAAGTTCTTCCTGCTTTTCCTGTATGTTTTTTTTGTATCACACAGGAAAGCCTGTCAGAGCTTGTCAGATCATTCTAGTAGCAAAACCTCCCAAAACACAGATTTCCTTGAGAGCCCAGAGGATAAGGTTGCTGGTTGTCTGTGGGTTTATTGGCAACATCAGTTGTAACTAATGACTGAGACAGTGTGTTGCCCAACAACCCACCCCAAATGAAGCTGAGGTTTTGCCAGGTTTTTGCTTCATTTCATCAACATTATTTGATACTCACAAGGGAGATAGCGAGCAACTGTGGCAGCTTCATGCATTGGGAGCTATGAAAATATTCAACAGCTGTAAAATATACATTTATTTTAAACTTTTACTTCTTGTTCTTAATATTTTCAAGGATAGTTAAAGGTATACCAGTCTGAGAGAGTAAATATGCCTGCTTATGACAGCAGAAAATAGACCTGAATATTAAAAAGAAACACATCTCAAGAGGCAAGGGCAGTGAGACTTAAATCCAATTTGCAAGATAAAAGCTAACCAGACCACTTACTATTGCCATCTGATAGCATTCAATATTGCTTGAAATTCATTAATAGGCTAGGTAATGTAAGTACAGTGCATGTATACAAATTTAATTCTATTAATTTCTACATCAGAAAAATCTAGTGAAAGAGGAGGAAAACAATTATAAGGCAGTCTTACCAATCTGTGGACAAGGCATAGCAAAACCAGTCCAAACCTCAGAAGAGTAATTATCCCATGAGACTCCCACCTCCTGGGAGTGCCCATTATTGTGCTAGGGGAACATAAAACTGACAGCTATTCAGAAAGACCTCCAGAGCAATTTTGGCTTAGCTCTACTGCTTATCTTACCTTGTCATCTTTTTAGGATATCTACAAGCTTCCAGCTAACTTACCAATATTGTATTTTATTTTTACAAGCAAGCAATAAATGCTTCTTTTACAGCATATACTTTGCTTAACAGTCCAAATGTTGGAAAAATGCTTATGTGTCTTAAATAAAAGGTCATTCAAATTTAAACAGCTTTATAGAGTAATAATATTTCATTTAGATCTGCCTACTAACCGCTGATTGCTTAGTCAGATTAGGTGGAACTCTAAACGAGAGAGAAGCAAAGCATTTTATTATCATTAACTATTCCCATTATGGCAGCATTTGCAACCCAAAATCAGGTTCGGTGTTACGTCCAACTGCTAACAAGTACAGTTTAAAAATAAAACACAGCAGTCGCTGACCTAAAAGTGCTTGTGATTATAGTGTGTGGCAAGCATCCAACAGATAAAAGGAAAAGAGATGGAAAAGGAACAGGGCAACAGGAGTGCTATCCATGTCAGCCATAAGTACCAGTCACAGCATCCTCCCCTAACTATTAAGAGAGTAGTTTCATCTGAATGTAATGAAAAGATAACTAGAAAACAGATGATGCTGGTAAAAAAAAATAAATGAAGCAGCACAGAGCATCACATAAATACACTAGTAATAACTTAGGATAAGCTGATTTATTATTACGTGAGAGAGGTTCACTTATGAATGTTAAGAAAAATGGTGGAGATTTAGTTTCTTCTGAGAGCACAAGAAAAAACAACTTCAATACATTTATGTTACATTTTTATAGAAGTGACACATCACATAAATAATAGAACTATTTTGGATCAAGGTTTTATAATAACCTTTCTTTACTGAAGAGTGAATTATTCCAAAGCAAACTGCAGCTCACCCTGGGCATATCCTTCCCTGCTTAAGGCGCAACAGAGAACTTCATTGTATTTTCAAAGACATGTCTACAGCCTATTGTTTAGCAGTTTGGTTTCAGTGCATCATTTTATCTGATGCCAGTCAATTTACTTACACTGCTGCTGTGCAAAGCCTGGTCCAGATTACCCAAATGGTAAAAATTTTCAACAGATAAATGCTTCTTTTCTGAACCTAATTTATTGTCTAGAAGAACCACATTTCCTCCCAGCTTCTCACCCATTAGGGTCCAAGACTCAGCCCCCGTCGGAATGAGGAGGCCAGATTTGAGAGCAGTCATGTGTACCTGATGAGGTCCACGAGGCACCCGATTGGTGCCATTAGACAGTGAAATTCGGGAGAATGCCAAGTTCTGCCACAGGCTATTTACGATGACGTAACCCCTGGATAGGAGGAGACGTGAAATGTGAGCTTCCATCAAACAACCCAGTGGTTGTGCGCAAAAGGACTGGAAGAGTATTAGCATGAGGTGGTTCTTCATGATCATTAGCTGCAAAACACTCGTCCTCAAAAAATGCATTGCAGGCAATTCTAATACAGCAGGAGAGCCTTGTACAAATGCTATTCTCAAAACACTCCCTTGAAAATGCTTCAGTGTTTTTATAACAACGAGAGAAACGACTGATTAGGTGCCAAAATGGTTTGATACCATCTCTGAAGAAAGGCTTTGCAGCTCTTATGATTTCTCTTAAAACAGTTTCAATTTGAAGTTGCAATGTCCTTCAGAGTACAAGTGTCTTTTTGTACCAGTTCCAAAGAGGATTTCAGAGCTGAGTCCTGACTGCTCCTGCTGTTCTACAGAAGTGCTATTTTTTGTATATCCTAGACTGGTGCACTACATTCCTGCACTATTTATTCTGCATCTCCATTATTACATTTATTGTCTTCTGGGCAATAGGTAACAAGTCCTTGCATGGTTTACTTTAAAAAGTGCCACAAAATATGTACTAGCTTAAAATTTATCAAAAAGTGAACCTAGGTAAGAATAAAGTAGCATAATTAGTACTGAAGAGACATCTCCCAGGAGGTAAAAAATGAATGTAGCCTACAACTGAGACCTCCACGATGCTTCAACTCAATAAAAAATTTTATATCAGAGATTGCCAAACTTTGATTTATAAAACTTGCAACTGCTCCATTGATTTCAGTAGGGTGAGAGTGATTTATTTCAGCCAAAGAGCTGTCCAGAGTTATATATAAGCACTGTGAGCTCAGAAATCCCAGTGGTCATGGTGTTAACTGCAGATGGTTCTCATGTTCCTGTGGTAAGCTCAGTACCAGTGACTGCAATATATTCTACTTACGTTTACCAATTGAAATAATTTTATTCATGCACTATATCATACTAACCATAGCCTGCCACTCTCATTATCCCTTACAGTCCAGGACTCTTGCCACTTAAAGGGCACTTGATCTACACGAAAGGGCATGTCCAAATCTACAAAAGTACTCTCCTATGACAGAATTTGCATGCACTGCTAAAGCAGTAAAGATTAAAAAGACCTATGGAACTACACAAGTATATTCATTGAACTGGACAAATAGATTCTGCCAATCACTGAAAGAAGTATCCAGCCTGATGGAAAAAACCCCCAAACAATTATTAGAAACCTCTTTAAAAGCTGATCTAAAAACCTACCAAGATCCCAAAATAGAAGCAGTATCAAACACTTTTAAATTCAAATCCATTTTAAGCCAAATTCCTTCATCCTTAAATATTGTCAAGATAACCTCATTACAGAATGGAAAGCTGAATCTTTACCTATAATCAAAGTAAAAAACAGCAGACCTGACCAAACACCATGGTTGCACAATCAGATTCTGAAATGGGTATTTCCAATGACTATATCTTAATGTAGATAAAAAAGTTTATTGAAGTCCAACTATTTTTTCTGAATATGCTCATATATATTTACCAGCATATATAGACATAGATTTCTCTACCGTATCTGCTTATTAATATTCTGTCTTTATTCTTACACATATGATCAGTGTACTCCACCCCTCTCACACGCTCACTACAACTCTTTTGATCCCTTATAGTTGCAGTGGATTTTTTCATAATATATGAATCACTAAGTTTTCTTCCTTCTTTGCACTGACTTCCAAAATAAATTTTATGGTTTTACCAAGTTTTTATTCAGAGTTTCACGGGTTCAGCTAGACAAAAGACAAACCAGTGACACAGTTCAGAGGCGTAACAGGAGGGAACACCCTGACATCTAGAAATTATAAGGAGTGGGTTTGCAATTAAAGGACAGTACTGAATCTTCAGACCCTGAGTTCAATTTCTAACTCTTCCAAATGCTCCCTGTGTTATGTTGCATTGCTATAAGTGAGAGAAAAACTTCCTCTCTGAACTTGCCTGGGGATGGAGCCACTTTACCCCAAGTCTTGTGCAGCAGCAGAATCCCTGTTCAAATCTGGCCTTTAGACATCATCACAAAATGAGCCATAAATAAATCTGCTGACTCAAATAACAGGACACATTTCAAAAACAAGCAGCTCTCTACTGCAGAAAAGCAGAAAGAGAGGGAGACTGAAGTAAACAAATCTAATCTTCAATGCAAAATTCAGTGGATTGGATATTTCTAATATGACAAAAATAACTCTGTGGTGCTGCAGTGCTCAAATCAGCGCACAGAAATCCGAGGCAGCTGTTGAGAGCATCACTGAAGAAGGGCATGGGGAAGGAAACTGCTGTTGGATTATGAATCGAAATGTGTCTCAGAAGCTTTCATTCAACATTCCTGAACAGAGATATCCATAGCAGTCAGCAAAAGCTGGACTCCCTTCCTCCACCCTGGTTTAATCTGCAACCCTGTCATGGCAGAGGAAGTAAGAACCTGACGGTGTGGGTGTGGAAGGAAATGAAGAAGGAGCTTGAGCTGGGATGGAGTTAGTTTTCCTCCTTAGTAGCTTGTACAGTGCTGTTTTGGATTTAGGCTGAGAATAATGTTGATAATACACTGATGTCCAAAGCTGGCCAGAACAATATTTCCTGCCACAGAGTATCACGCTCAGTATGAAAACTGGGGGGAACTGGCAAGGAGCTGCCAATGACTGGAGGCACATTCCAAGAAGTGATGGCTCCACACCTGCCCAAAGCACAGCAGGAGGGTGAGCAGGAGAGAAGGAAAGCAGCTAGGAAAACCACCTGCCTTGATTCCTTGCCCTCACTGTGGCCCTATGAGAGGAGCTGTTTGGCTGTGTGAGCTGGCAATGCACCAGCACTGCACGGTGCAGAAGGATCTGCTGGATCACACCTGTATCTACCAGCTACCCTCTAACCAAGTGCTTTAATGTGGTTTTGGCTCTCTTGTGCTACTTGTTCTGGACAAAAAGAGCAGGTCAGGTTAGACAAACCTGCTGCTGAATACTTATCTTGGCAGCTCTTTATTTCTTTCTTTATTTTTAGTACCACAATGGGGGCTTGGTGGGCACCACTGCCTTTTGGGCTCATCCCGTAAGTGCTTCTGTGTGCTGGACTAGTCCCATCTCAGCACCTCCTTCTGAGGGCCTTCAGTTCTGACTGCTGAGGTGAGTATTTTCAGCCAGCAGCTTCACTACATCAAACAATTATTACCACTCAGAGTGCTCTTTTCATTAGCCAAACATTTCTCTACACTCTTTTAAGCTGAAACCACCACTTCTACTTAATAGAACAGCAATTAACTTGAAATACTTGGCTTTTTACTGCAATGCATCACTCTTTCACAGTCTGATATGCTAATAAAAATTGTATGCTAACATAATGTATAAAATATCATCTCTGATTTTAAACTAAACTAAAATTTATTGGCTCCAACAGTGCAATGCTGATCTACCCTATGAATATTAATGTAATAACTTAGGTAGCAGACTCTTATGACATCAGGGAACTAAATCAGAGTGGAGCAGACCATACAATGCACTGAAGAAAACCTCAGTTTTTCTGTTTCAATAGAATTTCAATTCTACTCAGACCTGAATGCAGATCCAGACTGAAAATGATAAGGTATTTTTTGCTACCTGTCAGCTCTCATACCCCATAACATATTCCATCAACCCCCCAGTAAACAAACTAATTGGCGATCTTGCAAACAGTCCCAAGTTCTTCTATTTCTTCTAAGGCATCATTAGCAATTATAGGATGCTGGCAGGACAAATTGCATTCTCAGTTATATCTCTACAACCCACTTCTCTCCTGCTTGTGTTCTTAATCCTTACCCACTTCCACTGAAAATGCAAATCTTTGCAATTATGACTGTAGGGATAATGGTAGAACATTACTGCAGTAAAAATGCCCATTTACCTCAACAGTGCTTAAACTCCAAGCCTTGAATTGGCATGGATAAACATAAATTAACTGCAATGTTTAAATGCTTAAGCTAATATTGAGCAACCACCACCCAAAACCAAGACAGCAAACAGCACTCCTAAACTCCATAAGGAGTTACACCCATCCATTTCATCTGAAAAAGGAAGCTGATGCAATGCAAGACGACATGAGAAAGTGATGATTGATTTAGTTCCTCATGAATAACAAAGTACTCCCTAACTCCACAAAGAAGCAGATAAGTGCAGGAAGTAACTGAAGTACTGAGACAAAAGATACCAGCAAACAAAAAAAAAAAAATCCAGATATGGTAGGACAGACAGAATTATCCAGGAAAAAAGCTAAATCTCAAATAGCTGTACAGCTCAGGTGTCTTTTCTGATTTTAAGTCGTGTACTTTCTTTTTCTATTCAAACTGGACAAGGACATGTTCTACCTTACCCACTTCTAAAAGTTATTGTTATATATCCAATTCCAACTCTGTTCATTATTCATTTACTGATTTGGAATTTCATCTTGCAAACAAGCTGCTTTTGAAAGTCTTTCAAGAAGTGTCTCTTGTGACCTTTGAGATGTCTTCTTAAAAGAAACATAATTCTGAAACACAATTGTGCAGCAGACCTTACACACTGTGTCTCATTGAGTAAACTTAATTAAGGTTAAAGTCAAATGCTCTTTTGTTAATCTCTGGTACTAGAAACTAACCCAGGAATAAGCCATTTCAGCATGAATAAGAAATACAATTAGTGAAATAGTGGATATTTGTGCTGCCATTAATGCATTACAAAACACATCCACCCAAAGTTTGACTTGAAAAGCTTTCACAAATTATTTATTTATCCATTCCATTGACAAATTGTAGCTACTAATAAAATGTACTAGAAAACACATTCACTTGAACTAAATATGTATACGTTAAAAGTAACAACGTGTAAAAGTCATGAGAACAAAGAGGTGGCGATAGTAAGGCAAAACAAACTGCCTGTCTCAGCCGACACACTGTTTCCAAAGAATGTGAGAGCAGGAAAACCAAGCTGAAGGAGATTTCTTCCCACATGTCACCATCAGAGCTCCATCACACCCAGTCACTCTGAAGTGCTTTTGGACATAAACAATTCCAGGGCACACATCAGTATCCATATGGAAAAACCATGGGCAAAGTTTTATGTATGCACTGCTTTACCTTAGCTTTAAAATACAGATGGTATCAAGATTGTACCATTATGTGGTCTCTGAAGCAAAAAATAGACAGGTTCACTTCCTATATTTCAATTTTATGACACTTTAACTGCACCGAATTAAAAAATGGTAGCACTGTAGTGTAACTGTAAAAGTATTATGTTGAACCAGAGCAATTCCTCTGAACAACATGGCCATTTACAGCACTATCCCAATATAATACATATTTATAATAGAGTGCCTGGTGAGATAAATTAGTCATACTGCAAATAGCCATCAGGGATATGGAAAGTAATAGTTTCTCATGACCTGTTACATGTGTACAAAAGCAAGTGACTGAAATGATGTAAATATGAAGATGGTATCTTTACCAGGCACTCCTCTGCCCTGGAGGGAGAGCGACGGGAACACCGACTGTGCACTCACAGCTTCCTGGTGCTTTAATGAACACCCAAGCTGCAGGCACGCATCCTCTCCAACAAGCAGTTCTGCTGCTTAGAAAGGCACCAGAGAAGGAGGATAAACACATTGCTCGGTCACTACGGGTTAACACCAGGAAGGTCAAAGGCCAGCGACAGCTGAATTAGCCAGCTAGGCAAAGGGAAACAAGAAGGGCTTTTGCAAGCAATGCCAGCAGCAAAAGGAAGTTCAGGGGAAATGCAGGCCCAGAGATTACGGGAGGAGAATCACAATATGGAAAACTTGCTTCCAGACCCCTGCATGGACCACTGCAGCTTTAGAAAGTCTGGGCAATTGGCAGTTTGTAAGTAATGGTTAGGGACTCATCAGCAAAATTCAATGTTATTTATTCAAACATCTGGGACTGGAGGGGATTCATCCAGGGGTGCCAAAAGAGTTAGCTGATGTGATTGTGTGGCCATCATGTATGAGAAAATGCACACAATCAGAGTAAGTCCCCAGGGTTGGAAAAAGACTGATGTGCCTATTTTAAGAAAGGCAAGAAGAAGGACCAAGAGAACAACAAGTCGGTCAGCCTCATCTCAGTCCTTGTACAGACAGGAAACATTCCTTGGAGTCTACTCCCAGACACATGAAGGACAAGGAGGCAATCAAAAAAACTCAACACAGGCAGACCACGCTTCGTCGAGCTGACTGCTTTCTGTAACAAAAATAACCTGCTCTGGGGAGATGAGGAGAGAGAGGTGGATACAATATATCTCAACTTATTACAGTTTTTGACACTGTGACTCTCCCATACTCATTTGAGAGTTGAGGAAGTAAGGGCTAGAAGAACAGTCTGTTGAAAATTGGTTGGTTGGGCTGACAGTCCTGAAGGGACTTTACAACTGCTCTGGTAATCAACAGAGTACCCCAATATCAGTAGCAGGCCAATATTGTTCAGTATCTTCAACAACTACTTGAGTGATAAAACAGACCCCTCAGCAACTTTGTGGACAATCGTAAATTACTTTTTAGCTCAATCTCTCCCTGAGAGATTCAGTTGAGAATCCAGTGAAGTCCCAATACTCCTTAAGCTGAGGACTGGGACAACATAAACTTCATCACGTTCAGCTACAAGCGTGAAGTTTGGTTTCTGAGCAGACTAACTCCATACATCACTGACGCCTGGGTATCGACTGCTTGTGTAGCAGCCCTGCTGAAATGACCTGGAGGTCATGGTGCACTCCAAATGAATAGGAACCAACAGTGTGCCTTCTTCACAAATAACACAAACACCATACAGCAGGCACGTGACCCACAATGAAAGGTTAAGGCAGCTGGGCTTTGTTAGGGCGGCAAAGGGGAGGTCAAGAGGCAATCTAGTAGCAGCCTACAATGGTTTAAAGAGCTCCTGGAGTGCTGACAGACACAAATTCACATTGGTAGTAGCAGAAATGCAACAAGTGGTAAACATCACAAATTACAGCTTGGATGCTTCAGATTTGACAAATGTGATTAACAAAATTCTGGGCAGCAGTGGAACGGGCTGTCAAGTGGGATGGTGCAACATCGATTCTTGAAGATTTTCAAGACTAAGTAGGACAAAGACCAGGTTCACCAGAGATAGTGCTGGAAATAGTTTTGATTCAAGACTTCCAAAGGCCTCTTTCGCCCAGCTGTTTTATGATTTGATGAAAAGATTATTGCCCAGCTCACTCACACAGCCCTCCTGCCAGACCATAGAATCACAGAATCATTGAGGTTAGAAAAATCCACCAAGATCATCAAGTCAAAACTGAGATGCCTCAGCTCACAAAAGTGCATCAGGCAGGGTTAAACACAGACATGTTTTCCAGGCTGCATAAATTAACCAAGCTTGTTTTGGATGGAACAAGGTCAGGAAACATCTTAAATAAGCCTATCTGTGGGAAGATCTGAGAAAATAGTTACTTGCAGCACTACAGCCATGATAAGAAACTGAGGCTGGGCCGGATAAAAAGCTGCAACATGTTTCAGAGTTAGCAATAGCTGCTATGTAACTTCTTAGCTTCCGCCAGGATGGTTCTATATACACCAAGAGCTTTACACCTTCCTTACCTCCCCACAGTCGTTCTACAAACAGCTGCAAGAAGTTTTGTGTCTTACCCTCTTTTCTTCTAAATTCCAACCAAACAGGCAGGTCCAGCTCACTGACATACATCACATTTCTCAAACAGTGAAACTCATCAGATCTGTAGTTTAAAATTTATTACGCTACATCCAAGCAGAAATTCCAACCATGCTGACACTGCCTTAACATCTCAGCCAAAGGTCTCCAATAAAAGCAGTTTAAAAGCTGATTAACATAATCCAATTAGCTGCTTAGTCAAGATCCAATGCATGTAAGCATATAGAGTGCAAAGCTAGTAAAATGGTGTCATGATAGTGGATAAAGAGGTAAGAACTGTCAAAACTTTAGCTCGTAGCTTCTGATGGTGTGATGGTAGAGATAAACCAGTGGCTGAAACCCTGTCAAAAGTCACAAAGAATAAATCACAGACAACACAGTGATGCTGTGTTTAGTATACTCTTTCCAAAGAAAATAAAATCAACATTACCTTTTGCCTGAATCTGCCAATGAAATGATGGGTCAGACTGGCATGTCATTTATACTTATTTAAAACAGGTTAATCTGATCTACTTTCTACCACACTTTAGATACACCTTTGCATTGAGACACCTGGACATGAACCCTAGTTACTGGTAAGCTGGTAACCAAACTGGCTTGGTTCCTCTGTCAGGCCTCAGACTGTCCACAGACTATGTCTGGACAGAGTGAGCGCAACAAAATATTTCTAGGGGTTTGTCTCAACTTAGTGACAGAGAAGCTGTGAATCTAGGTCTCAGCTAAAAATTTAGGCTACTTTAAGTACCAGTCTAGAGAGAAGCTTCCAAGTGTGCTTGAGTTCTGTGCAAGATGGACAGAATAAACCCCACTTTCACTCCCTTCTCCCACCAAGGGAGCTACATCTCTCCACTTCTGCCATGGGGTAGAAGCCATTTCAGAACACTCTGATGAGTGGTCCATCATGGGGGAGGTTTTGAGAGGATTTTCATCTCTACCTCTACAGCACAGAATTTGCTTATGCGACTGTGTGCTGAAAGAGAAGATAGAAGATAAAGACTAGATAAAAATACTGTTTAACTAAAGTTTTCAGCCACTTGGAAGCGTGATTCTGAGGCCAAGAATTTATCATCCAAGGTTATGAAGAGATCCTAAACATGTTCATGCATGAAGGAGGTGTACAACACATATATGCACATACATGACCTTATCTGTGTAGCTCAGAGCAAGGCTGCACTTTCAATTGTCTAAAACTGAAATGCTTTTCCCCATGTGAATTAAGAGAATGCTGATAGAGAAAAGATCTCATGGGATCAGATTTCAGAGGAGAACAACATTTTCCCCTCAAGAGTTACAAATCATGTGAAATCACCACTGGAAAATAATTTCCAATCCACAGTATAAAATTTTGCTATATATTTTGCTGTTGCTATGTAAAAAACTTCCTATTAACATTAGGACCTCTAAAAAAATTGCCAAAGGAACTGAATGTACCCAATGTAAAGAAGACCCCCAAATACCTCCTGCAGCTCAGACCTACTATCTGTTTTTTATAAACTAGATGTTGGCTGTTGCGTAGCTCTGCTTAAAAATTATCTGTATCTGTACTTATTTCACCTAAGAATTCTTTCAACCATATTTAAAACAAAGGTAGGAAATGGGAACAGAATTGTAAATAATTAAAATTATTTCTTTTGACAGAGAGACAGGAAATCACTGTTTTAGTTTCTAAATCCTGAGTTTAAGGAGTTCCCTTCATGAAGAACATTCGCTCATTTTTTAGTGGGCACATGCCTGAACAAAGAAAATGGGAAAGGGTGACAGTAAATGGCAATTAGCAACACCAAGTTCGATATCAGAACATGTTTTTTCCTCAAATGAACTGAAAAGTGACAATAATGAAGTTTACTTTTTTCTCTCACGTGGTACTCATTTGCTGAAGATGGTCTCCTCTCCATTCCCAGGTGGGTAGAATGTCAGGCTGCCCTCACAAAGATGGTTCCAGAAACTGGAACTGTCACACAACCCATCAGAATCCATAAAGACATTATCAAACACTGGCCTTTCCCAGACTGGATACTTGGGGCTGGATTTGTGGCATAGCTTTCATTTTATTTTCCAAGAGGAATGCTTCAGTGAAATAAAATTTCAAAACCCTGTAGCTTATTCTGCAGACCAGCGAGGAAAATAAAAGGAAATGTGTAATTCTCCTAAAAAGCCATTCAGCACTCAAAGCCCCACTAATGATAGGGAAGGAAACAGAAGATTATTCTAATTCATGACCCAAACTTAGCTTTAAATGACTAGGATGGCAAAAATAAGGAAAATTACAAGTTGCTTCTCTTGACACTTAACACAGCACAACCTCTGGAGCAAGAAAAAAAAAACAGAAAACAAAAAACTAGGGAACTGCACCTCATTTGGAATCAAATACCATGTATTACTGACAGCTTTCTTCTTCCAGACCCATCTAACATTTCTTGACATGTCCTTCCTATTAAACATAACAGTCTTCTTGGTCCTTTTCGTAGAGATCAGTGTGCAAGGGGCAGAGGTCAAGGTGCAGAGGAGATACCATTAAAAGTCTGACAAGGTACAGAACGTGTAAGACCATGAATTGCTCCTGCAACTGGTCATTTGCAGATTTGAGTATGGTTAAAATTGAGGGTATTTAGCACTTACCAAAAGTAAAGCTGAATACAAAAATACAGCACCGCATTTAATTACAGCACTCAGATCCTTCTGGGGAGGGTGCTAATGACCAGGTATTTTGTATTTCAAGCTCTGTCCCCCTCCCAGGAGGCATCCGCTGTACTCCCTCAACTGATCTTTCCTTGCAGCTACTTTTAAAGAAATGAAAAGGCCATATAGCTAAGCAAAAAATCCTAACAATAACAAAAAAAATTAAATTATATTTTAAAAACCACTCTGGCTGCTGTACTGCTACTGAAGCATCTTCCTCATTTCTAAAATTAGTGCAGTTAATATTACACCTCAAATTCCTATAATCTTTCCTGAAAGCCTCCTACAGAAGAAAATGAGTTCAGAATAAAGAATGACATTTTAAAAAGTTCTTGCAGTTGCTCTAACAACAATCAGTATTATTTTTGTAGCCATCTAACCCTAAAATATATTTTGAAACATTTTTGTCTAACTCTTTGGAAAAGATCATCTCCCTCCTGCTTTGCCTTCTCCAATCCGGAGATAATCCTAAAGCCACAAACTCCTAGAAAAATGACATCTCACACTTTGCTCTGCATCCACAAGACCACTGCCATTCCTTTAATTGAAGAAAAGCAAGTAATTATTGTGAATTGCAAATAAAACTGTATTTTACCCTTCCTCTCTTGACTTTTGAGCACTGTTTGCCTACCACTGTTTTCAGTATCATGTGTATACTAACTAGTAATGCTGCTTTACAAATAAAAGTGTTGTGAGATGATAAGAGCTTTAAAAGACAAACATAAATTGTATGACTGAGACAAGCTTGTGACTAATTTTCACCAGGAGCTTAACCATTGCATTACTTCAGCATTGAAATAGGTCTGTGTGTAGAGCAGGCACAGTAACTGTAATTGCATATAGGCTTCTTGTGGATTCATTGCTACATTTCTGTCTTCAGTCAAAGGGATCTGGTCATTTTAGTAAGTTTCATAGGACACCAGGCCTGAGGCTACGTAATATTCTACATATCACATCCTTATTTTTCCTAATATTTCATGGAAATGCATCTTTTTGAGAAGTGTTCAGTGTTCACTGGAAGAAATCAAGGGATAGACACTGCACCATCTCCCTCGCTCATTCATCATTTCTCACATTTAATCAAGTACCCAACTTCTACTTTGACTTTATCTGGTTTCTGTTTATGACTATGAGTCATTTTCCACTGAATTAAAAAGCCTTTAGCACTCCATATCTCCTCTGTGGAGGAATTTGTACGCTGTTATCTAGCTCTCCCTCAAATTCCTTTAAGACAAAATAAGCCTGATGTCTTTTTTACATTTATTGTATAAGACTCATTCATTACTCAGACCCTATCTCTGCTGTCCCTCTTGTTTGCTGTTCCATTTTACAACTTCCTTTTTGAAGGAGATGAGGACTGACTCAGTACTCTAGTACCAGTACTCTAGTACCCAGAGGTCGATGCATCGGAACCACCCTCTGGGCTATGGGCCCGGCTAGCTCAGTCGGTAGAACAGCGATAGGGGATACACATCATAAGGGCACCCCAAGACACACTTGTACCCGTGACATGCATACTGGAAGTCATCGGTCTATTCCTGATAGTTACTGCCCTACTTACATGTTCCTGAAGCTTATAAGCTCATTTTGTAAAAGCCTCTCTCGAGTTGTGTTTTCACTATCAGTCTTCAAATACCAGTTTGCTGGGACACTGTAGCCCCATTCTGACACAGTCAATCAGAGATCACCCTCTAAAGCAAGAACTACTTTAGAGGGTTTTTTGGGTTGGTTCAGATAAGCATACAGTTCTGCCTTGTCCTCATTATATACATCCATTAAAGACATCAGCATCAATTTTGTGTACTTCAAGATTATTGATCAAAGCTTCATTCCTCTACAACCCAAACAGCCACAAACCCAATTCAGTCTTTATTCCTCATAAGCACTTTCTGGCAAATGTCATATTACTTTTCAGACCTATTTGGATCACCACACTATCATCTGTTTCACATTGAAATCACGCTGAAAAAAAATCTGCAGAAAATCAGCAAGGAAGCACAAGTAGGGCCAATCCCATTTCTTTCCAGCTCTTTTCATCACTCAGGCATTTTGAAAAGCCACAAAAAAAAAAGCAGAGCTCATCAACACTCACCAAGTGATTCAACTGTCACAGAGCATAAAGCAAAACCAGGGAGAAAGAGAAATGCAACTGTGGTGCACTGAAACAACAGCAAAAACTGCCAGTGCCACAACTTTCACAACAGATTAACTGTGAAGTTTTACTGCAGCTAAAAAGCACGTTGTGTGGGAAGACTGTCCAGATTCATCTTAGTATTCTGTCACCTTGCAAATAAGAATTTTGCAAATCCTTATGGCCACAAGACCACACGGAGTGCACCACTCATATTATCCAACACAGGATCTAATCCGTTATGTAGCACTGCAAACAAGTTACCAAAGAAATGGCAAAACTTAAAAGCCCACCATGACTGATAAAAAGGATAACTCTTCACTTTCCTCCTTAGCTGGTAAGAGTTAACTAGGACTTACTCAAGGGCTTCTCTGCATCTTAAGGACTAGAGATTTCTAAAAGCTTCTGAGATCCTACAATCCAATATAATTTTAGACTTTCAACATCCCAAATTTTTCTTTCCCATCTAAATAGTGTTTTAAGGCTGCAACTGTCTTAAGTGTCTTAAGGCTTACATTGTATCAGCTGCATTCTCAAAACAAGGGTTAAAATTTGTGACTTACCAATGTGGGGAAGGCCACAGAAGGGATTTAAGAGTCTGGTTTGTTAAATTTAAGAGCAATGTATAACTGCATAGCTGGCAGTCAAGGGAGCATGAGGGGAGGAGGAAATATGACAGGAGAGAGTACAGGGGACTGCTTTGAGGCAAGGGAGCACTGAAGACCACAGAAACTGCAGCTGCAGATACCGGGATGAAGCACAAGGCAAGGAGGTGAATGTTACAAACCCACAGCAAACCAGGTTTCATTGCAGTTCTGCTCATGGAAGAACTTGTTCTTGATCATGATGATTGCCCAATTGAGGAAGTACTATATTCATCCTCTCTGGTGCCAGGCATAACTGTACATCCAGCCAAAGACTCCATTCATTGTCCTTTTATTCCTGCAATTGTGAATCATCTCCGTCCTTGCATATTCATGCCTAAGCCTGCAATTAACCTGCTAGCCATGTTACTCACAGGTAGAAATTGCCAGGTTCCTTTCTTACTATTTATTCATTTTTGTTTGGGCAGTGAAAATAGGGTAAATACACATAAACTTAACACAGTACTCTGTATACTCTCTAGCCTATACCTGATTACTAAGAGCAAATGATCTTATCACACTTGGATACAAAGCCAACGTCCTATGAGAGAACTGCATATCTGAATCAGATACTAAAAGATATTTAAGACCGTGTTAAACTTTGGAACGAAATAAAAGCGAAAACAACATGCAAATCTTTTACCACATAGTCTGTGTTACAAAGAATGAGTGTTTACTAAGCAAAATACAGGTAAATACTTGTCCTCAGGTACCAAGTATTAAAAATGAGGTTTTCTGCAAGTTCTGTGTTCCTATCAGCATTGGCACATTGCCAACTGCTCATACTTCTCAAATACTATGAATTTAGCAGGGCAAATTTAAAGTTAGCTGGGGCATTGGCCCTGTTTTCAAGAGATTCTGAGTCCTAACTTTTCATCTTTAGAAACTTTCAACCAGGTGTTCTTGGAGCACCAAGCTGCTCACCTAAAATTTGGAAAGACTAATCATCAGCTGTTACTGAAGTCACTGGTTTATGTCACATTTCATGTCCTTTTTGTGAAGTAAAAACCTCCACATACATATTCAGTGCTTAGGTTCTCCGCTGCATGCCCACGATCCTAAAAGTTCAACAGCCTAGTTATTCTAAATACTCATGCAACAGAGTCCCTGCAGGCTTGCCAACTGCCTCACCTGGGATGCTCCACACTACCAAAGTAATCTTACAGTCTTCAAAATGTATTCTGCATTTGGTCTTGACTCTTTTCAACCTTGTGTTTCAGTAATTTTGAATTACTGGGGACACCCTCTTGCAGCGAGGTGATTTGAAAGGTACAGCTAAGGTAACAACAAACTTTTACAATATCAATGAACATTTCCACTACAACCCTAACAACATTCTCATAAATCTTATTGCTACACAGAGCTGAAAGAACCTGAATGTCTGTATTATATGCAGACTAACATTATGATGTGCAGACTGAAGACAACGAACAGCTTCAAACAACCACACTGCTGGAGGTACAAAAGGCAGAGGGAGGCTCCTCTTGTACCGAAGCAGCTTTGAAGCTAGCAGCATTAGTGGCAGGTCTAGACTAGCACCAAGCCCATAAAGTAAACAAAAACATGTAAGTAAAATTTGGGATTATCATCCGTACAGTGTCTCTTAAAACAATTATTTCATTGTTGATATGCCCCATGGCTTTCGGAATCATGCCTCCCATTAAAAATTCTCACATATAAGCAAAAAAATATAGAAAGTATTTTATATACATGTAGCAATTAATAGCTCTGGGTTGGTTATTTCACAACACTTTACACATCTGATTTCTCAAAGTCATCTAGTCATGTTTTGCTTCCTTATAATAGACATTAAAACCAATTATAGACTTAAAAGTAAGTGATAGTTGGGACATGGGAGCGAAGTCAACCTATTACTAAAAGTGTTTTCCTGATGGCATTGGAAATAGGGTGGGAAACAAAAACTCCACCTCTCCAGTTAACACCATACGAAGGGGTAAACCAGAATTAGAATGACCTAGTTTAGGCACATTGTTATAATATAGATTACGCAGATTTTAAATTTTAAACCAAGAATGAAGCATTTATTTCCACTTCTCATGTCCAATATAGAAAATTACTTAGGAGTGCTGGGGGATTCGTCATGATCTTGGCATCTTGTGTAAGAGACCCATGGTAGTTATACCGTTGTGGCTTCTCATACTACCCAAAAATAGTAAGCAGGTCCCTCAGCAAATCATCCCTGAACACAGGATGAAGCTGTGCCAAACTGTTCTGAGTTGGGTTGTTGAATGTGGAATGTTTGATTAAGCTGGGAGTGGTGCTGAGGCTTCCAGAGATGGGAAACCACTGATTTCTTTCTGCTCAATTTTTTAAGTACAACAGTATGTATGAAGTATATTTTAAGCAACATGTACAGTATGAAATATGCAATGAATTCCAAATTCTTAAAAAAAAAAGTTCAAAATTGTCATTTTAGTCTTGCATTAACAGCTTCTCCCTGATGAAAATTTTGGTAATGTTGAAGTTGATTATACCACATTTGTTCCTCAAGGCATTTGTCTGAACTTACGGAATAAATACATTTAACATAAAAATCGCTTTCCACAGCATGCAAATGTATGTTACTCCATAAAACATTCAGGTCTTCTTTCATTAAAAGAAAGATAGAGTCTAACACACCCAGTTCTAACAGGTTGTCTAAAGACAATCTTCAGAAAGGACCTTTCTATTTTGAAATGCAACACTCCTTGTCTCTGAAACTCTGTCTGCTTTTGCCTTTTGCCATTTCGCAGTGTTACCCACCACTCTATCAAGTACGCTCGAAAAGCTGGAGGCACTTTCTGTTTCTTCCCTTGTCCAAGCCGTGTTCATGCAGTGCTGTTTCTTCACACCTCTCGGGTTGTCTCTTGTCCCAAACAAGATAAAAATTGTTCTTCACGTCCCATCAGCTCTTGTCTGGATTGCTGATCTGTTCAATAACTGTAGGTGTAACTAGATCATATGAGGGAAGGCTGCATCAACATAATGATTTCAGAAGCGCCCTGGGGTCTCCAATGCTCTAAGAACCTCTGGCTGGACAATCCTAATAACTTTTCTTGGCCTTCAGTCCTCTAACAGTATTTAAACTTGCTATTGGATAAATATTCTCAGAGATCACTATTTTTTCATACATGAAGTTACCGAGTTACATCAAGCCCAACTAACATTTTTCCCAAGAGTAAATTTGCCAAGAAATGGTAAGACCAAAACCTAAATACTATCCATGTGAACTAGACAGCTTGCCTTAGCCAACAGCTCTCCAACCTCATTCTAATTCTGAGGATGCCAATGATGACTGCAGATTTCCACAGACCTTCAGTGTTTTCTCTCAGTGGAGATCTGATTCAATGTTTTATGTACTTGGTCTGTAATAAGATCTGTGAAGAATGGTTCTGATGTATATTCCTTGCACTCCCAAACCTCCTACTGCCACTCACAGTCACTCCTGGAGTACAGGAAACACAAGAGCCATTTCTAAATAGTATTTGAACACACAAAATAGTATTTTCTAAAGGGAAATAATACACAGCTTGTGCATGTGAGCAGAAATCTCAAAATATTCCTTGGTTTCAGTCTCACTTTATAAAAGCCTGAAGCATTTGGTAAATAATCCCTTTCCTCAGCAGCAGAATTATGATTCTGAAGCCACACTATACAGTTCATGCCCAGCTGGTTTTGCTGAGCAGAAAGCAAAATGGGAACCAGAACTTGCCTAAAAAGCATATCTTTTAAAATGGTGTTTTATCATCCTTAAGCTTGACCATCACTTCTGCCAACAAAAGTGTTCTGTACTACACAGGACATAGACTGAGTACGGTTTTCTGAAGTGGTAAATGGTGGCTTGTGGGACAAGGTTCCCAGTCCCAGCTTGAACATTATGGGCAGTATGGCAATAAAACATCAGACTATAAACACAGTCAAAAATGAGACATGCATGTAAAAGTATTTATAAACAAAGCTAGGATACCACACCTTACAGGTTCTGTTTTTCTGTGAAACATTTAATTATTACCTGTTTAAAAAACAGGATATGAACAGTTTAAGAGGGGAATGAAAGCGTGCGGGGCTGCACATGATCATTTCCTGTCGAGCTTCACCAGCTACTCCTGTGACCCATGCTAATCAACAATCAGAGATAGGAAATGCCTTTCAGAAGTGTTCCACTACTGAGAATTCAAGGCAGACTTTTAATAACAAAACCCAAGACAAAGATATTTATCCTGGACTCCAGTGTTTTGTGAGGGTCCTCAATATTACTAAAAATTTATGCTTTTCTACTACCTGAGATTTCTAGTTTTATATTGTTTTTATACTTCTTGAAGTCTTTGTAAAAATTATGAATTTTGAACACTTGACTCTTCTGGATGTGGAAAAGATTTTCATCTGATAATTCAGTTTCAGTAAACTGAATATGTTTCTGAAGATTCTTTTCATTATGGAAGATTTTCCCTTCAGAATTTAATCTGTAATTTGCATTGGACAATTACTACTGTATGTACTATTACTACTTTTGTATATTGTCCTAATAAAAAAATAGGAGACATATACATGGGGCACACATCCTAATCCATGCTTTCAAATTTGTTTTGAAAGCTTTCTTTTTTTACCAAGAAAGAAAAAGCAAATATCCCAGGAAGTGCCAAGGTACTCCATGTAGCTTTTTTCTCTTGGATAAGATTCTATTTTTTTTTTTTTATTTCTTTTTCAATTCCATCTGTGTTATAAGAAACTTCAGAACATAAACCAAAACACCAGCATTTTTTTACCAACAGTCTTGCAAAACAAAGATGACTAATGTATGAAAGGCACAGTTTCCCAGCGATTCCCTCCACTGCTAGTCAGGTGCTACCTTTAAAATCTGTCACTAAATTCTACCAGTCCTGTATGGGTCAACACACTAAAGAAATCCAAAGAGGTAATTCAGCTTCCAAGCACCTACTCTGACTCAATCTGGTACCCCTCTGATAGTGCTACTGCAACCCCAGCCCTTAAGATTTTGCATGAATACAGCCTGGTGCTCCAACAGCTGCTCATGTGAACAATACAGTGAGTGGATTTGCATATTACAAATATTATTTTTCCAGAATAACTCCTCTTGTCTTCCTGACAGTGAACAATGAACTCCATCCCACATTACCGAGTACTCACCTTCACTCATTAACTTTCACTATGCATGAGAGCAGGGCCACTGCAACTCTCTCTTGCAGCATGTTCTCTAAAAAGAATTGGGCACAAGGAAACACATAAAACTTTCAGGTAAAGTGTTTGTAGATTTTAAAGGCAAAGTAAAATGCTGAAGACCTCCATACAGAAAAAGCCAGGATGGGCTTGGTATGCTTCAAAAATCTACATCAGCTTCTTACCTATGGTAAGTTTCTTCTTTCACTTACTCTTTTCTGCTACTATCCAAGCATTCAAAATTTCCCTTCTTGACCTCCTATGTTCTCCCTTTTCTATACTCTATTGGCTTTTTCTTCTACAAACAGCTACATCCATTCATGAGTAGTTTTTTTCATTTTCCTAATGTTCAAACTCATACATTCATCTTTCACCTCTCCATACCCCTAGGTCTGGACCAACCTTTTCCCTTAAATTCCCCTTAGAGTTGGTGAGTATATTAGGTCAATGCTGCTGCTGGAAAGAAGCTAAGAGAAATCAAGGAGCAAAATTACCTAAGTTTGAGCATTCCCAAAAATGCTGTGCTTGTTAAGATCTAAGTAATGCAAAGGTAAATGCACAAGTTCCTTAGCTGCATAAACAGCAGGAAGAATGCATGAACATTAACATATAAAACATGTATCCACAAACTGCTACAGTTTACAGTATCACTTATCACCTGAAATTACAATCCGAAGAATGAAAAAGACCTGGGACCTGATAAAAAACTTCACAAAATTCAGTGAATTCCACCTGGAAAGTGGGCCATAGTTCCATAACTTTTCTGCACCCTCAGTATTTCTTCTGCTCACTTAATTACATTCCAAACTCTAAATTTTGGCTAATGCATTTGCATACGCTTTGTACTTCAAAGGCTGACTTGCTTATTAGCATAGCCTAGTTCCTGTTACTTGTATAAATAACTATGAACAGGAGTCACACTGATCTAGCTGCACTCCATTTCTATTGTCTGTACTGGGAATTCCTCAGATTCAAGCTCATGGAAATTTTTGTTTAGTTTGGTATAATCAAATTTTGATTATGTATTTCTACAGGGAAAAAAGTCTCTCATTAGTAGAAGAAATTAATTTTGTTAGGGAAGTTACAGATGTTTGTGGGTTCAGTGATAGGTAGTAAAAAGTTGATGTCAAAACAAATGAACTGAGATACAAGAAATATATGCAAAGTATTAAATACAAAGACTAGAATACAGAATTTTATCTGATTTTCAAATACTTTGGAAGAAAGACTTCATAGACATGGAATTTTCTCTAAAAAGAGCTTGATTTTAACAGAGTTCATACATTTGAAAAAGTATTAGAAAGTTTACTTCCTTTCAGAAGATTTTTTTTTCCAAGTACAATAAAACTGTTTAAGTATAATCTATGGTACACAGGTCAAGTAAGGTGCACAGGCTTGCTCAATTCTAATCCATGGCAGTACCTAGGGCCCCACAGCTGAACTTCAGGTAAGTATTATGGCCGCTGAGAAGTTGCTGAATCAGACCGTTTGTCTGTTTTAAAATGTTCTTTAGAAAAACACCACAAGGATTTTATCAGGATTTTTCCTCCTCAATCTAGCCCTTGTTTGATGTTTCTTCCGAGAAACTGAAGTTGTGTTTTATTTCTGAAAGAGCATGTACTAAAAGTTTTCCGATGGCATCACCACATCCTGCAACTTACCACAATAGCTCTTTAAAAGGGAGATTTAACATTCTCCTGCAGGATGACCAGAACACCTCATTCTGGCAAGCAGGACAGAAAAGAAGGTAGAACACTTTCTCTTGGGTTGTGCAGGATAAAATTAATTTTCTGGGGTCTTGTTTTTTATCTGACAACTCATTTACATACATTTCTGAATTTCTTCTAGAACCTCTCTGGAAATGTCACCCAGCTGAGACTTACTTGGAGCCACTGTTCAATGAGTTTGTAGACACTGCCTTTGCCTCTCTGGAAATGTCACCCAGCTGAGACTTTGTGCCACTGTTCAATGAGTTTGTAGACACTGCCTTTCTTAAACAGGAGAGGAGGAAGGACAGAGGACAGACGTGACAGAGCCTATGCCATCTGCAAGGGCTTCCTCACCATCCCCGCTTCCTCAGCGTATTCTGACCAGCTGTGGCCCCAGAAAGTCCATTTGGATGAGGCTGATCCACTAAACAAATCAGGACATGTTCTCTCTTTGGTAATGTAGCAGACAAAGTCTGGGCAAAGCTTGGTGTTTTGAAAAGTGTGCTTTCAACTTTCTTCCAGCCAGAAAACAATGTATAATTATTCATTAATTTTAATACCTTATAACCTAGTTTGTATAAACCATATATCCCATGTCAAAACAAGAACAAAGAGGAAGTTCCAGTTTCTTCACAGCTTCTACTGAGTGTGCAGTCACCACCAGCATCGTTATGGAAATGACGCATCCTTTTGGAGATGCATTGACAAGCATCTCTTTGAACTGAACTGCAAACTCAAGATGAGTAATGGCAACATGCCCAACATGTTTGTGTGCTAAGCCAGTAAATGAGCCTGTCATCCTTGCATTTTCTTCCATGCCATAGTCCCCTGTGGCCTGGCTTAAAAGTGATTTATTACTCATCAATTGAGAAGACACATCAAGGAGGAAAAAGGAATAAACTTCAAGCGTTCAGAAATTAGCATATACATTGCCCCAACAGCATCACCTTTTCTGCTAATCTGACTATGGGTTTTAACAGGAAAACTGCCTTGTCCGACAAATCATTCCCTAAGGTTTTAATCGCTACATGAATTTTTGTATGCCACTCTTCAGCATATGCATGTTCTTGGTGTTCTAGGAGGAGAAATAGGAAAACGATACTTAAAAGACAACGGAAGACTGAAGACCCAAATACAAGAAATAGCAGAAATACTGATGGATAAAACTTTTTTTTCAGTTTGTCTTTTGTAATGTATCAATTGCATTAAATTGCATTCCAATCCTTTTTTCCTATGGAAAGGCAAAACTGCTTTTAGAAAACGAAAGTGTGCGGTTTTTCACTTGACATTATTTCAGAAACTTGCAAAAATATACCAAGGGGATGGATTGTTTGTTCCTTGACTGGCTTGCTGCTAACAGCAACATATTCAAACAGACCAGAAACTCAAATCACTCTTAAGATACATGAATTCTTGTCATATTAATATTTCCTACATTATAATTTAGTCATCACTGCCTGTTAGTCAACTTCTAATTTATTAAGTACATGTTTACAAAAAGATTAATTCCATGGAAAATTCCCATCAAAATGTTAATCTGTCAAAACAAGTAACGTAGAAATAGCTGATACAGCTATCACATACTCAGAGAACTATCAGGGAGAAGATTGCATTCAGCTGCATTTTGAAGAGAAACACACTACAGTCTTTACTATTAGGCTGCCAGATGCTCAGGTTTCTTTTAATGGAGTTAAGTGGAATAAATTTCTCAAAACATAGTTTTATATATGCTGAAACAAGCATTCCAGAAAACACTGCATTTTCTAAAAAGTTAAGACTTGGCTTTTTCTCCCTCAAATAAAAAATCCCCAAGCCAGAAAGGTTTTTTTAAAAAATATATTACATATATAATAAACAGAACATTGTATTTGTAAACCGAGATTTTAGTTCACGGGCTATTTCAATTCCTTTGACTTGGAAGGACCTATTTATATATCTGAATTAACAAAACTGAATTTGAATTTTTAATTTCTCCTGTAGTTTCAACACTCCTTCAAAAAATTGATCACAACATCAAAACATTTGCTGCTCCCAGTAAACAGTAAAGCAGGTGCATTGCTCCACACTTCACAGATTTTGCAAATTAAGTAAAATGCTGGTTTGGTACAGGTTTTTGCAGCCTTCACTGGAATATATGTGAAAAAAATAGTACTCTTTAAACTGTTAATTTGTACTGATGTTGAAATGATACCGGGCACTTAGAAATTCTGTGAGGTCAGACCCTGCTGTCAGCACCCAGACTGGACAGAAGGTTGGGTGCTGCCTGTTCTAGGCTCCTCCACTACCTCTGCTGCACACCAAGGTCCTGGCAATCCTTCCAGTCCCTGCTGCCCTTTGTCGTAGAGGTTTTGGCTAAATATACATGCAGGCATTTATCCACCCTTCAAACACTTCCTCCTCAGATCAGTGCTTCACTGCGCACAAGGAAATGTTTCCAGTTACATCCTGCTCTGTGAACTTGACTAGCCTTTACCAAGCCCCTTCCAGCCTAAAAAGAAACAATAGGAGCAAGTTCAGTTTCTGTAAGCAGCACTTTGCATAAGATTTAAGCCATAACCTACCTTATTCCTTAAACCCAAATGTATAATGAGACTTAGACAGACTCATTTGAAGACTGCACTTCACCTCCATAACCTGTGTACTACACTTGCTTGATCTATGTTTAGGTCCGCCTGCCTTTCATGTTCAACACATTTTCCACCAAAATTATGTTCTTACCAACCCTTCTGAATAAATCCTTTATGTGAACTGTGAAGCATGACTTTTAGAGCCCCACTTGCTCTGGATCTACAGACCATAGTTAACTTATCCTGCTGCAGATGAGGGTTTTATTCCAGATCTCCCACTGTTCACTTTCTTCCAGTCTTCTTCCACCGTTTCACAGGCAGCACCTCCCAATGAACCTTTCCATCAAGATTCTCATTATCCCTAGTAGCTGCCTGTTGTTTCTCTGGAAGACAACAAACTGCCTTCTTCCTGCAGGCCTGGACCTTCTGCTGGATAAATCTCACGTTTATCACCGGTTGTGGCAAACACAACAGCATGTCACATCAGTTTACATACAGAGAGGCCAGCCAGGCTTTAACACTACTGTACAAAACGTCAGGTCGGAACATGGGCCCACAAGACCAGGTGGGATCCCAACACTCAGACACAGGGTTTCAATGGGTGTCTCAACTCCAGAAAAGCAGTGCAACTTGCATCTGGAATCTGCACTTCAAGGCTGCAAGGCAGGAAAAGAGACCAAAGCAGGTAAGCTCGGGAACTGCTCAGGTAGAAGATATCTCAGCTTGAACAGGCACTAATAAAAGGTCACAAAAACTGCAAGTATCACCTTAGAAGTTCTCAAAGATATTCCTCTACAGCTCTGTTTATAAAAGCGACATATCAGACATGAAAGAGACTTGCTCACACTACAGAATATATTGCATCATGCTAAAATAACCCCAGTGCAGTTGGAAAATTTCTTCATGGAGAATGACCCAATCATAGGAAAGAAATTTAAACACCAGCTTTCCCTCCTATGCCCAAATGCTGATTATGCTTATATATCTCAAAGACAAGTTAATAGATAAATTCAAAGACATATGCATTTCACACCCCAAGAATCATTCAACAATTGAAATAGTGTCAATGAAATAGCTTTTTATGTTCTTCACTTTGAATTTTTGATTGTTAGGGTACATGCAAAATTTGGCACGTACAGCTACATAATAGGCTTATCTCCACAAAAATGTAGTCCTCTTAACTTGTGCCCTTGCTCTCTGGCAAGATTGGATGAGTAGATGTGAAATGAGACACAGCACTCCATGGCAGTAATCTGTAAAAAAGTGGACAGAACTCAGGCAACTCTTGAACATACCTTCCCATGCTACATCCTGCTGCACCATCCCAGCTGACCCCATAACCTCAGTGTGTGGCATCGGCATAGATTAGATTTTGTGTCAAAGTGCTCAAAAAAAGCTCACTTTTCAATCACTCACCATGCAGTGTCATCTGCCAGGGCTTCTTGGCAGCAGGCAGAAAAGGACTTGTTTAGATTCCATTTCACACCAGATGAATCCGCAGTCCCCCGAAACATTGACAGATTCAAACCTCCCAAGGACAAGCTCTGCTAAACTGCTCTGAAGGTGTTTGATCTTGCTACTTTTAAATCATGGAAAAATGTAGACATTTTTTGTGGTCCTAGGAAAGATGATACTGGCTTTTAATACTCAAATAATTACTGGCCAGCTAACAGGATGTATCTCATTGAGAAATGTGAAGTTTGGATCCTTTTTTCTTATGTTTCCATTCAGTCCTTGAGCTCAGAAATTGTTAAAGGCATAGATGCTTTTGGGATTTTTGTTCTTTCCCTGCACCATTTCTACTGAAGATTCACTCAATGCCTCTAAGCCAGAAACTTCAGCAGAAAAGAACCAGGTTGGGGTTCAGGTATGGATGATTTCTGGAGTGGAAAAGAAAGCATTTTAGAAACATAAAAATACTTAACCATACAAACTGCCTATATTGAGTAATAGTGCCAAGAAGTAGAATTAATCCTGAAGTCCTTGAGACGCCAGAGCTCAAGGAAGCTGAATGCTATGGTCCCAATTAGTAAAAATACTTATGCACAAGCTTTGTATTAAGCACCAGTGTAATCCAATGAAGTTTATGAAAAGCATGCTGCCTCAAACAAGCAAAACTTGTGTTGAATACAATGGGAGTTCTGTTTATGCAAGGTAGAAAGGCTACCTTGAACAAAAATCCAGTATGTCAGAGTAATACTGTGGCTGAATGACTAATCTCTCTTACTGACATAGACCTTATTTTCCTGTTCAGAGAATTCTGTCCCACCTTTTAAGGTGTTTTAGTCTGATGGATATAATAAACTTAATATCCATCCATAAGGTTTTGGGACATGAGATGTAGAGCATTTAATTCTATTATGGTTTTATCAAAAGAAGCTCCTTTCATTCAGTTAAGGATCAGAAAGAAAGCACCTCTAATCCAATGACTCTTCTAATTTTAGTAATGGAGACCTAATTTAATTTTAGACATGTAGATAAAAGGATATTAAAAAATGAGACATATCAATAAAGGTGGTGTTACAAGTACTGTAAACAATGGCCTGTTCTCTCTCATTGTCTTAAAACCCTGTGAGAAAATGTCTTCACTGAAACTGGTTCCTTCAAGAGCATGCAAATAATGTAGAAACACAATAAACTTCATGGAGACATACTAATGATCCACACTCATGTTCGTAATTTCAAAGAACGTCAGGAGCAACTACCGCATTTATATTAAATCTTTAAAAGGAAGAGGAAAACAATAGCACTGTCTATGAAATTTTAGTGCCCATTTCCCTTTTCTACATGTCCTACTCACAAGTGACCACCTCCACCTGCCACTGCCACCCGAGCCTAAGAGAATTTTTGATGCAATTTGGGTTCCCCCACACACACATGCACGGAGGGCAGAGGGGGGCATAGCACTAAGCACCTGGTAATACATCACCCTGCCTCTTGTGTTCACCAAACATGTAAATGTGCTAAGAATGCACTAATTACTGCTTTCCCAAGATGATTTTTCCTGTTAATATCTTGAGTTTGCAGCATGGCTACTAGTAGCTGCAGTCACCAACACAGCAGCAGCAGTAAAAGGCATCAGTAGTTTACCTGGGAATTTTTAGGTTACTGATACCTGGGTTTTGCATTTTTCTGAATATTTGTACTGTTTCACTGTCAAATGCTGCCATTTTGGTATGTTCAAAATATCCTAGCAAATTACTTACATCCTGCATTTAGACATTCTGTATCATAAAGATTAAGTTAACTAAGCACTCAGCACCCAGCCAATTTCTAATTATGGTAAACCCAGTAACCTGTCAACAGGAATTCACTTTCCAGGATTAAAATAAAGAAAACAGTTCTTATCAGAGCAGGTAACACAGAATTTGGTCTATTTTCTAGCACAGCATCAATCAAAGATAAAGCCAGGAGCAGGAAAACAGAAACTTGTCTTGCAAGTAGAACAATATCCTACTAAACACAGTATTTGAGAATGTTCATGTACTTCAGATGTAAGTATTTATATACATTACCTCAGAGCATTCATTTAAAGTAAAAAATTTGCTCTTAGAATTCATACAGCAGTAAACACTCCAAGTCTGTAGCATGTACTGCAGAGCCAACCCAAGCATGAATTAAAATTCTTGCTTCAAAAATATTTAGATTCTTTTGACAATCAGTAAGAGGGAAAGAAGCAACTGGTGATACAATATGTCAGATTTTGATTTTTATACTCTGATATAAAACCATCTTCTTTCAGTATTTTTCAAATTTGCAGGAAAAAAACTTTCAGCTTCCCCTTTGCTGCTATTGAATGATTTTACACCATTTTGCAAGCCTGCACTTACTCAAGCTGACTCTCTACATTCACTGGTGACTAAAAAGGAAGAACTAATGAGCTTAATTCCCTCTTTCTTTTATATTTTTAAACAAACAAAAGCCCATGCTTTCTTCCTTCTTTTCAACAGCAGAAAAGGAGGGGAGCACTGGCAGCTCATGGCCAGCGTAAGGACAGATGAAAGACTGGCAGATGGAAACCTAATCCCTAGCAACCTTCTCCCACCCCTGCCCCCTCTCCTCCTCAACTCCCCATCCCTCTCTCCTATTAAGACCTGCTGAAGCTGACAACTTGCCTTTAACATCTCCTTCCCTCCCATCCAAAAATGCAAGTCTGGGACCTCAAAAGAGGACAGCGGAGGCAGAGGGCCCAGGTAGCTGAACACTGTGATTTCAAAAAGAAGGGAGAGAGGAGAAAAGGTGTCCTGGCAAGTGGGATAAAGGGAAAAGAGAAGAGCAGGAAAAGGAGGCAAGCAACCTACGGTGCTTACTAATTTCTGAGCGGACCAGGAGATTAGTGATGAGACTTTGGGCAGAATAAGGGAGCAAAAAAGCACTTAACACTAAAGTTGATCATATTATTTGGAAATTGAAAACAAGTTGGTGTAGAGTTAAGAGACAAATGTTTTCAACTAGGTGATAACAGGTAATTGGCAGCAAAATATTCTCCAATTCTACCAATTAAAACTTTCTTTTCAAAATACATACTAACATCCATTACCCTTAATACCTTTAAATAAGACTGTAAGAAATTTGTCAGGATCCTGAAACATACAGCCTTGGGGAAGACAAAATAATTTCTGAAACTTCACCCCACCCAAATATCTCGTCAAATGGCCCTAATTTACACAGACATTTGTTAATGTACATAAGGAATAATAGGAGGGAATAGCCAGACAGCAAGTCCACTCCCCCTCTGTGGGCCATGGCTTCACTCTGCTTGTGTCTGTCAATACACCAGGCCTCATTTTCATCTAAAATTGGTGTCATGCTGCAAAATGTAGTCATTCACTTTGAGAACTGCAATTATTGCTCTGCTCACATGCAGCAAAGCACCATCTGGCCTGTTCACAATGCAGGCACAATGCAGGAAGAGTGAGCTCTGATGTAAATGGTTTTCCAGTAATACTGAATTCCTCCATAAAAAGCAAGTACAGTTGTATTTCAGTGACTACTCACAGAATCAAGCACTCTTAGATGTCAATGAATACTCAAAATTTTTTGAATGAACCCTGCTATCATCTTCTGTTACATTTCAGTCAATATTTCAGGGACAGAAGAATCACTGAATATTAGAATTTGTATCTATCTGGACAGAATTCCAAAGTTTCCGAAAAAATACAAGATTGGCATTCCTCTAGGCATATTCAGGTACATTCCTATTTTTGAGTCAAAGCAACCTACGTATTTTTCAGACACACAAGAAAATAGGACCAATCCATGTGGTCATTTCAGTAATAAATTACACAGCTATTAAGTGCTTACCATTTTTTTTACAACTGTTAGCACTTAAATACACATGATCTAATGCCCAAGCCAGCATTTCAGCTATGCCTCTATGAACAGCAATAATACCATTTAAAATGAATAGCCTGCTATAGTCACAGAATACATTATTGAGCATATAATGAATGAAACTGCTCACACGGATGATGGTTCCTCCTCTATCCTTCCCTCCCCTCCACTTTGGAAATAAATCAATAGTGATGTGATAACACATTGAAGATACACTGAGAAGCATTAGTTTGGGCACAGACTTTGGTGAGTTTTACACCAGAGTTTAGACATGGATCAAACAACTGCTTTGGCAGCAAGAGCAACCCAAGTTGCGAGGAAAGGCAGTAACTCTGAAAAATAGCTGCATCAAATTAGTAGAAATCTCACAGAATTATTTGTTCCAAAGACATCATTCCCTCTTACACTGAGATGTGGTAAAAATCACTGCTCTTGGCAAAGCCTGATGCCTTCTCAACCAGAACCAGGAGACAAATACTCTGTGGGTTTTGGATTTTTCCCAGATCAAAATGTTGGAGTACTTGAGAACAAGGTTTCAGTTTGGAGCCAAAACCGATTATAATGCTTAGCAGAAAGCAAGTGGCAATTCACTTACCAAGCTGCCACATTTCAACATTTTGTTATAAAGAATTAAACTTGCAAATTTCAGCATGACTGTGCAGTAGAAGTGAAAAACAAAATGATAAGCACTACCAACCACAGAAAATTTGTGTTCAAACTCAGATTCAGCTCACTTAGCCCAAGCCATCTGATGCTGTTCTAAAATCATTGGACACAACTTAAAAGAAATGACTACTCTTTTTTACCAAGTGATGAACCCTCATGTCAAATACCAGGGAACACAGATAAGAATGTTTAAGCTGTTAAAAAGCTGGAGCACAAGGCTCCAGGAGAGAAGAGAAAGGAGGGAGGGACCCAGGGAGTTCTGTCTGTGCCAGCCTTTCTTTGTCCACAGAGAAAACCCAGTTAATGACTATTAAATCACAATACATGCCAAGGTACTCCAAAAGATCTCATTTGATAGAGGAAAGAAGCCAACATTAAACTGAAAACAAGTACAACAAGGAATGGACTGGGGAAATGAATAGGAAATTTAAAAAGATAGCCCATTATTTGTTCCCAGAAGCATAGCATAAGATGTTGGATACACCAGGCATGTCCACCATTGTTCACATGATGTCTTCGTTAAGAATGTAATTTAAGTTTTTGTGTAGAATACAATATACAGCCAGGACAGATAAATGAATTTCACATCACCCAGCTGAATAGTCTGCAACCGGAAGTAATACAAAAATTAAGATCGTACAGATTGCTTCCAAATACTTCAACAAATATTTACACATTTTAGAATGCATATATTAAGTTCATGAAGAGAGAATGAAGGCTAGTAAAGTTATTTAAAAACCATTTTAAAATGGTAAGAAAATAGTACTTTCGGAACAATGGTAATACATCTGCTACATGTCAGTGCATAATACTGACAGGGTAGAGTTGCTCATGTTTTGCAGTAAGAAGGCAGCCAGTGCATGCAGTCCAAAGGATGATTTACAAGTGTGCTCTGTTATAACCATAAAAGGAGGAGAGGAAATCTAATGGCCAGAAATAGAACCACTGTAAATTAAGTAGGGGCAAAAAAATGCTAGAGAAGCACATGATAAATGAAATGGTAAGTAAGAAGATGGGCAAGTAAAAACAAGGCCAAAGAATGGAGAATCAACACGACACAAGGGGGTATCATGCAAAAGCATTCTGTAAAGGATGGTGTCAGGCATGAACTGACTGCTGAGGTCAAGGAACTCCAGATTCCTGTCCTAGCACTAACTGACTCTCTGCAAAGGAAATTAAATTATTTCATCTTCCTATCTTGCTCTGCAAATCAAAGGCAATGATACCTCCCTACCTACCTACCTACCTATCTCTTGGACATGGCAACAGAGAATCAATCAATGTCCTGATGGTGCTCAAACACTGTGTGTTAAATCCTAGCTCTGCTCAAGCCACTGGGATTTTTTAATGCTGACTTCAACAGCGCCAGGATTTTTATCTACAATTTGCTATCAAAAATGTTGGCTGTTATTATTTAAAAGGATTTTGAAGCCTTTATGCTTAGTTACTTCACAAGTCAAAATTGCTCAGTCCATAGGTCAGGAAACAAGTAGGGATGTGGAAATCCCACTCCCTTCTTCCTGACTTGCCTACTGCTGCTTGTGAGCAAAAAGTCAGGATTTGACCTGAACTGACAGTTCCGCTTTCTGTGTTAACAGAGAAGCATCCAGTTCATTGTTACACAGCTAAGATGGATCTTAATGTTAGCACTAATAGAAAGTCTTCAGATGCAAAAAGTTGGCATTTCTATATTGCAATTTTTCCTAGAACAGCTATTCTTCAATATCTGCCCCAGAGAACTCATTAAAGATACATAAAGGAGAAGGAATTAAAAAAGAAATACAAGATCAACAAAAAATATTTCTTGCTACCATTACCCTTTTTATTAGACATTTCAAAATGCAAAATAAGCTGTCAATATTAACATTATGAATCTAAAAACAAACATTCAGAAAAACTGAAATTACAGACAAAAGGCAAAGCAGTTTCCTATGCTAAACAATGCTGCAAAATAACACTCTGCTGGCACTGTTACTGGGAGATAACTTCATGCCAACATCATGGCTTCTCCATATGTCAGTTAAGAAGACAGAAGTTGTTAGTGAAAACTTCCAGAGTTCTTTACAGAAAC
>NW_008237681.1:6892377-6906675 GCF_000691975.1 Corvus brachyrhynchos
CTCTGGAATATAGGACATGGAATCACAGAAGTGTTTAGCTTGAAAAAGACCTCTAAGATAAAAGCCCAACCATTAGCCCAGCACTGCCAAAGTGACCACTAAACCATAGCCCTAAGTGCCACATCTACACAGGTTTAAATACCTCCACTTCTTTGGACAGCTGTTCCAAGGCTTGACAACCCTTTCAGTGAATTAACTTTTCCTAGCACAGAATCTAAACCTCCTCTGATGCAACTTGAGGCCAAGTTTCCTCTTGTCTAGCCCTTGTTCCTTGGGAAAAGAGACCGACAGCTTTCCTCCCTTAAAAGCATTGATCTGTGTTGTCCAACCACGCTTTGATCCTAATATCTCCAGTGCAAAGGTGTCAAGAGTATCTCACCCAAAATTTGTGGAAACCCTGGTTCATTACAAAAGTTCTCCTCAAGACTGAAAGTAATTCTTATTACCAGTTTGAACCTCAGTTTGAACCTGTGCTTGTCAGATATGCTACTCTTAACATTTGCAAGCAGGAAAACCTGAAATAGAGAACTACCCCAGCCTTGCAGCAGTCACTGCAACGGAGTGCAAATAAATTTTATAGTACAATGAAGCCATCATCCCTTTGTATCCTTTTAGCTTGGGAATTGAATGGTATTTTTATTGAATGCAGATCTTACAATGGTCAAAGGCTAATATTTTATAAATCACTCTTCATGTTTCAAGTGTATTTGCAAAGAATTAAGAAAGAGCTTACATATGTAAAAATAATAACCAGGAGCTTCAGTAACAGTATTTATCATTCAACCAAGAAGGAAAAGCACAGCTTTGCTGTGGGGGAAGAAGGCATCAGCTCACACATTAGCATAAGCCACCAGGTTCTGTTTTCATATGTCCCTGTCATGATCAAATGGTTATGCAGTCCCTTCCCACCCTTACAGCAAGGGTATCTGCTGTATTTCAATTTTTACAAATTTATGTTCTGTTACTTCAAGATGCTGCAGCTAAAAGCATGTCTAGACAGAGAAATGTGGCAGATTCTACCTCTGCTGTTTAAGCCAATGCATTTTCAAGTCTTAAAATGTAGCTACTGTGTGATAGACTTTGATGATGACAGCTGCTCATAAAACATCTGGAGTGAGAAAGTGCCAAGTCTGTGTCTTTGGTTTGAAGGTGATGATAATGTTGTCCTTCAGATTTGTGCTGGGCTGATCTCTGTGCAAACTCCATGTGCTGCCTGCAGTGTCACCTCTTAGAGGAAATCCATAAACCAGCACAGTGGACTGCTTGTTTTGTGACTAATTTGACACCAGCAGTGGCAATTACTTCACTCTCAGTGCTAAGGTCCCCTTTGGGGTGCTTGCAGCTCCCTCCCTTACAAACTTCTTTGCAGCAGCAGATGCTTTCTAGCTTCTGCCACTGACCTGTTGACCTTGCTCTGCGCTGGAAGGCTGTGGCAGCACTTAACCTCCAAATTCTTCTTCTAGTGTATTTGAGGCAGTGAGGAGCCTAAATTCCCTGACTGATTAAATGTCTTCCATGAACATAAGGTATTGGCATCATGAATCAAACCAGCTAGTAGTGTCTAACCTGGCCCCAAAACTGGCATTCTTGTGGAAATGAATGGACGGCTTTAACAGCAAATCACTTTTCAAACAGATATAACTGAAAGTTATTTCAAATTATGGATGCTTTAATTTAGATATGTCTAAAAATATAATAATTACCTATTATTGTTATGGGAAGTTTCAAGATTAAAGGGAAAAATTCTGACTTGAAATGACAGGAAGCTGAAGTTTCTCAGTATTTTAATTACTCACAAAGTTTATTAATACTGATACTGTTTCATTCACAGATATACTTCAAACTCTAACAAATACATTTTCCCCCTTTTTTCATGTATGTAACTAATCAGACTGAAAGGGATCACATTCAGTCACGTGTACAGATACAGTAAACCAGCTTTCACATTTCTAGAAAGTTGAGTCTCAATTTAGTTCCAAACTGACAGTCGCTGTTTTTCCCACAGGCAGCAAAACTTACTGTAATTCACTACCCAATTACTATTCAATTTAAGAGGGTGAAAAATCTTAAAGACATGATGTTCCTGTAGGTTTATGTGGCTGTGAGACTCAAAAGACAGGGAGAACTCAAATACTTTAACACCACTGATATTGTTAGAGAGCAAAACCCCACTGGGGATGTTCTGGAGACAGACAACCCCTGACGGGCTGCACACATTTCCGGACAGGTAAATGCATATACAGCTAGAGACTAACAAAAGGACAGGGTGACTTTCAGCCAACCAAGCCCAAAAATACAGAGGGTACTTCAAGAAGTAGCTTACAGATTGAGGAGGAGGTGGGAGAAATCAAGGAGGGCTGCAGGGAGATGGATAGAGGGGAAAATAGCACATGTGAGGGGAAGGCAGAAAGGGACAATGCCTGGAGTATTACAGCTGGATCTGGTGTCATAGCAGTGCATAGCTTAGAGCACTCAGGATGAAGAGGGTCAAGATGCTCATCTATTCACAGAATTCCTTATTTTAGTCCCCATTCCCCAAGCTGTCCACCAGAAACTCCCCAGAAATTGCTGTTAGGACTAAATAGTTCCATTCCAAATCAAAGCCTAGAGGTGTGTTCTCCCAGACAATAAACAAACACTGTAACAATAACTGGATGAAACACACAATTCAAACAGGTAATGGAAACAAAACAAGCACAGGCTTTATCCCCATGATCAAGAATATCACACAACATTTAGCTGACCAACTGAGACATGCTGTCACTTCATTTTGATGATGCAATCAGCCCTACACAGCTGATCCATGTACTGTGTAGAGACCTGCTGATAGAAGTGATGTTCTGCAAAGCAGAAATGTGTAGCCATATGGAGCTCATTGCAAGAATGAGCCTCTCTTTACACTCCTGGTCGAATTTCTCACATATCCTCATTATCTGTTATTGAGCATTTGCAGGGATCTAATATTCTGAACCACAGAGCCAATTCCACTTTTACTGTTCTCCAAAGCATTTCTACTCAATCAAAGACACTTTAGAGACATAAGTGTAAGTGGCATTTCCTCCGTGCTGAAAAGATTTAAAAGTTTTATTTTTTTCCAACTATTTTTTCCCAGAGTTTAAACTAATATCTGTGTCATCTCTGAAAGTCCCTACATAGATACTTGATTTATGCGTTGTTTCTCAAGATTCAATGGGACCAAAGTGTTTCATGTGAATAAAGATTTTATGTTCCTTATTTTACTATCATGTCACTTACGACTATCATGCATCTGAAAACTTAAACTTATCAAGTTACTGACAGGTTAAAAAAAATGTTTGCAGGATGTGCTCAAGTTAGAGGAATCTGTTTCCTAAAATGACACACTCTGATAATCTCTCTGCTCTTAAAGTAATCTAAGTGTCGATTGCAAAATATTTCATGTATGAAAGAAGTTATTCATTGAGCATTTAAAAGCTGCAGTTGAAAAAAATCTCATGGTAAAATATACCCCCAGTAAATGTTATTTGTCTAAAGCTGCTCAAGAGACAGTTTGGGTAAAAAAAAGAAAGCAATGCTGCAAGGATTAATAATTAACCAGTTGCTAGTAACAGCTTTATTGAATTGGAAAGACAAACCGTCAGCTGCACAGAAATTCACAATATTTTTATCACCCAGGTAGTATGAAATATTGAACCTGAAAATTGGCACTATTTCTTCAGGCAGAAAAGTTTTCTTGGCAGTAGCCCAAGTTAACACAATAGGTCACAGAAAATCATCACTTCCAGTCTACTGTTTCAAAGGAACATGGGAAAAAAATATAGAAAAAAAGACTGCATCCTTAGAAGAAAAAAAAAATAAATCAAGTCTTTTCATGTGGACAGCAAAGCAGGAGTCTAAAATGTTCATGCATAAGTTCCCTTTTCACTCCTTTATTTTTTTTTAATCCTTTGGTGCTATAGGACTATTGCCATCTCTGTTTAATAAGCACATTTCATTTAAATAGGTTTCTTGAGTTCCTGCTCACCCACCTAATAAAGCACACAGTGTTTCAGAGATGTGGTAATATTCTAAGCACAAACTGTGTGATTTTATTTTTTGCAAAGTAACATTACACCATACAGTTGATAATTAAATTTTAATATTGATGTCAACAGTAGCCCATGAAAATGTGCACCTAGACTCTCAACTTTGGAATTTTATGGCTTATCATCACTTGGTGGTAGATACTCCTTAGCACCATTTTTGCTTTGTTTGTAATACAGAATATTGTTCTTTTTTGGTTTTTTTTCCCTCAGAAAACTCCCAGTATGGGCAGCTGTGCTGAAATTCCACAAAACAGCCGAAGATACTCTATTCAAACCTAAGAATGGCTCAGATACTAATGAATTAGCAAAATCCATGTACAATTGATAAAGTTAATATTGCTTCTTACATGAAAGAAATGATACAGGCACCGCAAGATTTTACAGTTCTGAATGAGGGGAGGGAGGGTGGGGCGCAAGACGAGGAGCTGAAGAGAAAGACCAGGGCATTTTGGAAAGTCTCTGCAAGCAAAGCTGTTAGAAATTATCAACATGCCATGAAAAGCGTATGAAGAGAGAGAGAGAAAGCATATTTAAGGAGAGGAGACCATTGCTAAGCAAAGGCCATATGAGATTTCTGCTTTTCACTGTCAGCCCTGCTTCTCAAGCGGTGGCGGCTGCCAGCTCACAGAAGGACAAGACGAGTGCCAGCGCTGTGAACGCATGGCAGCAGGAAGGGCAGAGAGCAGGAGCAGGCAGCAGGCTGGGACACCACCCCTCTCTGGCAGCATCAAGATGTTCAGCCTGCTCAAGCTGCCTCCTGGGTCTTCACACTGTGACCCCACTCTACACATCTTCCCCAGGCTAGGGATTACCCTGAGCAAGGATTGCCATAATCAAGGTGAAAATAGTGAGCAAGGGCACAGGGCTTGCTAAGATGGAGAGGAGCCACACAGAGCATGGCAGGTGCATTCAGGAGGAACATATTCCCCAGGGATATGCCTCAGGAAAGGGAGAGGTGAGGACTCATCATCCCAGTCAGATGGAAGCCTCTGGGGTGTTACTTCTGCTTGTTCTGGAATAGACCTCCCTAGTCATTCACTGCAACACATTTCAATGACATCTTTTCCTTAGTTAACATAGAGCCACACCCCTTACAATCATATTTTAAAAGTATTCTTAAACTATAAATAAGCAACCTGAAACCATACACCCTATACCTCTTTGTGTCATAGGGAAACTGAAAGCAACTGTGAGCAGCCAAGAAGAGGTGCTTCTCAGAGAGGGATATTTCCAGGCTGCTTGGTCTCTGCACATTACTCACACAGCTGAACTATTCTCTTCCAAGGTCTAAAAATAAATTTGCTTTCAGATAAAGCTCAGTGTTGTAAATTTCAAAGACACAGAGGAAGGTTCAGAAAGTCAGCATGGAAAAAATTATATTATCATAAAGTGAGCTCACATTTGAAGTTTAAAGAAAAAAGTTCACAGAGCAAGCACTTCTTGCCTGGAACAGGTTAGATCAAGATTAATGGCTGGGTAATGTGACAGTTTCTGAGTACATGTATATGTATCTGTAGCCTACTATTAAATTTAAACAAACTGCATCATTCTGGTTTAAAGAAGAATGTCTGCTCATTGCTTCATCTTTTCTGAAATTCTTTTACCTTTTACCTTCTTTTAAAATATTTGCAAATCACTAATCCTGCTCAGTTTCTCTTCCCTTCGAGCAGCAGTGTCAGTGATGTCTTATGATGCAATCCAGTCACCCCCACACTTCTGACTCTCTAAAAAGCTTTTTCATCAAAAACAATACCACAACTAAGTGACAGGACTTTACTAAACTTGTGTGGACCACATCAGTCCACACTTATTAAGGCTCTTCACTAACACTGACTCCTCAGCCGGATTTATCACAGTCAGATATGATAAAGACATGCTCTTTTAGGGGAGCGTTCCAGATTCTTCCCAGAATAAAGTTTTCCCACTTTGGTTCCAAAAAATGTATGTCTAATTGTACAAGCAGTCTTGCTAAACCATCTCCATCCAAATTCCAAACTGCAGTAGCTCAAAACTGAGATCTCCTTTCCCAGACTCCCTGGGTACAAAGGCAGCTTGACTGACCCTCAGGCAGCCACAGGTGCTGGAGCCGGCAGCATCACATCTGAAGAGACAGTTTCTGCTGGTTTAGAGTCTGATAAAAACAAACAAAACCCAGCTTTGACTGCCTAGATTCTACACTTAGAATTATTCTTCTTGTCAAGAACGATTACCTGCTCCCTATCTATGATGAACAGACACATGTGCTTACAGTCACACTCAGTTCTTACAGTCTGGACTATTTAATGGGTTTGTGACTGTAGGTAGTGTTGATACACATACCAGGAGATTTCGACAGGACTGATAAAACCTCAGAAATCTGATTTTTAAGTCACCCTGGAGGATACATTATATCTTGCTAAAAGGAAGCTAGCTAAATGGGGAAACTAAGAGAATTAAACCCTCCCAGGTAATATGGTAAACAGGGATACCATGCTGGAGGCTGAGTGCAAATACATGCCACATAGCAAAAAAGGATTTGGGAAAGTGGCAAAGCAAGCCAGTGTAGCTGAACAACAGGGTATGAGAGGCTGTAAGAAGCAAAAAAACATGCTTCTGAAAGCTGGAGTCATGTCCAAATGAAGGAAGTATTAAGACTCATGACTTATTGCTGGCTAAATAAGTAAAAAAAAAAAAAAAAAAAAAAAAAATCAACCCAAAACGAAAGCAAACTTAAACCACAATCGGGTAACTCAAAAGACAGCTTGCGAAATGAGTATAAGAAGACACAAGAACTAACCACAGCCCCTTTTTCACATCTGAATGCAAAACCTGTCAGTCTGGCCAACAGATGATCAAGCGATAAAAGCAGCACTCAGAGCAGAAAATAAGTATTTTGAGCTCTGCATACAGGGAATCCAGAACCAAGAGAAGCTGCCATGTCAGAACTTTTCTTTATGAGGTACTGGTTGGATCATACATTTTAAATGGAGATTTCAGTGGAAAAGGCTACAGAACGAACATATGAACAATAACAATTTGCACAGATCAGAAGATACTATGAAAGCATTCCTAAGGAACTCATGGATGAAACAGCACTCTGAGTAACAGCCTCTTTTCAGACTGCCTCAGAATCAAAGGACTGCAAAATGGCTTACACCATGAACATTTTATAAAGGGCCCCAAGAGAAAGCCAAAAAAAAATCAGGCAGTCTGATATTTGAACTGGGCAAATTGGTAGAAACTATTAGAAAGAATAGTATTGGCAGACACATGATAAAATGTTATATTAGGCAAGTCAACACAACTCTCATTAAAGCATGAAAATACCACTTGAGAAAAAGAAAAGCAAATACTAAGGAAGCAAAAACACATCCTAGTTTCAGTGGAATAAATATAAAATGCATCCATCACATGATGACTGTTTCAATTTCTGGTCCATTTTTATAGGATTACCTGAGGACAGGAGAGGAGAAATAATTGTGGATGACCAAGGAGAGGTAGGGTATCCCAAACAAGGATAGGTCAAGTACCCTCTGACTCTTCAGGCTGGAAAAGAGTTGACTGTGGCACAACGATAAAGGGCTTTATGCTGCTTCAGATTTCACACATGTATAAAATTTAATTTTCACTGTTTAGTCAAATAAAAGTGGTATGGTGTATGAAATAAAATTAGCCATTACGAGTTCAAAAGCAACTGAAAAAGGCATCTTTTTGTGCATAATACATTCAAAGTCTGGAGCTCTTCTTCACAGGATGTTCAAAGTTTACATGGGTCCACATAACAACTTACCAAATTCATGACATCAAATACAAGAATAAAAAATATATATTAAACTTCAGAGCCCAGCTTTTTGTCTCAGGAAGTTCCCAAGCCACAGATTGCTGGATGCCAGCAGAATACCCCGGAAGAGTTTACTACACACTTTTTTCCTATCCTTATGCAGCACTGGCTGGTGGGAGCAGGTGGAAGGAGGACACGGGGCTGTAGCTGAGCCTGTGGCCACACAAGCAGCTCTTCCTACACAAACAAGCTCTAGTGGCTGTTCTGGCTGCTGTGCTACAGCCAGCTGCCCGGCATGGGCTCATATCCTGCAAAGGGACCCAGAACAGGGAAAATAGAATGGTGACAAAGTCATCTTGCAGGAATATTGTTTGTCCCCCGTCATACTTTTTCAGCTCATCTACCTTCTGCTACATTTATTCCACTATTTCCAAAGGCAGGGAGAGCAAGGACCAGCATGAGCAGGACATTTTCACAAAGTTCTGTGAAGGGCTGGAGATAGTCTCTTCATACTTGTACCATTGTAAGGCTGATTTTTATATTCCTCTTACTAAGCCTGTCCAAAGAAAAAATATCCCTGACAATATAAACCCAACAGTAGAACTACAGATTCAGACATTTAGTAGCAGATCTGTTTTGATTCCCTTTTGCACTGACAGGAACTGAACACTGCTCTGACAGGTCAACTAGTTCTAGAACTTAACTTCTCATAGAACACTTACAGCCAGACTCTCTGATGACTCAGCTTATTTTCCCCAAGATTTGGTCCCTTAGGATTACGGATTATAAAGACTGGTTTGTTTACTAGGCAGAAGGGTGGAGGTCTGGCTGTTTTTGGAGGAGCAGTGAGATGAAGACAGGTTGGCTTAAAATTTGGTTTGGTTTCAAGTAATAACCTCACTGCAAATCTCTTTTTTTCTCAGTATTTCAGAAATCTGGTCCAGGCCTGAAGGTGAGTTTCTCATTCTTTCCTAGAGTTCCTTCAAATGAGAGCTGGCATCTCCCATTACATGGACTGCAGGCTCCAATAAATCACAGGATACAGTAAACTGAGCTGACTACTGAGTCTTACCCATAAGATCATATTTCTTTAAGTTTGTCACAACCTGGCAGGTAATCAGAAAGAAAATGCCCTTGCTCCTGAGCTTATGGGAGCCCTAGATCTACAGAAATGACTAACATCACACAAACAGACTCAGGATCTGCAAGCAAGATAAACATATTCATGGTGGGAAAAAAATCTGTTAAAATAAAATATGCAAATGCTTTCAGGCTTGCATGTCGTTGATATTTTGGAAAGGTTTTGTGCGCCCACGATGTTTCTCCTTTCAAGGATGGTAGGGGACATGTCCAAATCGTTACCTCAGCAGCTGCTATTCCAAATGGCGCTCAACAGCCGCAGAAATGAACAGCACCAACTTCTTTAAGTACGTAGCAGTGAATAAATCTGTTCTGAAATGTTTACTAGGGAACAATCTGATCATCAAGGATGTGGAAAGTCAGCATCAGACTAAGTAACTGTTAGAACATAAATCCATGATGACACTGTTCATGTCATTGACATTTCTTGCAGTTACTTAACTGGTTTAAACTTAAGTCTACCTAACCGCAAGCCTAAGCATAGAAAAGCTTTACATCTGGAAGAAGAGAGTATATATGAGAAAGGAGGAATAAACAAAAAGAAATCTATCTAAATTTTACTGACACAAAGCATGTTGTAAGCTGATTTAATAAAAGGAACCAAAAATGTATAAGACAAATTAGGACACACTATTACACAAAACCAAAATAAGGTAAACAATAAGAATGGGGGAAAAAATACATCCTTTATATGAGGCAAAGTTACCAATGAGGTCCAAGGAGGGACCTCAATTCATTCGCTGATGAACAGAGAATGTTTCCTGAGAAATCTTCTATTTTTACTCCATCTAGACTTTAATTTTTATTCATGATAGTAGCTGAGTATTTTCATTTTTCTGCCTAATTTCTTCCCAGTTGTGAAACAGGTTCTGTGAAGATTAGTTAAGTATTTAACTAATCTTCATCACAGGGTGATGAAAAAGAGAGTTTTTAAAGAAATCCTGCCGTTACCAAGCTTTTAATTATATATTATAGTATTTCCCGTACTTTTGAAGTTAATACACTTCTTACAAACCTTAGACAGTGATGGAGTTTCCTTCTATAAAACACATCCCTTTTAGACAAATTTATGTACACTTATGCTTTCTAGATGCTTTGGACGCTTTCAATCAATACACTACTGCCAGGAGTCATTGTGCCATTTTCTAAAGCTGCTTAAGAGGTGGAGCTGAAAGCCTTTTCCTGTAAAGGGAAAGTAAATTACACTACTCAGTTACACTTACAATCATTTTATATTGAGTTTTTTCTTACTTAATTTTTGAAAAGTCTATTTTCATAAGCTTATTATGCATATTGGTAAGTCAAATAAATTCTTTTTTAAAAAATCAACCTGAACCAGACTCTCCCTCATTTTCATCATTTAAGCTACAGTACTTGCCAATAACTGTGAATAATATAAATTTTAAATTACACTTTCAGTGAATGTATTTATTACTGTCACATCTGAGCAAGAGGAAGCAATTGTAATACCAAGTGATGACACACACTCATCAAACCAAAAGAGATCAAAGGATCTAAAACAAACACAAGACAGAAAAGGTTTTCCACGCCAAAGTTCTCTGCAGTGACTCTTTAAAGACAATGTGCCTCCTTCTTCTTAGTTAACAGAATTAAAGAAGAAATGGCTCATGGGGGGCAGGGAGCAATTTCCTGCTATTTTCCTCAACATTCTCATTCCTTTTAGTTTCTTAAACATACACACACATTTGGATACATGTCCTTAGCAAAAGTGTGCCAGTTCTTCACCATTCTGACTGTAGTTTACACACACTACCCTCATGCTCCTAGCATTTTTCAATTTACAAGATTTTTGTTCCCCCAACAGGCATTTATTCTATATTTATACAGCTACTAACTTCTCTGTGGCTTTTTCACCTGATCTCTATATAAATGTATTGTCAGCATAAATGATACAGTATTAATTGTAATATCCTGTTCAACAACATTCAGCAAAGCAGACCTCCAGTCCTGACTGCACCTCTCACATGCCTATGAACACCTCTAACTAATAATGACCTGTTTTGTTTAGCAAGGTTTTTCTCTGAAATTAATCATCTTTATCTTCATTTCATCCTTTTATAGTTAAACCACCATCTGGGCTAAACAACACAAAACTAAATAAAAGAAGAAAAAATTCCTTGAAAATGCCAGGTTCAGTTTTAAATTTCTGATGCCAGGAATGCATTCTGTCTGAAAAAAGGGAGCAATGAGCTTTCAAGAACATATGCAGCAGAAAGGAAAAAGGAAGATGAGAAGCTTAACGTTACTCAACAAATGAGTATAATTAATGCTGTATTTCTACACCTTTTAAGTCAATGATCTACATTACTATAACATAACTGAACAGTGTTCAGGAATAGCTGTTCCAGAGTAACTATTCCATAATAATTCCATGTCTGAAAATATTTTTTTTTCATTATAGCTCTTACGACCTTTTTTCAAAATAGCTTTCACGTGCAAACAAACAAACCTGTACACATCTGCCGTATTTTGTAGTGCTAGAAGAAATCACACACTATCTGTTGATTTCTTAAGTTGCCAGTGCTTAAAGATTTACTGTTACAGTAATCATTAAAAATAATACACTTAACTCTGGTTTTGCACTTATATTTCATTTTTTCAGGTTTATTTTTAAAATCAATGGTATAAGGCAATTTAATGGATTTGGGAGGAGAGTTTCATGGGTTTTCTTTCTTGGAGCTTATTGAAGGAATTAATCCATCAATTCTGAAAGGAAATAAAACAACTGTTTAGCAATGTGCAAAAGCACGAGGTAGCCATGCTACCCAAAAGCACGCCCAGAAAACCTCATGTATTCACAATACTTCTTCAAATTGCAGGAGAAATCACTCAAACTGCTATAGGGAAAGCCACCACATTGGTCACTCCAGGCACTGTGTCGATGGAAATGCAGCTCTTGGAGAGGTCCATAAACCCCTGGAATTTCGTATCCTAGAAATACTGCCTCACATGTGTACCTGAAATGCTACCACAACACAGGATAATTCTTCACTTTGACAGTCAGCTGTTGGTTCAAGTGGAGGAAAAGGGGCTATAACCTAAGCTTTTGTGGCCAGGGACTGATGCTATGCCTTAGAGCTCATCTGTTCATGTGCTCTCTCAGAAACACCAGGTAAGGCCTGAACCCAATATTCAGCATTTTGTATCAGGCTCTCTTTCTCCCATGCTTAGGTGTACTCATCTACTACCAAAATGACCAGCAATTCTACATTAAAAAACCATACATTTCTACCCTGGTAAATAACATGGGCTGATACAGCAACCTGCGTTGTAAACAGGGTTCAGGATCCTGATTCTTCTTTTTGTACAACCAAAATAAAAACATATCTATTTTTTTGTCTACATAACTTTGTGAATTCTCACCAGTATGACATCTACTTACCTCCATCCTCCTGCTCTCTTTATTTCTCAATGGCATACTGATTTAATGCTGGTTTTAGTGTCATAATGGAACAGGAGAAAAAAGCATGCCTGTCAATCACTATTTTCATGGCTTAATATATCTTCCAGCCTTAAATTTCATCCATGACAGCAAGTTCTATTTCATTATTTATATTTAATCTCTAAGCTTAAGCAAAATTTCCAACATACACCAATATATTAGACATGAATGAGCATGAGGAAGCTTAAAATTGAAATTTTTCTATCCATTTTTTGTTAAGGCATCAAAGGGTTCAATATTCTTTCAGTAAATTCATTTGTCAACATGAAACATTCTAACTACATGCTTCAGATTGCAAAATAAGACAAATAGAGAGCTATCACATCATGATGCTAAAAGCTGTCCATAATCTTGGTTTGCCTGGCAGAAGATCAGGAGTTACGGAGAGTATGCTCCCTCAAGAAGCAGGTATTTATAGAAATTACATATAATTTGAGTCTTGTACATAATCCTTGGAAATTCATCACCAATGAACTGACATGTTATATATATATATATATATAATGTAAATCAACTGAATATTAAATAAGTTATGTACTTGGATGAGTGGAGTTTTACCAGATACCTTATAATAATCTGTCCCATCAAAACAGCAAATGCTACTTTAATGGAAACTGGATAAAACTACTCAGAAAAGCAGCTACCCCAGCCAGTAGCTGCTGATTTACTAACTCAATGAAGTGGGAACAGAAGGGACCAAGCAGCTTGAAGGGTCAGGACTTAACACCTTGTCTTCATAAAGGGTTTTTCATTAACAAACCAAATCTTTAACAAATAATTAATTTAGCTTTATGACACTTCTGTGCACTACAAAAATTTGATTGCAGCATTCAGGTTTTTTGTAAAGCCCTAAATCTTGGAGCTCTGAGGAACCTTATATGAAAAATTCTGTTACAGCTCTTGAAAGTTCATTAATTGCTAGCCTTAATACTGGAATCAGAAAGAATGAAATGTGATCCAGCTGTAGCTGGATCATAAATCCAGCTGGTTCATGTATTCATAAGGCAAAGCAGAAGAGGGAAAAAGCCTTTCAATCAAAGCAAGAAACGGAGATTGAGACAAATTTATATACTTTTCAATACAGCACATGATTAGTAAGATTTTCCTATCAGGTCTCCATGTAACGCAGGTGCAGGTTTTGGTTTTGGTTTAAACCTGCTAAACATAACATCAACATTCCATATTTCAAACTCACCCCCAGTTTTTCGTCTCTTTTAGGAGCCCTTGGCTTTAGAACTCAGGAGCTAGAAGTGAAGGTGTGCTGATTCAGCAGCAGTAACTCTACCAGCTCTACAGATAAGAACGGCAACGACAGGCCAGATCAGTAGATTATCTCTCACAGTGACTATCAGTGGATCCATAAGGAAGTGTTAAAGAATATAGCAGCTTTATAGCATACATATTTCACCAGCTTCCCAGCTTACATGCAGCTCAGGGACTTCAGGCAGAGCTGGTATCATTGGGTTTAACAGCAGTAGATGGATCTTTCTCCTGTAAAGTTATCTAAATGTGCTAACAGCCCAGGTCAGCCACCAGCATCTCTAATTTTCCGTGCCAAAGAGGTCCACAGTTAATGTATGTCTGTTCTAGGAAGTGTCTAACCCTGAACTCTTGCTCAGAAGACAAGGTTTGCTATTAGGTTATACATGCTTAAACACATTCTAACTGCTTAAAAACGGGATATACAAAGGCTAGCGCTGTCTGTGCGGCCACAGCACTGCAGAATATGCCAAAATATCACAGTGCTACATGCACAGAAAGGTAGGGTTCAACCACACAAAAAGCTCCTCTCAACTGGCTTTAACAGCAACCATATCGATGCCTTGGAGAAGCTGAAAACTGAGTATTTGCCTGGGTCTCTCACGATCCCT
>NW_008237681.1:6906716-6913721 GCF_000691975.1 Corvus brachyrhynchos
GTGGAATCAGTGCAGCTTCACACAGCAGAAAAATATTACAGCAGATATCCACGACTTTTGATGGCAAACAATGCTGAAAGAGCTCTTGGGCTTCTTTTGCTTTTGACCACAGCACATGTCCTCTGGCACACAGCACACTGCTGGAGGAGAACTACCTTCTCCCAGGCAGAACTACTTTCTACCTTCTGCCTGCCTTTGCAATGGCTGTGCCATACACCTGTACATGACGTGTACTTGTCATTTTTCTTCCTTGCCATACACAAAGCCAAACATTTAACCAATTGATCTGTCAAGATAAGACACATTTTTAGCAATTAAACATCTACTCAACAGCTGAGCCTCATTTACAAACTGAGGTCTCCATCTCTTCTAACATCCATTTTTGTTCCGTGATGAAATAAGAAGTGTAACACCATAAACACACGTCACTTTATCTAAAAGCTACAAGTGATGTTTAAGCAGCCAACAAGAAGATGAGAAGGAAGGAGAGGAACAGCTACATGACAAGCTTGTAAGAAGAAACTGAGAAATGTGACTTGACACACAGGTCACAGCAGGTGACACGTGATTTACTGACGGTAAGAAAGTGCCCACCTAGTACTTTCTACACTGTCAGAAATAGCACCATACTGGAAACACCTTGTCCTGTGAAATCGGACGGCCTGATAAAGATATCCTCAGAAGAGATGTCTTATTTACTAAACTGATTCTTTTGTGATGACCTTGATCAATAATACCAGAAGCAAGGCATGTGATACTTGTGTATTCTTCTGAATTTTAAAAACCCTTTAACCTCTCCTAACCTTACCAAATACATCAGCCTGTGCTGTCAAGTTTCACTGGCAAACTTTGAAGTGTGTTAATGTTATGAGAACACTATTGCAAAATCAGTTTCCTGCTGCAGGGATACACTCACCCTCCAGCCCTGGGATTTGGACTATTGCTGAGTAAAACAGGGTGGTGAAACCATTATTGCTGAATTCTGCATGATTCACAGTTGGTAATAACCACCTTCAAATGCAACATTCAAATTTACATTCTCATAATCAAAGGTCAGAAAAAGACAGCAAGAATGGGTCATTATTCACAGCAGTTAAAACTACACATTTACACTAGATACTGTATAATTCTTAGACAAACTGTGACTACACCTGTAAAAAATGTGATATATCTAGAATTAGAGATTTATGGCCTCTTGTATAAATCCTGCTACATTTGCCTGCAACAAAAGCTTTTTCATGCAATATTAATGTGCCATTCCTGAACACAGAGTTCTCCAAATATTTAATCTCCTCAGTGTCTCTTGCTTTTGTAGAAGAGAAGAAAGAGTGACAACAGACTGCCTCCCCAGCATGGGAACAGCTTCTGCCAGCATTCAATGTTGCAAGCGAGGTCAATCCAGCCAGTGCTGCCCTTTAGCCAAAGGTATGTATATAAACAAATCAACTTAATTCTTTTTTTTGTCTAAAACACCAGGTTTAAGACTTACCTATGTACCATAGTAGCCAAATTATTATAATTTCAAGTATTTCAGACATTATGGGCATGGGGATACAAGAGGACTCATTATAACACTCTCCAATGTAAAAACATTCCTGCCTACAGTCACTCAGCATTTGGCATATGTAAGCTTCCTTAGGACCATCAAACAGGAGGCAAGAACTCATCAATAGAACGGATATCCAAAAAGGTCATCAGCATGACAGCATGAAAGACTGTTCACCTGATCCTCTACATATGTCTGCGAGACAAGCAGATCCGTAAGAAAAATAAGACTTTTGGTTTACAGAGCATGAGTGCTTACAAGCTAAATTGTGAAGCAGACATGCATTGTACCAGTTTCCAGGCTATTTTATTCTCAATAATCACAGCCTACATGTTCAGTAACTAACTGTTGAATCAATCACTACATCAGAATGGAGTACTTTCTCATTTTTCCCTTTTTAATTTTTATTATTTTTAATAAGAATGGTGAGTTCTTGGTAATCATCAGATACAAAAGACTTCAGCTTTAATTTAGAGCAAGAACACCCTGGCCAGCAGAAGCTTGGCATGAGGAACAGAAATAAAAAACCCCCTTATTGCCCTTTTAAAAATCAAAAGTAGCACCTTATCAGCATAATGACAGCATGATTTAAATAGCTTTCATGTGCCAGTTTCACAACACTATTTCTATTAAATCATTAAGAATAAACATCTATTTTCATTTACTAATCTTTTTCCCAATTAGAATCTCTCTGAATCTATGTACAATAGTAATTTCATTTCTTCCCACTTGCTTGCATCTTAATTAAAATCGGTCCATGTTGACTTTCATTTTTATAATATATCCTGCCTATTTCACATCATAGCACCTTCATGACCCCCAGAGAGTCATGAGCCTTTAATATTTTATTTTGACCTTGTTAAGTTACTGGAACCATCAAAGATTTTTCTTCTCCCCTTGATAAGTGTTATTTTTATCCTTCTCAAAATGTAGATGGTGTGTAAAAACACATAGTTGAGGACTATGCTTTCTTTAAACAACTCATGCTCACTTATTAAAAAACCCCAGCAATCTGTTGCCTTTCAATTTATTGCAAGTATTAGTTTATAAACCATAAACTTAATTATTAATTAAATAAGGATCACTGCTTAAATGATACTTAAAGGCCTTTTTCTCTGAGCTTCAAGACAAAAAAAAAAAAGTTTGATTTGCAATAAAAAAAAACCATCAAAAATCAGTGACTTGACTTTATAACAGTCTTCTATACAGTATCTGAGTTTACAAAAACAGGGGACTGGGGGGAGAAGCAGCTGTCTTTTATTAGAGCAGTGGACCCAGCTGAAAAGTAAAAATACCCTGACAAAACACACAAGCTCTTCTCCAGGCCTGTAGCAGAAATCTTGCCTATGTGTTTTAACTCCTTCACCTGCTCTACTGACAGGTATTACTCAAAATGCTAACAAAGCACATGAAGAAGCACCAATTCAGATGGGAAGCAGAAAGATGCTGAGCCATCCCTTCAGCCTAACACCTGCAAACTTGTCTTTGGAGCTCAAAGAAAAACAAAATACTGGGTACACTGGCACATACATTTACATATTTGCCTTGGGTCTTCATCCAAATTCTTGCAGTGTCACTGCTCTCACAGCACAGGCTCAGGCAAGGGTTTTGGCACAGTCTGAGTCCTGCTGTCGGAAGCAGCCTGATTACACACTGTCATTTCTCAGGCTTGTACCTGCATTTACCTTTGGTGTGGACCCTCACCTGACAGCCAGCCCAAGCTATCCAACCTATCCACCTGCTGCTGAGTATATCTGCAGAGGGTATCTGGCATAAGACCTCTCAAGCAGAATGGCAGCTTTATAGGCAGCTGGGATTTATGGCCACTTTGTACTAACTTTGGATGGCGTAAAGAAGTACAATGCCTAGATATACCACTGCACAGAGCCTAGGTGGGAAACATGCTGTATTTGTTGCTTTTTTGAGAAGCAAACCAGGCACAGCCACAAAGGTCTCTTCACTCAAGCTTCTATTTACATTCCAGAAAGTCAAGTCTCAAGTTCATCAGTTCTGTATAATAGTATTTGGCTACTGGGTGGAGGAAACTGGAGGCAGCTAGTTACAGAGTGGGAGAGGGGGACTGTTTGCCAGGAAAAAGCTGAGAAGTTTCAGTAACAGAAAAAAGTTTTTAAAAAGAAAGATTATAATGAGTGAGAATAAGGGTCACTACTAAGACAGGCAGTGGCAAGGGAATGTCTATTTAAAGGAGACTGCAGCATGAAGGAAAGCATAAAAACATGCACAGTTCTCTTTAGAGGATAGGAGAGAAAGAAAAGATGCTGCTGGTGGTTAAATCAGCACTTCCTCTAGGCAGAAGAACAAAATTTAGGGGTTTGCAATGAATACAGCTAATAGATCACCTGGGTATGAGTTAAAGAAGAGATTACAGGAAAGTAAAGTGGAATTCCCAGTGGAAGTAATTATAATTTCAGCTTTTTATATGGTGTGCAGATTTATCCAAGGTCCAAAGAAGAATACGTAATGTAATTGCTTACCATGCCCCCTTCTCCCCCCAGCATATTACCCCTCTTTCTCCTCCAGCCACTTCAAACACGACAGTTGGTTTTCAGGGCAGCTTAAGTTCTGTTACCAAAAGCAGAGAGCTGTATATGAAGAAATACAATACAAATACCCGTGGCTCTCCTGTAGATTTTGTTACCGGTGAGTGCCAGCTTACTGAAAAACGTCCTTCATAGGCTTCTGTCAGATGGGGCCTGTAACAAGTACTTAATACTATTGAACCTATAATTAGCAGCCTCACAGTGGCTCTTGAGATGAGTACACAGACCACAGACAGAAGCTCTGAAGGAGGGACTGGTCCTCCAGCTGTGAAATCAAAGGAGTAACAGCTTCCTAAGTATGAGTACTTGCTTTACCATTAGTGGATAGTTAAAGTCGTAGCTCTCCATGCATGTTAGCTCCCCATCTGTACAACAGCTACAGCTCACCACCCTGCCATGACACTGGGCAGGTAGTGCTCATAAATAACCACTCCAGAACAGAACCAGATTCTGACCTTTAATGTAGACACAAGTTCAAGTACAGACTATAAATCCCACTTGCACATTTACAGAAATATAAGTGGGCAAGCAGAATACCTACACCATAAAATTCTTGGGCAGCTTCCTCACAATAAATGTATTTGAACTGTTTAATTTTCTCATTGACAGGAATTGGCAGGAATTGAAGCAGAAATGCTCCATCACAAATGGTAACTTGTAGTAACACATTCTCAAGCTTTGGCAGCATTCATAAGTAGTGGTGGAACTGAGTCCTGCAGCGTGGTATTCTGCTATCAACCTCAAACTTCTCTTCGTTTTTCTATTAGTAAAATGTATTGTGGTAGTACAACCTTCCCTCTTCTGTGGAATAGAAATAATTATATTATTTGGAAATCTTCATATCAGCAACCTAAGCATACATATAAATTCTACCAAATTAAATTTTAAGGCAAGACTGTTTGTTTAGACCATGTAAAAAAAATGCTGTAAGACTTGCTGAGTTCCGAGAACTTAAACCACAGCCAGCCAGTATACAGCTGCACATACTCAGATATGGTGTGTCTACTAATATTGGAAACTTTATCAGGCTGCAGCAAATTTAACTTCTGGTTAGTATATGCATAGAAGAAATATAGATTGAATAAACTGGAACAAAACCAAAAACCACTCCAAGGTCATAAGTTATGAAAGTCAAGGGCACTCAGTTGCTTTATGGAGTACTTGACAGTATTTATTAGTTGTACTACTGTGGCACCCAAGAGCCCCAGGCATGGGCCAAGACTCAGCTGTGCTCATGCTTGCAAAAATACAAAACAAAAGATAAACCATAAACCGTTGTAGGCTGTAGCTAAGGCTTCATCCAAAGCAGGGTACTGTCAACTCCTGATGCATATACATCTTTTAATGATGTACAGCTAAAGCCCAGAGCTCAGTTCGTTGGCTGGATGTTAATTTTGGAGCTAGAGTTACCTGGTGAGCAGGAGGCCACCTGGAGTTGGATGACATCAACTGCTCACACCAAGAATGTGCCTGAACTCCCACTCTTCCCAGCATTTCAGGTATTTGAACCAACAGCACAGGGTAGACATATCTCTCAGGTCACAAGACAGATCCTGAAGCCCAGTTCAGTCAAGCCAGAGGGGATTCAGAGGTATGCATTCAGCATCCTCCTGCAGACACTGGAGCAGCATGCAAGAAAGACCATGAGATTCATGGAGCAAGGGAGCTACACACTTTCTCCAAGCTGGGAACATGCTTCTGCAGCTTAATGGTTAAAGCACCAAGGAAGACAGTCATAGGTTCCAGTCTGGGCTTTTAAAGTTGTTTCTGGTTTTATCACATAACTCATATGTAAAAACATACAAATGATGCATAAAATAAAACCACATTGCCCAAATGAGTACCTTCACTAACAAGCCATAAAGTTGGCTGGATTCTTGCTTATTTTCATTCTGGTCTTGCAACTCTTGCATCGTGAGTGTGAACACAAGGCAGAATTTCTCGTGCCTACTTCTTTCAGGTGCTTTTGAGTCAAGTCAATACGGGCTCGCAATGTTCGTGGTTTTTTGTTCAAACTGTTAAAAAAATGTTTTTAGGACCTAGTTCCTTCTTTAGATCTCTTTGTAAGTGTTGAACGCTGGAACAGTGGCATAGAATATGTTGTGTAAGTTACATACATTTGCGGACTGCAACATACATTGTCTTTTAAAAAAATGTAGTTGCTCATTGCCCTTTACATTTATTTATATTTTTCTAGAGTTGTATTGATAGTCAGAGGAACTTGTCTGCTGTTCACAGCACATATTGCTCTGTTTAAGAAACGCTCTTACAAAATCTCAGTCTGGCACCTCAAATAAAACACTAAATCACTAGTTCCTTGAACCCCAAAGTTGTTCATGCTTCTATTTACTCCTTCAGCCCACTAAAATGCCAGGATGTTACTCTCAGCCAATTTCTCAGAACTTAAATATTACAGTAACTGCTCGTGAGCTAAGCAGCAGGCAGTGGTACTCTTTTATCACTGCTTTCAATTTCAGGCTGTCTCGGTTAAAAACGCACCGTAACTTTTCTGCTTTCCTGCGGGTCTGCAGTGCAGCCAGCCCCCCCGTGAGTGGGGCAGAGCGCCGCACCGCACCTCCTCCCACCCAGCGCCCCCAAAACCCAGAGCAGGCACAAGCTCCTCACACCCGCGGCACGGTCCCCGCGGCCGAAACCCTGGGCAGTCCGTCACCTGGAGCATTTTTTATCTGGATCGGGAATTTAATTGTTCCCAGTCCTGTAGAAGTACTGAAAACGCGAGGTGTGCCACAGCACCCACCAAGTGGCACGCCTGGGAGCCCCTGCATGCCCCAGAGCACCACAACGCGCCGGGGCGCGATACGGAGCCGGTCCCGTACCGCGGAGACCACGGCAGAGGATGCGCGTTGGTCTTTGAATGCCCTCGGCACCCCAAACCCC
>NW_008237681.1:6915089-6992202 GCF_000691975.1 Corvus brachyrhynchos
CCCACCTCCCCCTGCAGCGCTCCCGGCCCGGGGATTCTGGGGGCGCGCGGGGGGCGGCTTCCAGCATCCAGCGGGGGCATGGAGGGTCTGGGGCCGACCAGCCGGGACCGCAGCCCTGTGTCTTATATGCAAGTGGTAAAGAGGAAAAGCCGAGAGAAAGCATCACGTGGAGGCTTCCTCCTGATGACTACCCTTCTCGTTCCCTTTTCCAGTGTTTTATTGCCAGCCAAAGCTTCCATCTCACTTTATAAAACGAGGGTGGGAAGACTACAGGAAGGTGGGCACTACAGGAGTGGCATGGCACACCGTCATGCTGGCACGGGATCTGTAAGAAGCTTACAACCTATTTGCCATGACGCTGATTTATGAAAGCCTTCCATGTTTCGTAACAGGGAGTCTCTAACACAAAGTTACTTTGGGAGCGAGGAAGCGCATTAAAGTTTCTTTGGCACTCAAAGCCTTACCCACCCAGCTACTCCGCGTCCCAAACCAGCGTGCAAACCGCCTGCCCGCTCTGTAATCCGCGCCCAGCCGCTTCCCTTTTCTCCCGGAGCCAAAATACAGCCCGGGCTCCCTAGAACCAGCAGTCGGTTCCCGTTTCTTCCTCGGGTAAACAGGTCCCGAGACCCCCTCTAGCGGCAGAGACGGGAGCCGAGGCCAGTTGGCTTCTCCAGGTTTTATTTTGTAATGACGGCTTGCTCCATGTGAGAAGGAACGAGCTTTAAACCAGGCTTGAGCACTAACTCCTATTAATCTGTAAATTGCCACGTATGGACATAAAACCAGGACAGGCGTGTCACTGCTTTTTGGTCTTTGGCCAAATACTTCGTGTCACGCAATTTGAAGACTGGGTGCTAAGGACAAAGTGAGAAAGGTGGATAGGTCATAAAACCAGGCTCATACCTGGGATGTAGGAAAATACTGCAATAATACAGTAAACACCAAGACTGTCCTAGTAAATGGTTACTTGCAGTGTATGGGATGTTTTGAATAGTCAAATGGAATTCACTTGTCTCCTTCATGGTCGTTTTTTCTGCTCCTTCTGCTATATCTCTTTCCAGAATTTGCCTCCTTGTAGTCTGCTGTGTCTTCATTTTCCCCTCCATAATCTAGCACTCTCTTGCCCTCGTGTCTCTCCAGCAGCTCTTGGGAACGTGTCTCATATGATTGGTGAAACATGGTGGTGTTAACAACACTGTCAGAATCTGCAGGGAAAGGGGCAAGTGACCTGAAAGAGAGAAAACCGCCTCACTTTGCTGAGACTTGGCAGACAGAAAAGAATTTCCTTAAGTAATTTTAAATTATCTTTCCACCCATAGATCTGGATAAATCAAGAGAGCAATTTCTTCAAAGAATGATTACTCCAGATATTCCAGTAATTGAAAATGGGGTATTTTCTGTCCAAAACCAATGAGTATGAACATGTCTTGTTATGAGTGTGTCTACCTTTGAAATTATCAACAGGCAACTGCTGATAATTTTTGTGGTAGCAGCAGGTATGAAGTTGTGTAATCTCAGTTTCTACAACACTGAAAGGTAAATTAATAAAGTTAAGTGAAATGCACTGTAGATTAAAAGAAACATTTTGAGACAGGATGGCCTTTTTCTCATTACAAGCAAAGAACATAAAAGCCATGAAATTAGAGGGGAAGTTACTAGATCAAAGGGGAAGCAAATTTAAATGACACAAAAGCAGCCTTGTTATGTGTAAAAAGTGCAATGTAAAGACAATGCCATCAAATCTCAGTTCTATTTTACAGAAGCTGTGAACAGATTCTGCCCTAGTCTAATTTGTGCAGAGCCCAGATACATCCATTACTAATGATATAAATACTTAGTATCAAGAATAAATTTTAAATGGTAAACTAAATACTCTGATGTCAACTAGTCTTGGGCTTTCCATAAGTTCATAGAACTCTGATAAAAATCTTCTACTTTACCCTCCCTATAGAACTAAATTTAGTGCCTGCTTCCATTATATCTGCACTTTGATGAGAAGCCCCAACTTCCAAAAGTTTTGGGGAACTCAGAAAAAAATCACATTTCCCTATAATTGTTCCCTTTAGAACACTGCTTTTGACATTAACAGGGAGTTGTGAAGGAAAAATACCAAACTGTATGCTTTGCATTAAGCATGATAAAGATCTGAAAGCTCTTCTGGTTTTCATTCCTGGGGAAGATTCCTTGAAGACTTCCTTTTTTTCTAGATTGGTTCAATGTAGTTTTTACTGACAGAGTTGCAGTGTTTGTTTTTTAGGGCTGTTTCTTTGCGCCCTTTTTTTTTTTAATTGAGAGATTAAAGAGTTTGTTGAAGAACAAAGTTTTAGCAAACAAGTCCTCAGTGTATAGCAAAATTCCAAAGTAGTGAGTGCCTGCCTAATGCTGAAGCCGAGCTAGCAACGTGATATTTGAAATAACATGTGACTCACTGTGGGAGAGGCCATTGTATTCCAAAAACTAACAGATATGGGAAGCCCAAAGTAATAGTTGGAATACCCAAGGAACCCCAACCCATTGCTGCTTGTTTCTAAAAAAAAAATCTCAGAAAATACTTAAAAGGTTTCTCCAAACTTTCAATGTATTAGGTTATTTCTGTAGGCTAATTATCCACTGTCATGCTTCTGCATGGTGAAACTCCTGTTCAAGCTAGAGCTCCCACACATTTTGTTCTCCAATAAGCAAAATGGAGTAAACACCATGGAATCACAACAAATAATGAGTCTTGCAGCCCAAGAACTGCTAAACTAAACACAAAAATAAGTAAAATTACATTTGGAAGTAACTTTCTTTCATAGTGTGTTTTCAAACCTGTTGACGTGTAGGTACATGTGTAATTTCATTGTCATGCAAACTCTGATGGAAGAATGTATTTTGGTAAAATTGTAAGTGTAAGCAGGGTGAGGGCCTGCATTTGGAGAGCCATCAGTGCAAAACATAGTGACTTTGACAGCTGAGGACACGTCTGTGCTGCTTTTTGTGCTATGGAGTGGCCTTGGTTCTCCAGCCAACTGGTATGTACTGGTTTGTGTCCTTATTCCAAAACAAAGGCTCTGCAGATGAGAAAGGCCACCTGCCTTCTGCATGGGCATCACTATCATAGCTAACTTGCAATGGCTTTGTGGAGACAAATCCTAGCTGACAAATAGTTGTTAATGTTCCCATGTCATAAAAGCAAGCAGAAAGTCACCTTCTCCTGTACAGTGGATTGAAAACCTAGAAATAACAAATAAGGGAAAGCAGGGAGAACTGTGCTGTTTTCCTTCAAGAAGCCAGATTTTTCCCTATTGACCAAATGGCTTATTGCATAGCTAAGTATCCACATGTTTAACATCCTGGCTTCCTCTCATTCAACTTTAGACATAGTAGGCACCTTCACAGTGGAGGCAAAGACCTCTGCATAGAATGCTTCCTGCTGCAGAAAAAGAGATTTAAAATACAAGTATAGATGAGAAAAAACGGTCGCTAGATAGGGCCTGCAACAATATGAATCTCTGTATCAGCCTGGATTACTTAATCTGAAAGAAATTAATCTAAGGCAATCATTTATATTGCTATCTTTAAGCTATTGAAGTCTCCATTATACAGGAGCCATTTCATAAAAGCCCTCCTAAAATAATCTGGCCTGAAATCAGCACATTTTGAGTCTCCTCAGCCTCAAGCCCTCTCCATCCTATACGACAGCCAAGGTTTGTGTTGCCTTCTGGCAGCCAAGCCCCTGTAGGTGCCTGCAGCACAATCCTCAAGGCCCTTCTTGTTTTGCAGTCATGGCATCTCGGATTGTGTTTATGGAATCTGCCATAATCCACTATATCTGGGTTATTAAAGCAGAGGAGCAGTGGCTTACTGTGTGCTGTAAACTTTCACCTGGCAGGGAGGACAGCAGTTTGAATCCTAGGTAATGAATTTATTTCAGCATGAAAAGTGGCAGTTGTTATTTCAGTGTGAGTCTAGATGGCTTGGCAAAAATGTTGGAATTTAATTAATTATGCAAATAAGAGGAAAGTAAAGATGTTTGGCCCACTGCTTTGATTATGTAATAGGTATAGAAACATGAATGTTCTGTGCAAGACAGCAAGACATATGACACAAAGATTTAGAGTGCAAAGACCTAAAATGCTAATCCCTCCTTTAATGTTTATATTGCTTAGCTGGAAATGCATTTTTCATTCTTTGATGCTGTGAAAGGGAAAGGCCTTTATAAGCAAAGTATAATCCATATTTATATACTCTCCACAGTGCTTGGAAACTTTATTCAATATAAGCAGAAGCTATAATAAGAAAAATAAACCAAAATATCAATAAATAGCAGATGCACACTGTATATGGGTATGAATAAATTATGTGAGTCATAATGGTTGCAACAGCAGGTGGTGGTGTAGTTCAAGACTCTCTGTGATTTCTTGCTTTTTTCCTCATACTCCAAAGAGCAAGGTTTGAGACCCCTAATGCCTGGTGCAATTTTTTGCTCTGCGCCTTCAATTGGTGAACAAACTAGAGGCATCTATTGAATTTTATTAGCTCTGCAAAAAGCATACAGCAAATGGGCTGGTCATAATTTGTGAGTGCTAAAGCTGCTGCTATGACTAATTTATGAACATCCATTCTATTTGTCTTTTCCTCTTTCTTCCTGTCTCATACATCCTATTTTAATTAAATCTCAGGGAGTTCGGTGGGGTAGAGAATTTCCTTGTTATGTTGTTTTCAAAGTTTTTTATACTGAAGCTCTCGGCTGTAATTGGAAACTGATAAAGATTTTGAAATTACTGCTCAACTATGCAACTGCCATTACTTTATTATAAAAACATAAACTGTATAGAAGCAGTTCAGGTGCAATTGAACTTCAGCGTGTTTTTCCTTTCTTAATAATAATCAGCAAGTTTCAGATATTTTGCCATAGAAAACAGAATTTGAAAGTCCTGACTATTTGCAGTATAGTTCTCTTTTACATCATGATTATGCTCTTACTTTGGAACATGACAGTGTTTCATTTAAGTTTTTCCAGAGACGGAACACAAAAGAATTAGTATTTAAGCATGTGGCTAATTTTTTCACTGAACCATAAACACTAATAGTTTTGGACAGTCAAACCTTATGTTGGTCCAGGCAACTAGTATCAAACGAGTGCTACACATATAGGAATAGAGGACTTCTCTCCATGTTTGTGTGCTGCCTTTCTCTGAACAGAATGGATCCCTATTTACTGTGAAGGTCATGCTTGTATAAGAGCTACTCTCAACTTCCCTTTATAATTATTGGAAGTAATTGCACTACCACATAATTTGATGTAGGGGAAGAAGTGAAAAAAACAAGAATAGAAACAATTTCGATGACCTTAACAACAGTAATCAGTCTTCTTTTCTGAGTATTCTAATTCTTATGTTACTATGTATCAACAAACTCAATATGAAATACGGGCCTAATGGACATAAACTGAGATTTTCATACAGAATTGTTTCAAGTACATTACATTTAAAAAGAAACTCCATGATGAACAACGCATAGCTTTTATTAACCTTTGGCCTTTTATCTAGACTGACATTTAAATACATTCTTTTCCTCATAGTTCAACATCTTTCTTCAACCTGCAGTAAAGTCATCATGTTGAACTCACAGCTTCCCAATTACCATGACAAAGCAGTGATATCAAAGCCTCAGCTTTACTCTTTCATTAAGAAGGGAGAAAGAGTGGGGTTCAGAACAGAGCTGCTTTAACTCTCCTGTCATTTTTTCCTTGTATGTGAATTATATGCAAACCTACCAAGATTTAATTAGTGAATTTATTTGCTATTTCAGCATTCTCACTATTTCTTGGTACTGACAAATTTTGGCTGATGGATTTGAGAACTGTACAATGCAGAAATATATTCACATACTCGAAATTCACAAGTAGTGGTATGAGCCTTTAGAAATTAAACCAGCAGTTGTCCAAAATAAGTTCTATTTCAGCTACAGAACTGAAAATAGTTTTCATCAGACTATTTCAAAGACAAAGCTTTGCTCATTTGTTTGTCAAAAGTAAATTAGTCAAAATATCTATTTAGAAGTTATTTACTTCGGATGTTCATGAATTATTTATCTCAATATTTCCCCATTTAACTGTGGTACCATATTCTCTTAATTAGCTACAAATATCTTAAATTAGAGAGGGGCAGCTACTAGAGGAGAATTCCCATATTAATATGGTTTCTATTTATAAATATTTACTGTTCCTTTATAAAATATTGTCTAAATGTAAATGCGTATACTCTGCAGTTTACTAATATAGGCTGGGGAAGCCTCAAACTTGGCTGGTTTTTTCTTAAATATGTTCAGATTTGGATGCTCTGTATTACATATGTTAACAGAAATCTTAAAGGCTTTTAAATGGATTTTTCAGTTGGGTTCTTTATTCTACGTTTATAGACCTGGAGGACAAATGTAGAGATTTTGGATGTTTGATTGGACCAACATACCATTCATCTATGTAACACAATTTCCTACAGGCCTACTGACATTAACTATCCTAGATTCCAGATAAATGCATTTCTCTTCTCCTCTCCTCTCCTCTCCTCTCCTCTCCTCTCCTCTCCTCCCTAAGAGATAAAATCAATATATAGCTCCGTGTTTCTCCCTGAATGCTTGGACCGAAGCCTTGCCTCTACTGAAGGCAGTAATAGTTTTTCTCTCTGACTTCAAAGAGGCCAGTGTTTCACCCTTCATTTCCCTGCTGGATACTGTTTTTCCCTTTAAGCTACCACATATCATAAAAATTACTGCGCTTTGAAAACTATAATGCACCACAGTAAAAATTGTAATGCCACAAGGTAGTGTCAATATGTATTTTTATGCAGTAGAGGGAGGAGGAAATAAACCAGGAGAGACAAATGTTCCTAGTCAAAAACCGAGAGTTTTTGTTGCATTTATAAATGAAAATACATCTTTCAAGCAATAAAACCCCTATACACCTGCTTAGTTCCTTTCCACCAAGGGCAGCCACAAGGTAACCACAGGTTTGCCAACAGATCTATTCTTATAATTTCCCAGCCATGAAGAAGGTTAGAAATGGGATTTTGAGCTCTAAGGAGTTTGTGAGAAAAGAGTAAGTATCCAACATGTTCTGCAGATCTTAGGTGTTGAACCATTATCCTGGGGAAACCTAGATTTTAGTAAGTTCAACTTCATTCTAAGATATGGCATCATGGATTACCTCGCTTCTTTAGTGAATTTTTCCCAATCATTTATCTTCTGCCTGAGATGCTTTGCTGTAGTTTTAAGCATCCAGACCAAATATATATAAGGAAAAGATAAGGTCTGTCTCTCATTCAGAACTGGATAAACTTATCTTGTATGCAGACTATAGAGTACTATAGATGAGTACAGGCAGTGAGCAATAGGGACAGGAACTCCCACAATTTGAGCTGTTGGCCCCTTTTAATTTCCTAAGTCAGGTCCATTTAAGTATCTGACAACCCTGACCTTGAAGGGAAGGCCAGGTTTTGGTCCCAGTGAAGTATTTCTTTATTTCTATACCTGTTATTTTTGATCTGAGGGGGGTGTTGGGGTGGCTCATATCTGGACTTCAAAGATAAAAGCTCAGCTGAGGAAACATTTTGATGAATAGGAGTAAAGAATATTTCTATTCCATAAGTAGTTTGCTATAAATATATATATATGGTCTGTACCAACAAAGATAAAAGCACAACTGAGGAAGTATTTTAATGAAAAGCTTGTAAAAAGTATATCTATCCCATAAATATTTTGAGATATATATATATATATAGTAGAAATTTGCTAAGTAACTATCTAAGACAGACAATGGAAAAAGCTGACAAAGTAAATGAAGGCAAAATGAAATCTCCAGTTTAAAATCACCATCAGAGGTAAACAGCCCCACCAGGAAGCAAATGAATAACTCCTGATAGTCAGGCCAGGAGCCTATCTGCAATACCTGTCATGCTCTTATCTGGTTTGGGGTTTTTTTCTGGTTGGATTAGTTTGTTTGGGGATTTTTTCCTAAGGAAAATGAATGCTTGATTAAGCTAATTCTTTGGCTTACTCCATTTGGTGCATAATTAACTGAATATTGAATAGTCATTTTGCATGTTTTATAAAATCAGCTTAAGTGGACAGGAAAACATTCAGAGTACAAATGAGCTTTTATCAGTGACTGAAGATCCTATTGTCTATGATTCAAAAGGAAAGTAAACAGAGGTGCCTATACCCAACCTGTCTTTCATTCCATAGATGTAAAAAGGAAACAAAACCTTGGAAGTCCTGCTCTCATTATTATTCTGACATTTTGAAGCATGCAAAAACATTATGTGAAATGCAAATTCTAGAGAATTTTATCAGAGGCAAATGCTTCAAATGATATGATTCTAAAATTGCACAATAAATTAAAGATAAAATCGGATTAAAGCTATGTAAAAGAGTCATAAATAAGTGTCTGTGTGCAAATAACTTTAACATGTCATAAACGTAGCTGGGCAGAATGGGGGCTCTAAAAGCATGAGGAGGATTTGGTTCAAGTTTACAAGTTCTTGGCTACAGAGAACATGCAGTGCAGGATTTCAAGGCCCAGGCAGTTCCCCAGGGAATGCTGTGAAAAGAAAGTTGAATGACATTCAGTTAAAATTCTACAGAGAACACCAATGAAAGGACAACCCTTTCAGGGTCTGCAGAGGTCCCATTTAGCAGTGGCTGGTTTGGACAAGAGCATAAGGATCACTGTGTTCTCATAAAGCTCAGAAAATTAAGAGAAAGAGCTCTACCATAGAAACAGCAAAGTATTTTTATGTCTTCAGAAGGAAATGCCTCAGAAGAATATATAATTAGATGGAATGACTTGCTGAAGACCAACGTCTTATATCACAGTTCATCCTGAAAAGAAATTGGAAGTGACTGGTACAAATGTTAAGGATTAAGTCAAAGCGCATCCCACTTCAGGAGTGCCAATGGGAAACTGAGGAAATTTGCCCATGATTAATCAAGATCAACCTTCCACACTTGCCAGAGTCTGCAGAATTACAGTCAAATGTAGCATAGGGCAAAGAAGGTTGTTCACCGGTCTTTATTGGCCCTGTTGGCTACCTCTGACAGCACTTTAAACACTCACTTTAAAAAAAAAAATGAATTAAGCAAAATTTTCCTTCTTTAACCTTAGTTGGGAAGAGCAGCCAGTAGGAAGAGCAGTGGAATTTCAAACAACCCTGTGCCACAGATCACCCTAGTTGGAAAAAGGCAACAACTGAGAAGGACATGCTTGTGTGTCCGTGAGACACCATCCATATACGTATTTGTGAGTGTGTGTGTATGTGTCTGTCTGTGTGTGTCTCTGTGTGTACCACTGCTCACACACACATAGCCTTGGGAAAGCCAGAAACATTTCATGACTGGCTGGATATGAAGCTATTTTTCTCTCTACAGTAATATAGAAAAAGAAATAATTTTTGTGGTCATTAGAAAGCTGCACATAATTTTCTTAAAACGTTTTGCCACATCTGGAGCCCTATTTTCCTCTCCATAGGCTGCTTAACTCTTATTAATATCAATGGGGGTTATGCACACATGTGGAGAATAAATTAGATTCTTCATTGTTTCCTTCTGATAAAATTAAATGTTCTTTCCACATGTTAAAATTAACTCACATACTGTTGTTCTCAGGGTATTGGAAGTAGAGAGCATTAGTCGCTAGATGAATCTTACATTATTTTGCCTCTTAATAAAAGACCTTATCCTACTCCTTTTAGAATAAGAAACTACTTATCAAAAGCTTCAGTCAGAACTTGAGTTTTGCAGCTATTGATTTCATCCTTGGGCTGTATGGAAGCCCTTCTCTCCCAGTATGGTGCATTATTCAGACTAGATTTGTGACAGTAGTTTCTTCATACTAATAAATGGCTAACCTCTTTTCTAGTCAATTTTTTATCAATCAATTCTTATTTCCTTTTTTCTTATTTACAGCCATTGGAAGACAAATGTTTCTGTCACAGCCAGTAGAGCGACTGTCTTAACTCATTTGCCTTTGGTGCCTGTAAGTGAAAAACGCTAAGTGAATTTTCACTGACACGAATTTGAGACGCAATTTAATACCGTCATTATACAGGGAATCATTATTGTGAATGATTTGGTATATGTAAGATGCTGGGAAGGATTTTATACTCTTTGAAGTGGGTTTTTTTTGTAGGGCAAATTATTATATTTATAGAAGACCTATTAATATTTATCCTTGACGTTGCATCCAAGAAATAGCTACAGAGACTATTCCATAGACCTTTTGCCATTTTTAGAACATGGAATGCTGATCATTAGCATTCAACTCAATCGTAAACGCAGTTCCCTGCGGGATGATGACATCAAATAAATTGGACCAGTTTCTGAGAAGCTGCACCCCCTATGGATCTCTCAGTAGCAGAGAATGATTAAACTTTATAACTTCCTAGGACAGCAGTGGAGATGCAACTGCCAATGGAAGAGGAATAGTGTGTCAGTAATGCCTGCCGAACTGTCCCAGAAGTGGTGTGAGGTGGAGGAATGTCTGCAACTTGAGAGACTGAGGGATCCCGTAGTATTATGAACCTCTTGTTGCAGGTACGCTCTTGGAAAATAATTTGACAGAACTCTACTGAATAAAACCTGTGTGAACTCCGCTTTAAGCCACAGTTAAGAAAAGTGAAGTCAAAAGAGCTCCTACCAATGCCATCAATGGAATCAAGAAATACGACTTGTTGAAGTTACTTGATCCAGCAATCTAGCCAGTATTAACAGATAAAAACTGATGATCAAATTAGCAGAGAAGAAATTGTGTAAGAAATAGATTTATCAAAATCCAGAATCAGCATTCTTTATTCAGTATTATTTATTTTAGTGTTTATTTAGATGGACAGTAGTTTTTCACTGCAATTCATGAACCATTTAGACTTTGATTTTTTCTCAGAACTATAGTTAGCTTTGGGATTTTGCTTTTTTATTATAAGCTCTCTATGCCACAGAATATCTTTATAACCTTGAAACGAGATGCAATTTTTTGATGTCTAGTTGCCCTTACTTTTCAGATTTTATTTCAGTTTTTCTTTCTAATTGCAATAGTATATCTCAAAATATGGTGCAAAGTGAAAACTACAGCTTGTGATATTTATTTTTACTTCTTGATTTGATTTCTGAATGTCTTTCAGGCTTAACTGGGGTATGACATACCTTCTAGGTCCTTTGATGCTCCAGGTTGAGAAATTGTGACTTGAGAAGGCTTGCCATGAATCATTCAAGTCACACTGTAATGAGTGGGATCGACAATATCAGGACACCTAAATTTAGGCATCTAGCTGTCTTAGGGACTTAGGTCCCATTACAGTAAATCAGGATTTTGTCAGTGTCACCTGTGGATCTCAAAGAGCCGTTCAGCTGCCATTCAGGTAATAGGTATCTGTTTTAGAGAGAGAAGTTGATTCTGCTTTGCTGCAACTGAATCCCATCAGCAGATGAGTCCTACCCAGACCTTCAAAAAAACTGGATGTTCTCCTAAATCTTCTGTCTTATTGAGCTCCAGTTACAAAGCTCAGAGAATAAGATCTGATTTACAAATTTTAGTCCACTTGATTGGAATGAGGGTTTTGGTTTACTTGGCCGATCTATTCTCTTTACTGAATCTTGAGGCAATTGCCCTGTGATGCTCTCAGTATCACAGAGGGAAGATATGTTACACACAGTCTTATTTTCTCTATTTGAGCATTTTTCATGCTTGAGAATAATCTTAACCTATTTAAATCAGTTTATTTAGGGATATGTGTCATGCACAGTCAAACAGGATCCTGCCATGGCTGAGGCATGAGTTGAGACAGCTGAACAGTCTTGGCCAGTTCAATGCCATTGCAATAGAAAATGTCAAGGACTTTCTCAGGTACTCTTTAGGTCTTCTGAATCTCCCTGGGTCAAAAAGTTCACGGGCATGTGAACTGAATTCATGGGTATGTGTGGGGAGAGAAGCTACTTCCTTCTCTCCACTTAAATTATGGCCACACCATCGCTGGAGTCCCATCTCCGTGTCACTTTTTTTCGTACCATTGTAACAGAAGAATGAATTACTGAATCTTAAGCATCCCTTAAAAGAAAATTTATAGCATTTTTAGCATTCAAAATAAAATAGAAGCCAAAAAAATATTTCCAGTCAAAGTTCTGGTTGAATTAGCTTTTCAAATAAATCCCAGAATGCAAATCTCTTGCAAACTCAAGGGGGGCACATTGCCTCTTAGGTTGTCCTAACAAAAACATTGTGCAAATGACTTTACCATAAAGATACATTGGCACCGGTCTGGAAGCCAGCACACCAGTTAAGTTGTTGCTGGCATGGGGTCTCTCCATTAAGGTCACCTTCTTCAAATCCTTTTCAGAAAGAAATCCTGTTACTTTGTAGAAAGTGAGCAATTCCGAAATAACAGTGGGCTGATAAACTCTTTCCTCTTAAAGAGCCTCCACTGTCCAGAATGACTTCTCAAGTAAAGAAAAGTGGTTGCAAGCTCAAAGTAGAGATTTGGAGCTTTGCACAGGAGTCGAAGGCTGATCTGTGCTCTAGAAACACACAACTGTATTGGCATCTTGTAAGCATATTGATTTAATTATTGCTTAGCTGTTTTCTCTGGAACTCTCACTATCATATTGGATATGTTTCACAAGCTGATAACAAATACCACATATGTAGCTCCAGCCCCTAAAAGGAGCAGTCAATGCACTTTAATATTCTTTTAAGTGCAGACTTTTCTTCCAAGCAGATTAACACCTAAGAACAATTATCATTGGCTGTCCTTGAGGGAGGACATTTTTGGTTGCTGTAACTTTAGTTTCAAACTAGTCAGGAGATTTTGCTGCAGAAATATACAATAATTTAATTGCTTAAGGCTTTCAAGTTTCTGACAGGAATGCAAAAGCTATGTTATGCTGTGTTTGTGAATGATATTTTTGCCACTGTGTCTTCCTCATTCAAGACCAATTGGCCACATGTGTTGATAATGACCACTAAGGGTGAATAACTTCTGTCTTTCCTGAGGGTATCAAGAGCTGCTGTCATAAAACAGAAGAGTAAATGACACTGAAGTATTACACTGAAAGATTACTTGTTAACCTTGCCATGGCTAATAAAATTCTAATTTGCAAGTCTTGATTCACTACAGTTGATGTGCATGTGAGTAACGTGGAATTACTCTGGTTAAAGCTGTTAAAAAGAGAGGCTTCCATGAAAAATATATTACGCAGGAAAGAACTATCGCTTTTTTCCCCCTTGAACTGAGGTTAATCTATACTTTCTGTCCACTAGGTATGCTTGGATTTACAATTCTGTTCTCTTAAAACCCAGTTAATTGCATTAAGTGCAGTTGGAATGTGTTCAGAGATGATATTGGCCTTCTGATTATTGAGCATGTATTGAAACATGAGGTTTCCTGAATGCGGTAGTTATTTATCAGTGGTACTATAAACCTCTCTAGTTTACACTATAGGAAAGAAACAAAACACCTCCTAGATCAAGTCCCAGTGCAGTGCCTTGAACTTCTTGATGCTTTTAGTATTCATCAAAATGTGTGAAATGCATTTTCAAGAAAGTAAAATATGGCTACTGGCTCTGAGTTTGCGTTTGGTATAATGCACAGTTATGAATTATTTCTGTGGGTGGGTTTTAATACACATTGTCCTGTCTACTTTATGTTATGACTAAATTATCCTCATTCTGCAGGCTCAAACCAGAACTTCTGTAAGCTGTAGAGAAGCTGTACACAGCCTCTATCACTGCTGTCTTTTAGTCACATCTTAACCACAAGATCCTTCTTTAATTATAGTAGTACTTTTGCAGGAACAAACATATATGATGAAATTTCATACTCTGCTTTTGCCCAGGAAAATAAATAAAATAAATTTGTTTTGACTACTGTATCAAATTCCATGGTTGTGGATTTAATTATATAGAAATTTAGTTTCTGTAAGCTATATCCTTTGTATTATTTAGGATCGTGGATGGAAGTGAATAAAATAGCATTTATGTCAGATGGCAATGCAGCATGCCTTCACATTTTTCATTGTGTCACATCCACTCTCAACAGAACTTTCATTTTAAAAGTTAATAGTCTGTCATTCATATGAAAAACCAAGGACTTCTCAGTGAGCTGGTTATTTAATTATTTCTGTATCTTTATGATAAAAGATACAGAAAATCTCAAGTTCCCTAAACCAGCAAGATCTCTGCTTTTATTTGCTCCCTGAGAAACTACTTTGACATAAGTGTTGTGGCTTGTCCTTATCTTGAGATTTCCTGTAAAGCTGGAGCAGTTTTGGATGCCAAATTCTTACCCTCTTCACCTTTGCAGAAGTGCTCATGCAACACATCACTCAGGGTTGTCTTCCTATCCCCCCTGTATAATCACATAAAACCAACAGTGAAAACAACCAGCTGTAAGTGTAAAGCTCTGAAAATACAAAGTCTTGTGCATAGAGTCTGTGCCCAATGTCTTTTACCTGCTATCTTAACAGTATTTTGGTTTGCACTTGTCTGGAAGACCTATGCCTGAGGAATTTTGTTGATTTTTTTGAAACTGTAACTTGGTACCCAGTGAAACTTCAGACCATTTACTTCATGGCAAAGACCCAACATTTTTTTTCCAAAAGTCACTTAATTCATCCTTCTATGATACTCACCTGGCACCTGCACTCTGAGATGTGGAATCCGGGATATTACTACTTTAGTCATCTCAATGCACCTTATAAAAAAAACTTGCCTGTTTTTAATGAAATGGGGTGAAATTTCTGATGACTTAATGATGAAACTGCCAAAACCAAAAATTGCCTTAACTCAAGTAATGACAAACCACAGTGAAGGATTTTAGATATACCTTCCTTTATACCTGAACTGGCTCAACCTGTTAAACATTCTAGGCTGCAGCAGTGGAAGAGAATGGGGAGACATGGATGACACTAGCTAGGAGACTGACCGTTCTGCCTCACACAAAGCTTTAAATGAAATTACTGAAGGAGGACAGAAGTATCCATTGCCAAAAGGAGACTGAATCATTCGCAGCCACACTAACTGATACATTCTTCTGAGAACATCTCAGAGATGACAAGGGGAAAGTTTACCTACCACCACCTCTTGTACAAGTAGAAAAATTTTGTTCAGCAGTTGTGCTTAAAATTAGAAGAAGTGTTTTTTTCCAGTGACCTGGAGTCAGTCAGAGGATAAAATCTGCGTGCTTTCTTTTTGTGCCAAGGTAGGAGAACCAACAATTATAAAAGGAAGTTATGTTCCCTCACACCTTTCCTGCCTGTTTTCTGAAAGCAGATCTTCCACCCTGCTGGTTACAGCCTGCCAGCTTTTATTTGTGTTAGTTTTCCCTAACTGATGTTAGAGTAGGTTTTAGTGTCCTCTCCACGCTGTTACTCCTTTCACACAATTTCCCGTGTCTTGCTCCTGCTATGTTGTGAAAACAGTGATTGAACCAGACTGGCACATTGTGGTGTGTTGTGGTAGCACTTCCAAGCGCCTTGATGGCACCTCCCACAGACAGTCTGTTCAGGGTTATTTTCCTCATGTTTGTGCTCTCAGAAATCTGTGTCAGTTGCCAAGAGAGGAAGAAATGTGGTCCCTGTGAGTGCAAGGGTTGTGTCTGGTCTCCTCTGGCGTGCTGGTGGTTGCTGCCAAACTCTGCTCTCGGGGCGCGGTGCTGCGCCCTCACGGTTGGGTGTAAAGCCGTAAAGTAAACTGCGCTAATCTCTGCCGCGCTTACCGCTGTCTCTCCCTTTTCTGAAGGAATTAATGTGCGCACCAGATGGCTGAGACACAGGCAACGCATGAACACCACACTGGAAAAATATCTAGCTGACATATTAGACCCACATTTTACCCATGTCAGAAAGCTTGTCTTTAGGCAGGGTGCTGAATCAAAGGCTCCCATTTTGATGTGAATTCCACTTGTTTCCCTAACTCTGCATTAGGGAATTAACTTTATAAAAAATTAATGTCTTCAGCAGAAACACCTTGCTTCAACTTTTTTCCTAAGTCAAAAGGTTGCAGCAGTGGTCAAATGGATTAAAAGGAAGGAGCTGTATAACTTGTGTTGATCCGACAAGCTACTGCACCTGACTTATGGTTTGATGCATTCATTCACTCCTTTGTGTGCTCCTGCATTTTCAGCTAGTCCTTCCCAGGTGTGGACATGAAAGCCTCACCTATGACCCTCCCAACCACCCCAGCCTCCAAAAACACAAAGGCCTTGAAGAAAGGTATCTCAGGCTTTTCAGATTGTTGCACCCAGGAGAATGCAGAGTGTTGGCTGAAACACTGCAGGACGAGGATTAAATCAAGAATATTCAAGAAGTGGCTCACTGATATCTTATGTCAGAAGTCACCCTGGTTGTCTCGTCTCTAATTTGTGTTTGCAAGACTGGAGCCTTCCTGCTAACTGTTCTCTTCTTTAAATCCATTGAAGAACTCACAGTGATGGACGGTCTATTTGCTGAAGATCAATTGATTTTGTGTGAATGGAACTAATGTGCTTCTCATACTGCTGCAAAAGTTTTCGCGTTATTTTCTGATCCATCTCCTTTACTTGCAGACTTAAAGTAGCACAATCTTGCTGCCCAGCTGGGCAAGGGGCATTTAAATAGCCTCCTGATACCTGCTTTTCATCAGGTATCACCATGCTGAGCTCGGGAGGAATTTTAAAAATGCTTAGAAGAACAAAAATAAGCACTGAACCGACATACGCACAGTCTGAAAGTCAGCCTTGGGGAAAATTATACAGGAGAATGCCTGAGGGCTGGAAACAGTCCTGGCAGAATGACTAACACCCTAGCTGAAATCAGCAGGATAAATGAATTTTAGCCTTGACGGTGCAAGAAAGTCACGCTGCCAGTTTGGTGTTTCTGGGAGCCAAGCCACAGCAAAGAGCCGTAGCTGGATCCTGATGTGTAGCCGAGAGATGCAGCACGCTGCTCCCAGCACGTGCTCGAGCTCACGGGAAGCACAGCTCTGCCAGATCTGCTGCTCTTGTGCTGAACACCCAGCTGCAATGAGCTCAGGGAGGGAGACCTCTATGCCTTCCTCAGAGCTGTGATGAGAGTGACAGTGCTCAGAGCCCCTTTGCAGACTTCCTAAGCAAATAGGAAGCCCATTACTAAAATGCCATTGTCCTTCATTTGTCAGATTAAGACTGCTTAATAGATTACACAGGCAGCAGAGTAGCAAGTAGCTGCTCTGATTTGAGGAGTCTGGCCCAGAATACTAAATACTTGGCTCCATCATACAGTGTGTTTTTACATGGATTTACCAGAAGAAAAAACAGTCTTTTTACTGCACTTTCTTAAGCATCTGAAAAGAGAATAATTTCTTAGGAAAGTTAGCTCTTATTTTTGCAAAAAATTTGTGACTTTATCCTTCTACAATAATGTGGAAGTAAGTGATTAGGTTAAAAAAACCCAACACCCACCCTTCCATCTATGGTTTTGTTATGAGATCATAATAACTGATATTAACTGATAGAATTCATCCATATCACTTGCAGCTACTCCAGGAGAGAGGCAACATTATAGAGTAAAGGTTCTGCAGTATAGCCGTGAGATAATGACATCTTACTGGTCACACTAACCAGAGGGTATATCTTTGGACTGTGGTCAAGAGGAACACAGCAGGTTGCTTTTGCTGTCAAATTCCTGTAATATCAGTTAATTTTCCAATGGGCATTAATTTTCAGAAGCAGGCTTTTGTGGGAACAGTGGGTCAGCTTAATTATTCTGAGAACCTTAGTGAAAAAATGGATATTTCTTTAAGGTTTCATGTGTGTCTGAAATTCCAGGAAACTGATTCCCAGCCTTGTTTTCTTGCTGCTGTGCTGCAAGAAGTGCTAGCACAAGGATTTGCTCCTAAGTGTTTTCTTCCCATGGCCTGTGCAATTAGCATTAAGCCAGTGGTAAAGGATGGGGCTGACTTGCCTGAAATAAATTTTCAGAGAAGTCCATGAAGTGGTGATGTCAGGAAATCAGAATATGCTCGCAAGTTAAATTGTAATGTTTTGTACCTGGTGAATGGAGCATTGATTCCTGCCTTGTAAAGAAATCAGGGAGTGAACAATGCTGAGCAGATAGTATCATCTTCAAATGAATCACTTCCACTAATCCAGATACAGAAGCAAACTGCAGCTTTTTCTTAGATTTTAGAGATGTTGCAATTCAACTTCTTTTTCCTGCAATGTTTTCTTTAAGGCAAAAAATTGGAAAAGCAGATCAAGGGAATCATATAAGCTTATACTCTTTCTGAGTAATATCTGTAGGTGCAACCACCAACTTACTTCTGATATAGCCTTTGCAGTCCAAACTGATGCTGCAATAGGTTATGAAACACAGAACATCTCTCTTCCAACATAATTGCTGAGGCCAAACTGATCCACTGATTAACCAAGGCCCCTGTCTAACCTGTTTAGGCCCATAGCATAATCTGTAAAGAGCAACGTGAAGGAAACAGCTTTGCTTGTAATACAGTTCAGCCTTTGTATGAATGAGTCTCCATCTACAATATTTTGTAAATTTGTGAAGATTTTCGGTAAACTGGAGTTGTAGATGAGTGCAGAAGTTCTTCTATTTCTTTGTTTTCCTTGGGATGTCTCTTTGCTCCAGGAACTTGAGAGAGAACACTTTAACTTCTGTTTTCTCACTCAAATACTGTCTGGTAAACTCTTTTAGAGCATGGAGCTGCCTGTTTTAGCCCTTTCATACAGACAAGAAAATCAGAACAGATCTCTCCTGGGGAACAAGAGATACTAGTTTCAGCCTCTGAAAGTGAGAGAATCAATAAAATCTGGCAATCTCTTCTGCTGGCTGAGAGTTCTAGCTAATGAGTCATTTAAAAAGCCCAAGCAACTTTCTGTTTCCAACCCTTTCTTTAGGTTGTTTCTCTTGACTCAGTTCCAAAAGGGTTGAGGCTGAATGGACTATCCTGTGCCCAAAACTATCAAGTGACCTTGCTCACCGAATACTTTTTTCAGATTTTCATTTCATCAATAACAAATAACTTTTTCTTGTCTTTCTCCCTAGGACTCAGACAATCTCCAGAAGACTAGCAGTTATTCACAGAGCCATATTAATACTGTTTTCAGGTTGTTGCTACCTTTCTTCCCATCTTTTCCAACCTCACACAGTTTTCTTGGCTGTTTGAATTAGAACACACGTCTGTTTTCTCTTAGTCACAGAAGCTGGTTTTTGTTCCAGCCCTCCTCCTGTAGCATATTTTCTGGTCTTATAAATGCAATTAAAGCCTTGAATGGACATGTTTAGGATGTGGGTGCAAACTTGTGCTGGTTAGCTGGTTTATTTTTCAGTGTTGTAGCTCAAACAAACAGCTGTACCTTGCTACAGATCCTGTCCTCAAATGAACAGCAGGTTTTAGTTTTTATTGCCAGGTATGTGCATGTGGTGTTGTGGAACTACATTTATCTGTGGACTACCTTTTCCCAAACCCTGAGCTGTGAAAATGCTGAACCTTCTACAAGGCCCAGTATTCTTTTGTTATATTGTTCTATTTTAATTCTTATAGAAATATAAATGAACTTAGAAAAATCCTGCCTTTTTTTCATTTGCAAAACCTAATGTCAGATGACCTCAAGTAAGGTTAACTATTTATTCTTTCTTGGAATAACATCTGAAGCCAAGCTCCATAAAATATGTGTTTTCTTTCATTTGCTGGAAGTTCTTGAACAGTCAGAAAAACTGTTTTGGGTTTAGATGAAACTGAATTTAGAATTAGGGTTTTTTTCTCCTCTACTTTGATAATGTCAAAATGATAGAGCTTATTTTGCTGTAGGTGAATATTCCTTTGAAACCAACATGCATTTGAAAAATGTTTTTGTTACCAAGTTCATGAGGCTTTTCCTAGAATATTTTATCTACCTAAAATGTTCCTTCAGTATTCTTCCCATAGTCTCAAGCTCCTGAGCAGTGCTTTGTAGGGCACTGTATACACAGAAGGAAAAGACCTCTGACCTAAATAGCTTGAGTCATTGAATCAAAGAATCATTTAGGTTGGAAAAGATCTTTAAGATCATTGAGTCCTACCATTAACCCAGCACTGCCAAGTCCACTGCTAAACCATGTCCGAAAGTGCTGTATCTAGAGGTCTTTTAAATACCTCCATGAAAGGTGACTCCACCACTTCCCTTGGCAGCCTGTTTCAATGATAGACAACCCATTCCATGAAGAAATTTTTCCTAAACCTTCCCTGATGCAACTTAAGGCCATTTTCTGTTGTCCTGTCACTTTTTATCTGGGAGACAAGACCAAGCCCCACCTTGCCGCAACCTCTTTTCGAGTAGTTGTAGAAAGTGAGAAGATCTCCCCTGAGCATTCTTTTCTCCAGCTGAACAGCCCCAGTTTCCTCAGCTGCTCCCCATAAGATTTGTGCTCCAGACCCTTCCCCAGCTCTGTTTCCTTTCTCTGGACACCCTCCAGCCCCTCAATGTCTTTCTTCTAGTGAGGGGCCCAGAACTGAACACAGGATTTGCACTGCAGCCTCACCACTGCTGAGTGCAGGGGGAAAATCACTGCCCAGGTCCTGCTGGCCACACTATTTCTGACACAAGCCAGGATGCCATCAACCAGAATTCTTGTCCACCTGGGCACACACTGGCTCATGTTCAGGTGCTGCCAACTAGCACCCCCATGTCCTTTTCCAGCAGGCAACTCTCCAGCTGCTCTACCCTTCCTGGTCTTTGCTATTTTTTTTTTCTTCTCATTTCCCGTTGTTTGGGAATTGTGGCATCAACACATAAAACCTTTTAGAAGTGCTGTTTTTAAAATTCAGAATTAGCTTGTGTTATCATGGGAAAGCAGCCTTAGGTCTCTACCTGAGAGCTGAACAATCCCAAATTGCAACTGGTTGTGGACGTAAATGCAAATTCTGTACCGGGGGCTTTTCTGAAGTTTCAATGTGCTGTTTCTGATCTTGCCTTTTAGAAATGTGATTATGAAAATTTTCTGCTTCTCTTCAGTGTTGCCAGGAGGGCACGTTATCTACTTCTTGCTGTAGATCATCAGAAACTTTGTTTTCCTCTGCTGTATCACTGTGAAAGTGAGAACAACTTGAAGAAGTGAAAGCAATTTGTTCTGCAGGAGGTATTAGATAAAGGGTGCCTAGAGGATTCCTCATATCATCTTGAGATGGAGATAAAATAGAATGACATGATAGACCATTAGGCAAAGCAAAGTAAGCACAGCAGCAGATTCTTGTCTCAGATCTGTGATGCATTTTCCTACCTGGATGATTAAATGACAGTGTCTAAAACAACATCTCTCCTGGCTTTGCTGAGCTCATGTGGAACCTTAGGAGTCAGCGGCAGTCTTTGCGCAGAGAGATAAAGGATTGCAAGCCACCCAGAGGACAGCTGCTCTTGCTTACCCTTTCTTTTGAAAATGGCAGCACAGTTAAAACTATTTTATAGACTCCTTGCCTAACCTTCACTAGGGATCTGGAGCTCCCTGTCACTGCCAATTTCTGAAGCTGCAAGGCTTTAAGCAAGAGATTAAATGAGGCTGCAATGACATAGCGTAATGTACTGCTCATATGGCAACAGAAGAGTTCCTTAACTGTGCTGGTGCTTAAAATACTACTAAATGCACTGTGAAATAACTAATTTTTAAAGGAATTTTTGGAAACATGAGACACTGCTTTGAAAGTTTTCTGAGAATTTGGAAAACAAAATCATGAGATTTACAGTTTGTGTTAACCAAATAGGTTTTTGTTTTTATTCTCTCTCACAACAAATTAAAAAGAGCTTACATTTTCCAAATTACTTCTAAATATCTAGCAGAAGCCAGGATCCTAAGAAACTAGTTCAAATGAAATGCCTGCTGCCAGAAGAAACAAGATCATTAGTAAGCTCAATGACCTTCCCTCTTCACTGCCCCAAGGGCCCACTGTGCTATTTGCACTGCACACTGGGCTGGGCATCCCACAGACAGGAGCAGGAACCAAAGTCTTTGTGGCACTCACCCTAAATTAAGGTGCTGATGGTGTGGATATCCCCTATTCTCCATTTCTCTAACAGCCCATAAAGAAAGGATCAGCTTCTGGAATTGTGGATGCCCAGATGGTAATATTTGTTCAGGGGATGGGATCCAGGATGTTTGCATCTCCCCTTCTTATTCTTCTCTTTCCATTCATCATGCATAAGAAATCTCTGTGCATCAGTTTATGCCTTGTAATGACCTGCTCACTAAGCTTCATGGCCTGTGTCTTCCCGTTGACACCCTGTCCAGCTGAACAACTACCCACTACTGTGGGTAGTAGCCAGGGCTTTTCCTCACCCAGCCAGTTCTTTTGTGGTCTGAATCAGCACAGCCACCTCATTTGGCAGAATAAATCAGAACAGGTCTTAAGGTGCATAATTTTGTGTACAAAGACGTGCTTTAAATTGTGAATATATTGAATTTTCAGTGTATGAGTCAAATAGGTGATGCCTTGAAAGCTTTACCACAATAAATGTGTGTGTGTGTGTGTGTGTGAGCACGTTAACTAAAACTGACTCTCTCACAAATGTCTTAAGCATATACTTCACTCCTTTTAAACACTTGTTTTAATTTCCTCTTGTTCTTTGGGAAGGAAATTAAGTTTGGTTGGTCGCCTCTAAGGAATAAAAGTGAAACATTATTCTAGTTTCCCTGAACTGAGAAAGACTCGAAACAGCAATCTCTCTTAGTGCTCTCTGCCAAGGCAGAGGTATCCTGCAGGAGGCTGGCAGAGATAAACCCTACAAAGCAAACAACCCACCCCCAAACCGCAGCATCACAGTTATTTCACTGTTCACAATAGGAAGATGACATTTCAGAAGAAAAACACTGTACCTTAGCTATCAAACAAGCACATAGAATAGCTCAGAGTTAACATCTGTGTAACGAAAACCAGAAAATAGCAGTGATTCCTCTGGAGAGACTTGCTTGCACCTTGTGTCCTTTCTTTCCTACCCATATTATTCTCACTGGCTGCATGTTGGCTCCAAACTGCTGTAGGTTGATTTAAGAAGTCCAGAATGATCCCACATCAGCTTGTGTGTGTCCATCAGACTTCGACTACCTGTCTCAGAGGGCTTTTTTCCCCCTAAAAAACAGATGACAGCAGGAACAAAAGGTTATGAGAACCTTACATTCTTTTGTACTAATTTCCCATTGCTAATTAACTATTCACAGTATTGTTCACTTCCCTGCAAGTCTTCTCACAAACATGCTTTAGAAATTTCTGTCTTCTATTTTTTCTTTAATCTATACCCTTAATATTTTTTAATCTGGGAATTATCCCACCATATTTGCTCATGCCTTCCATATCTAATGTATCTTTTCTCAAAAAAAAAAAAAAAAAGAAAAAGAAAACAGGTGAGTGATTGATCCTGATTTCTAAAGAAAGCATCATTTTAAACTTTTAAAGCAGGTTTTCGTGGCACGCTGTATCCTGTTACATGCTGCTAGGGTAGTGGAATGATTCATTTAATAATGTGTGATTACAGTTTTTCTCTCCTTCTGAGTACTGAAGCTGCATATTTCATCCAAACTGCTAGCAAAACATATCTCTTATGAGAAATGTATAATATGTGTAGTGTCCAAGGTTAAAAAGGAAAGTAATGAAAAATAACCAGCTAGTGCAGTTTTATCACGTTTGTCCCTGAGGATCCTGAACCTGCCCCAAGTTGGAGAAGACACTTGACAAGCGATTGGCATCTTTAGGATAGAAAGCAGCGAAGCTGCACGTCCCCACAGGGATGGGGCAGACTCCTCCAAGTCTCACGTGCCACGGGCGCCTCCAATTTTACCCCATATTAGGCCTTGCCCACCTCTGTGCTGCGCTGCTCCGCCAGCCTTCTTTACTCTGCCTAATTAGGTCAGCGGGAAGGAATCTAGAAGTGTTTCACATTTTGCTTGTGCGTGTTGGAGCAGGAAGGACGGCGTTTCAGTAAGTTCATGAGGCAAGCTAAACTGGTAGCAGCTGGATTTCTTAATAAAATAGGTGTTTTGATTCTACCTACAGGATTTCTCCAAGGAGGATTGAGGCTTCCTATCCAGCATGGCCTGCAGGGGGCATCAAAAGAATTCCAAGAACACTAAACATTGTTTTCTGACTAACTCTTTAGCAATAGTGACCCTTGAATGGAGAATTTTGCCATTAAATCAGAAAAGCTGAAAAAAAGCACTTGATTAAAAGAGAGGTTTACATTTCACTACACCTTTTCTGCCCTTTTTTTTTTTTTTTGAGGGCTACTTGATAAGGGAAAACTGGATTTTAAACCCCATTCATTTTCCAAAATCTTGCTATCAGCAGACACTTTGAGAAAATGCAATGGGAAAGGGAACTTCAGACATCATTGACAATAGGATTTAGAAGGTTTTAAAAGTTTCTGAGAAATACAGCAGACTATTTCAGAAATGCTTGTGTTTTCTTTACACTGGAATAGGCTGCCTTCCAGTATTAAAGAGCATTATTATCTAAGCTGAATCCTAGTTGAAGAGTTTTGTTGCATTTATGAGGATAAACTGTTGATAGCATCCACATCTCTTTGCTACACTGTGAGTACAGGTATAGTGAACTTGACTGGGAACAATAGCAAAAAACTTAAAATACACCTTCTTCTCCACAATCTTCACTGTTAGTATTCCCCGTAACTTCTGGCCTTTCTATTTCATATTAGGATCTCCCGACTGGATTTTTAATTCAGATTGGACAGTGGCACTGAATCCGGAAGATCCAAATATATAGGCTATTGGTGCAAATCTGAAACATTCAAACTGCTCTTAAATATTTTGTCTGTACTTTTCTGTAGCCTGTTTAACTGTCCTAGATCTGCAATATCTTTTTTTTTCTACATCCAACATAAATCACAGTTGCATTTTGCCCTTAAATAGATGCACCTGCATTAAGCTTCTTCCTGCCTTCCAGTGTGCTGCTTGTTTATTTGCTGTTTGATGCAGATTGTTTCCTAGTTATTATATTACATTATATGTAATTTTCAAAAAAGAAGGATGTTACTAATGACTTACACTTATCCAGAGCATACTGTAGCATTTTCTTTGCAAACTCTCTTATCCTTATTTATCTGTTACTTTTACACTTTGAAAAAATGTTTTCACCAATATTATCTTTTCTTTGTGTTTTCTTTGTTACACAAGTCTAATAATTTGATTTAATTGTAATGATGAGGTGTCATGAAAAGCAAGCAGTTGCTAATCTGAGTGAGAGTTGTGATAAAAATACCCCAAATAAGATTGAGCTAGGGTTACACAGGCAGCCTTAATCTGAAACTTTTTATCTTTTGAGCCCTTCACTTGACAAAAACTTTCTTTTACAAGGCACCTTTTTTTTTTTCTGAGTGAGGCGTAGGTTCTTCTGAGAATTCTTTCCAGCCCCAGGTCTGACCTTCTGCTTTATCTTTTTCTGCCCATGTTTCTGGGCCAGGTCTGTCTCTGCTCTGGCTTTGTATCTTCCTCCTCATTTTTTCCAGCTTGCAGTATAATTTTTCTTACCCAGCCAATCCTTCCAGGCCTGCCATCTAAATTTTCTCCGTAGTGCTCCCAGTGTCATATCAGCCTACTCTCTGGATTCCTCAGCTGCTCACACGTGTTTTGTTCTGCCACCTTCACCTTCTCCCAGGGCATCGTTCCTTCTCTGCTCTTTTCCCCTTCCCACTTGCTACCTCCTTCCCAAACTTTTCCTCCTGCAGTTTCTCCTCCAGTTTTAGTGTTCTCCTTCCTGAGACACTTTGATATCCAGCCTTAGAGGGAAAATGACCATTTCCACCATCCTCACGCCAACTACCTGTGCATTCTTTTTCCATTCCCCATCCACCATCCCATCTTCTCCCATCCTCACTGCTTTCTGGATCAGTTTTATTTCCTCTGGTGCATCATGGACAGAGTAATCATCCTGCCAAGGTACAGTTTCAAAGCCAGAAACACAGGAGCTGTTTAAAGACAAAATCACCAGGATGTTTTAAGGTAACTCTTGAAAATCATTGAAAAACTAAAGCTGAAAACATGCTCCCCTAAATTGTCTTGGGCCAAAACTCTGGACTGAAAAATACCAACTTAACGTGGCTGAAATTGGGTAACTGAAACCGGGATTTATAACTGCTTCAACACTGCTAATTCAGAACATACTGGGAAAAAACAGTAGCTACTGTGTCTCTTGTGCACATTTTTCATGATCATATTAATTTTATAGCACTGGCACATTTAAAAGAAAACAGGGAAACATCTACTGTATTGTTTTGTAATAGTTTGTTTGGTTGGTTTTTTTAGTAGAAAAATTCCATAATTCAAAAAGTGTCAGGGCTGACAAGAAATCTGTTATCAGTGAATAAAAAAGTTTCCTTGTACATCCAGGTTTTCCATTCACAACCTTGTAAGCATATTTTTGAATACGTGTTTCCTCCTTCATACCTGAAAGTAAATGGTCTGTACTTGCCAACATCCCTTTAGCAACAGGCTCTTAAGAAACAAAGAAACCTTTGGGGACAGGTTTCTGAGCCATGTGCGTGCCCAGGGAGGAGGACAGCTGCATAAAGTCTTTTGTAAGCTGTTGAACTTTTCACAAAGGCATGTAGTGACAGGAAAAGGGTGAATGGCTTTAAAATGAAAGAGGGTAGGTTTAGATTAGATATTGGAAAAATTCCTTACTGTGAGGGTGTTGAGGCACTGGAACAGGTTGCTGAGAGAAGCTGTGGATGCCCCATCCCTGAAAGTGTTCAAGGCCAGGTTGGAAGGGGCTCTGAGCAACCTGGTCTAATTGAAAGTATCCCTGCCCATGGCAGGGGGTCGGAAGTGGGTGATCTTTAAGGTCCCTTCCAACCCAAACCATTCTACGATTCTTTGATGATTCTATGATCCATGAAAGTACACATCTATTTATAGCCATCTAAACATTTTCTGAGCACCTCTTTGGCTAAGTGAGCAACTTCCCTTTTACATACATTTTCGTTCTTGCTGGAGAAATTATATTAAAACCAAGAAGTTCTTCCTGAGATATGCACGTCTGCAGCCTCTGGAAGACTCTTTGTTCCTGGAATGGGGTGAGAATGTAATGGCTAAGGAGCACACAGAAAATCCAAAGCAATTTAGGTTTTTCTTTCTGATTTTTAAGAAGGGGTTGATAAAATTTAATATGGATTCCCATCTTCCTGGGCTTATGTAGAATGCCATATGAGAAAAAATGCAAGAGCATCTTTTCTTCATAAAATTTAGAGGGCCTAAGTAGAATTTATTCATTTTAATATCAAGAAGCAACATGATGTTACTTTCTAGATGGTAAAAGGAAAAATGAGCAAAACCCTACAATCTGGTTTAGTGATGAAGAGCTAGGAGAAGGCTTTTCTTTTTCATGTGTCTTAGATTTTTCTTTAATGTTTGTTTGGGATTAGCTTTAGTTATGCTAATGTTACAGGGTATGTAGTAAATGAAGATGTTTGTTGTGGGAAGGTTTTTATACAAGTATATACTGCTTCCTAGGTCATATTATTTGTTTTTTAAACACTTGCTCTCTGCACTCCCAGAATTTGATACTACTAACATCTCCTGGGCAACTTCTAAAATCTCTCCATTTCCTACTTTTCTCCTTTACAGTTTAAAGAAATTTATGTAAAAAGGGGCCCTAAAGAAGTTACTGCTTTTAGTGATAATCACTGGTGTTAAGAAATCTCTCTGGGGCACCAAATCATCTGTAATACCTGTAATATAAATTATTAACTGAAGGAAAATTAGAAATGAAAAACTTCAGGGAAAAATAATGGCAAAGTAATGATTTGAAATGGTAAAAGAAAAATCACTTGCCTTGTAATTTGTCCTCATAAAAATTCAACCATAATACCCAGTTCCCATGAACAAGTGTGAATAAAACAAATTAAGTTTTCCTAAGATTTGTCTGGTTTATGTGTTTAAACTCTTCTCCTACCATCTTCGTGTAGATGTTACCTTTTTTTCTTAAAAAAAATAAGCTTCCACTGGCTCTCTTGCAGGCCTCTGCTTTGATCTTTTTGTTAAAATAAATACACTCTGTGAAAAGTCCACTTGGATATTTACAAGCCTGTCTGAATGTCTGTCAGAACAAGACAATGATTTCAGTGTTAATGGATTCTTCAGAATGGATAGTATATTATCAACTAACCAGATCTTTTTTGCCTTTTTTCATTCCTTGTTGAAGCCAATATTGTCCTGGTGTTTTGAGGCTTTACTGGTGTTTTGAGCAGGAACAAAATCTTCCAGTGGAGGGATTGAATTTCCTGTATCAGATATATTCACTTCCCTCTAGATCTGTTGTCTCCTTGCATCCCTGAGCAGCAAGACATGATCTTGAGCGAGGCTGAACATTGAAGGAAATGGGGCAGAAGTGTTGGGCTGCACAGGGACAGAGTTCAGAGCCACCACCACCATATGTTCAGGTGGGTTTGCACTGTGGCTGTACTCCTACATTAACAAGTGTTTTATTTGCTTAATTAACAGATGTCATGACTTTTATGCAGCTTTCCTTAATTGTCCCAAAGATGCTTTTAGCTATTAGTTTCCACCCTTGGATTTTGTTGCAGATTCCAGCTGACCTTCTCTGTGGCTATTCACTGCGGGCACGTCACTCCTCTCCTCTTGCATGACATATGAAGAGAAGCTAATTCAAAGCGTTCATTGTTTATGGCTGGGTTTTTTAGTTCCTTTAGCTTCAGGGGTTTAAAGCTGGGGAACAGCTAATCAAAGGCTAGTGCAGAAAACTGATTTCAGCTGTCTTTTCATAGGTTTCACATTTTTTTCAGGCATCTTCTCCCCTCTCTAATGCAGTCCCCTTCCCTAGAACTGAGAAGAAAGCAAAAACAAGTTCAAAAATTTCCAGAAGGCATGCCTAGCTACAGGAAATTAAGGGCTGGTGGGCCATTTTTATTTTTGTGCCCTCCATTCCTTCACTTAAATACTCAGTCATTGCTGATGGTTGCCTTGTGGGCTAACAAATTTTTCTCCAACCTTAAACATGTTTACTGCCTGCTTGTAACCAGGGATGTACATACAGCACTTCAGAGAAAACAGCCCTCTCGATGGCCAGGGCTTAAGCCAAAGCCAGCTACACTTCCCTCTCTTTGTCGTGTTGAAAGGAGAGATCTGTTTCCTTCAACAATACTGTTTATAACTTCACCAGATGAAAACTCTCGTATCCCATTTCCACAGAGACTGAGTGGTATCTATTCACTGGTTACAGAATTAAGAAAACATAACTTAGTTCAGCTTTAATGCTTGCATACACACCATGCAAATTGCCTTCAAATGAGCCAGGAAATTCTAAATATCATCTCATTGCAAAAAAAAATTGCTGTCTCCAAAGATCAGTTTAGAAATGTTGTGACCTGTGATGTCCTTTAGTGTTGGCTGCATTTCCCATAAACTATGTGAATTCTGGATGAGATGACTGCTCAGACTGGAGTTATATTTTCAACACCAAGTAATGAGACAGTTATATCTTCTAAAGTGCCATAAACATAGCAAAATGACTTTTCTAATCATAAGATTACCAATCCAAGCAACCACATCTATATGAAACTCTGCCATGTATTTCAAGTAAATGTACTTTAAATGTGTTGCTTGAATTGGGAGAACATTTCCTATATAAGCCTGATTTGTATTTTTATTTATAGTCCAGTACATTTACCCATTTTTTTCCCAGTGATTTCTGTGTTACCAGAAAGATTATTTCTATGTTACTGGAGAAATTACTTCAGATAAAACAGCCCCCAGCCCCTGGAAACTATCTTACTTTATAACTACCTGGGAACTCAAGAAATAAATCTTCATTGCCTTACACTCAGTGACAGACATCAGTGAGCAGAATGATGAGAGGGAAAATTTGGGGTCCTCATAAGGTAAAGAGGGATAGGAACATTTTTCGGTTGTAAATCCTGTACTCCTTGTCTTAGGTGAATATGAAGCATTTCAAGTGCAATGTAATTCTCTGCATCAGAGTCTGATTCTTAAGGTCTCTATTGGCATATTTCAGCTTTGTTACCAGATTAGCAAAAGATCACCTGACAAAGAGGTGAACCTAAATTCTCTCTATACCTCACAGAGAGAGTAGTCACATACATCTTTTAATTTATACACTTACCTCCCCAGCTGCTTCAGAAAATTATTTCAGAGCAGCAGTCTGTCAGGGGATGCTACCATTACTTTTAAAGTGTATGTGACAAATTATTAACCAACTTCCCCAGACTTATTAGAGATAAATTTTAGATAAAGCTTGCTTTACTTCTTTGTTGCGCATTGGATTTGTATTTTAAGATTATAGAATTGCCTGGAAAAGATTCTTTTTCATCTTAGCTCCTTCATGGGATGCGTTATTACAATAAGTCCACGAATATATTGTTGGAGCTTTTACAATATTATTGGATTTTCACTGGATTCCCATTTTGGTAGAACAGGCAACAGTTTCTGCTGTTAAACAAGCTTGGATCTTGAAACATGGATTTGTAAAGCCAGGCTCCCAAACATATTTGGAAATTAGCAAATTGACCTGTAACTGAGTCCTGGAGTTATCTGGAAGCTCGTTAGAAGGTGCTGCTAGACATTATGTTTTGAAATAATTTCCTCTATTTTTTTCTTCTATTGGTTGAAAGGTTTTTATTTCTCATCGTTCATTCCATAGGGAAGTAATATTCTATGAGACTTTTTCTGGTTTTCCATTCCCTGACTAGAGAAACTGTGTGATGTGGCTACCTGCAAGGGTGATCCAGAGGTGCATAGATATTTTATCTAACCATCTGACCTTAAAAATGCTTCAGAAATGTAGGTGAAAAGCTGCAGGCCAGCTCTTTTTGTGGCCTTCACCCCATTAACCACCACAATTGGATCACATCACCTTGGCTCACACTGCAGGGCTGCCTGGATACTGATGTCTCGTGCTGAAGATCCTTAAGGACTTTCAAGCAAAACTTAAAGCACATTTGACCATCGTCTGGTATCCCCACTGCCTCGCCATGCCCAGGAAAAAACACATTCTTCATTTGCCAGGGCTGCTACTTTGTCTCCTTTGTCAACTTGCACTCAATTCACTTTGACATTTTATTATTCTCATGTGCCAAATTGGCCTTATCCTTGCAAGAAACTCTGAAAAGAATCTGAGTCCTTTCTGAAGACTGTGCAATTCTTTGTTCATTAATATAAAGACGACTTTGGAATTAAGTAGAATCAGGAATCAGTCTCCATAGGGGTCTCTGGCAGATAGCTACATTCCTCTGAATTCAACTGCACCTGCAAAATTTTCTTAATCTGATTTCTAAGTAGATCCTGTACCAAATTGCTTGCAAAAAGTTGTGCTATTTCTGTAGAATATTACCTGCGTCTCAGATATGGGGGGGAAAAAAAAAAGAAGATGCTTACTTTTCCCAGGTTGGTGCTCTATGTACAAGCTGCTTTTGTAGAAGCCCTATTTAGTGACGGTTTTGCATGACAAAATAGCTAGATTCCTATGACCTTACTTCAACTTGTTCAGCAGAGGAAATACCAGGACCATACTAAAACGCGTCCAAACAATCCGACACAACTTTTTATGAAATCTACCTCTCATATACATGCCATTTATGTATGTAAGAAACACAAATAATGGAAGAAATGTTCACTGGAGAATTTAGTTCCTTGAAGCCTTACTTTTTCTTCGTTTTCTTCTCGGCATCTAAAGGAAATCTTCACTTACACTAAAAGCATATAATGCTTTAATCTACCTAAAGGTGTAAATTAAACAGAATTATTAAATTTACTTTGCTGACAGTTAATTGCATATTTTCATTAAACATACTCAAGCTGTGTTTTATTTTTACAGTAACTTAATAAGAGAAAGTAGGCCTACCAAATTTCAATTAGATTTGCCTAGAAGGGAAGGCAAAGAAGAGAGAACAATAAGTATAGGAAATAATTGAATAAAAGATAATGGCAAATAATTTTGCTCAGTAATAAGAAGGTACAGAGACAAAATGGAATTTCCTGGTATCCCAAGGAAAACCTCAAACAAACCACAGCTGAATGGATGAGAAGTTCACTACTTTTCTATTTCAGCCTATGCTGGATTATTGCTGTGAATGGATTCCACGGGCTGCCTATTTGAGAACTTGTGGTCAGTCCTGCATGCTTTTCACTGAGAGGCCAATGTTTAAATAACAAAAATGCATTGAGAAGAGCAGTAAAAAAAAAGCTTTAGGGAATTCTGTAGTAGAAAACCCTATTTGCCTGAATTAATTACAATACCATGTGAAGAGAGAGCGCAGAATTATGGGTTAAGGTTGTTCATTTAAAGAATAGGGTTTTGTCAGGGTAAAGTCTAATTAAGTGTGTGGAGACGAGAGGGAAGAGTCAATGTTTGCTTTCATTTGTTATCTTTTGATACCCCTGCCAGACAGCTCAAGATAATATCCAGTGCCCTAACAGTGGGTCATTTTGCTTCTCCACACCGTATTGTTATCCTTGCTGTAAGCTCTTTTTTTGTAGAGACAAGTATCTTTGCACATGTAAAGACCTTAGCAAGCTGCAGAAAATTCAGCCATCAGTAACAGCATAGCTCTGGGAAACGTTCACAAATTAACCAGCTGAGGGAGCACAAGGCATCGGTTTTTCAGCAACAGCACAATGGACTTCAGGGACTTCTAGAAGAAACAGTGTGGTAATTATTATGTCTGCTTCACTTAATTTTCTGTGAAACATCTGAGGGTCCTTTTTCTCATGTGGAATAGTTTGGGTCAGGATTAATTTTTTGGAGGGGGTCAGAGGTGATTTTTAAAGGACATGGCTGATCTGCTCCTTTATTTAACGTACTGGTCTAGAATATATATATATATATTTAATTGAAACCAGGTAGACAGTGTTTGATCTTAAAGGTCTGAGGTGAAATCACCTGAAGATAATGGCAAAGTATAATTTATGGGATTAGAACCAAGTGTTGATCCTTGCTCTAAATACATAGTTGCATTAACATGCAAATATAGTAATAGTTGTATCATATCAGATCTAAAGCCTTCTCAGCCCGTGATCCTGCCCGTGGCAGCCAAGCAATAACAACACCTGCAAAAGCAGGACAAGCAATCTGGGGCCCAGAGAATTCTTGAACTAGTTGGAGCATTTAATACAGATTTGACAAAATAATTAGGCAACTAAGCCGACAGAAGAGAGTCAGTCTATCTTTCAGTGTGCACTAGCCAAATTTTGCTGTTCTGTAGGACAGAAGCAAGCCAAGGTCTTGTCTTCAGCTCTAAACTGCCAGGTGTCCATGCAGGGATGTGCTGTGCTGCAGCTGGAGGTAGTGTGGGGTTCCTCTGCAGAAAAGCCTTTTGAACTTGCTCTGCAGCCCACGATTATGCAGATAGGCAGTGCTGGGAGAGGCGGCGAGAGTAACTGCTACCACATGTGAAACTCTGGTCCCAGGATATTGTTTTCATTATAGTTTTGTTCTCTGGAGCTACTCGGACTCTGAAGTGTCAGATTCCAGTTTGATTTCTTCATTAGGAAAGCCACTGCTTCAGTAGTAATGAACAACAGAAAGCACAAAAACACTCTGACAGTGGTTGGTTTTGTTTAAAAATGCTAGCATGGGTTAGACAGTGTCTAACACTAATGCCTGGGACAGGTTCCTTTCATTATGCTTTGCATTTCTGGAAAATAGTTCAGCCTGTTTTCATAGAAATTGGTTAATCCATACAGCATAGGTCAGAAAAGACATATAAACTAGTAATGCTGCTTCTTTTTGAGAAGCAGTAAAACAGACTCTACTCTTTGTAAAGGACTCAAAGTATGCTGCCATTCTGATTACCTACCGACATAACCTGTTTACACATTAGAGTAAAACTGGTCTCCCATTTCCTGGAACAGAAACCTGTTCTCATGTTCCTATAAAGCACTGTCCACCTCCAGAACAAAATATAACACCTTCAGATTTTTTGCTCATAGGAAATGTTATAGGCTACCTGGATTTTTATTGTGTTGAACTTATATGTCTTTCTTCAGATTTATGAGAGTAAATAAGCCCTAGTTCACTGTTCTTTGCCTTTTCCTTAAGGAAATTATGCTGAACTTTTTTTTTTTCACTTGTTTGTTTGTGCTGCAGGAATTTCTTCTCTTCTTGCCTTGGGCAAAAGTGGAGTTATGGTAATGAAAATAGGCACATAGTAAAAGAAAGGGGAAAATCTTTGTTCTAGAAGAAATAATAAGGAATGCTTTAAAGGTAGATTAAATCCATTTTAACTACTAAAACTTTATTCCATGGTCTCTGCTTGTGAGAACTAAACTCCTTTTGATAAGAAAAATGCTTTCTTTTGGCCTTGTATAATTAATCTGGGAAAACGGATAGGTGGATTTGGAGGTGCTGGTGAAATGTGAGGATTAAATTTTGAAATTTGACCAGCAGTGTTGGGAAGACAAAGAGGTGGTTGAACAAGCAGGGACATCTGCAGCTGCCAGCACAGGTAGGCTGCATTCTTCTGCCAGAATGAGACTCTTCACCACTGCCCCCACTTTTCTAGCATCAAGAACAATGAAGCAGCTTGGGATCAGATTTTGCAAGGAAAGTCAAGTCATTTTGCTAGTGCTGCAAGGGTTTTCTAACTTGATGACGAGATTAGCATGATTTAGGACCTTTATGCTGACATGAGCAGAGATAGAGGCAAGCAAAGGTAATGTTTATATACCACATGCTTTTTGAAGCATTTCTCTTTTTCCAGCTTGACCAGAATTACTATATTCCTGCCAGATTCAGTTTGTGCCAGCTGCTTCTCATTCAGCATTTGATTTCCTGAAGATACCATGGCAAAGTCACTGTATGAAACAGGAAATTTAGAACAGAGACAAGTGAGTTTTGCTCTATTATTTGGTGGGTCACTGATTTTAACTGACCTTAGCAGCAAAACTTTCCTATCAGAGGGCCCAAAGGGTACGTTAGGAGGGAAATAGTGGACCTCTACCATTTTCAGCTCATATAAGGCTCTGAAATTACATGCATGGAAGTTGTGCACACCCTGTTCTCATAGGACTCTGGTCCAGAGGCTGTTGGCTCACTGGACCTGAGTCTTAAGCAAAGAGAGGGAAGGGCAATCCATCAGTCTCCTAAATGATGGCAACGTAGGACACCACACAGAAAGGTAAAGAGGCCAGGCCTGTGTAGAAAGTGTTGCTGGCATAGTTATGCCGTGAATAGCCACCTACACACATAAGAAAGTTCTCATGGGCTTGAGCCTGTATAATGATGCCAAAAAGAGCCACCTAACCCAGTCAGTCCTTTCTTTTCCTCAGGATCATGCATCTCCTGACTGGATGAATATGGGAAATGAGCACAAGTGTTTTCCCAGGAGAGTGGTTGGGATCAGCTGGGGACAAGGAGGAGATCGCAGGTTTAAGCTCCTCAGGGAACTGCAGTGTACAGTGTGTCATTCCCAAAATACCCTTGCAGCATAGTGACCTCCATGCCAGCCCAAAGTCCCAAGGGAGGTACCATGTCAGTGTGGTCCTGCTGGTGGCTGAATCCCTCTTCCCTTCCATCCATGGCTGCTTGCACAGCAGCACGGTGCTACTGTGGCTAATATGGTTCTGGGACCTGTCCCAGTGCAGCCATCAGAGCTTGCTCAAGGGTCATTAACCAGGTAAATAAATAGAAGGGTTTTAATCATATAATGAACCTCACCTGAGGAGAGGAATAAGTTGCCAGATTCATATATTTGCAAGCTACAGATTTCAAAGCCATTTCTCCTCATCCTCTCAGTTCATGGAAAAGAGTATTTTCTTTCTTCCTTCCCTCTTTTAGGGCATAGAGATGTGTTAGAAAGAAAGTTTTCCTCTGTGTAATTTTCCTGATCTGCTTTACTCTGTTCTCAAGCCAATGCCAGAGCTGGCTCAAAGGAAATGATGGAGGAGGAGAGCAAGGCCTGTTTGTGAGCAGTTTGCACAGAGTGGCTCAGCTGTATCATAAAGCTACACCTTGGGCTCATTGGGATGAATAGGGCAGTTCATGGGTCTGAGTGCTGCTGTTCCAGGTGCTCTGCACCTGTTGTTCTGCTCAGACATTGGCCTTTTTCTTTGCAGCCGTAACCACTTTAGACACTGGTTAAATAGACCTAATGTTGTGCATTGAATTAGGAGCTTGAAAACAAAGCTGGTATGTCATGCTTCTGTGTTCCTTGATAATGACTAAAGTCATTCTGAAAAATTACTTTTAAAGGACCAGATTTCTATGTGGACCACCCAATTTCCATTGTATGTAATGAGATATTTTTATTCAAATCCTCCAGATGATTAGATAGTTTTGCCCATAGAACATGGAATCCCTTTGGTTATGACATTAAGTATAATTTTTGCTCATTAGGAATAGATTAGGTGAATGCTGCAAGAAAATAGAAACGAAAAAGACCAGGAACCTATAGTTGCCTTATCAAAGCTGAATTTAAAAATGTTTCTAGGCAGTCTAACAGACTAATCCTTCAACCCTAACACAAAACGGACCATGTGATCTCATTTTAAATCTCATTCACTCAATCAACCTAGTGCTTCCTCCAACCTTAGGATGGGAAATCTACACCTATTATCTGGTGCTAAATTCACACCTATAATCCTATCTCCCAGATTATTATCAACTTCAAAGAAATTGCTTAGGGATGTGGGTGGCATGAAATTTACCTTTTCTTTGTGTCTCTATTCTCGTTGCAATTAAGTAGACTCATTTATCCTACTTTGATAAAAGCCATTTTGCAAATTATTTTCTGATAGATTATACCTCTAGTAGCTGTCAAAAAAATTCAGACACCACCAAATTGATTCTCTGTTTTGTTGAATAATATGTGTTCTAACACATTCAGGTCTTTGTTAGTTACCAAAAGCAAATGAAAATTATCTCTTAGTAGTAAAATATCCCTTCTCCAGGAACCAGTACTGCATTTTGCATGTCTGTCTGAAAGATGTTGGTTGCAGAGTCGCCTCAGTGATGGGCTCGCGGGACAAGGGGTGGAGAGGCACGTCCAGCAGCTGGCTGGGCAGGCTGCATTTTGCATGTCTGTCTGAAAGATGTTGGTTGCAGAGTCGCCTCAGTGATGGGCTCGCGGGACAAGGGGTGGAGAGGCACGTCCAGCAGCTGGCTACGCAGGCCCTTGAAAGTATCCAGAAGAAGAAATGGAGAGATGCCACTAAAGTACATGCTGAAGGACCTTGAGTTGGCCTTCTGCAATTAAAACCATCTGAGAGGCTGGGGGTCAGAAAGGGGCATGAGGGAGGTCAGGAGCCGTCTGGAAAAGGTGTCCCTTGCAGCGGCGCCGAGGGCAGAGAGGCAACCAAAGGGAAAGGAAGAGCTGGCCTCAGTGTTTGCTTTGGCCTAATTTCAAACAGAGCCCCTTCAGAATCTGTTTATACAATCCTGTCCTTCAAGAGCTGTTTTAATTTCTTTAAGTAAGCCTCTGTGAGCCCTGAAGGTTTGACTTATCCCATGGAAATCAGAACATATGCAGTCTAGAGAGAGTTGATGTGAGTTTGACCACATGATTTATGAGTTTCACATTCAGAAGCAGTGTCTCTCTTTTAAGGCACTGCTGAGCAGAGATCTCGAGGAAGCATTGAGCTCTCTGATGGATACCAGGTCATAGCTGTTGGAGCTTATGGCACAGACATTTTCTAAGTACAAAGTAATATACTGCCAATAAGTTACAGCAAGCTCTACAATCATAATCCTATAATTTGTATGCCTAATGTGTAACTATGCTTTTCAGCAAGTATTTTCACATCATATTTATAACTGTTGCTCATCTCTTGTAGCTGGGCTACTACGCATTTAATATGCAGAAATCTGTCCCTCATTAACGTTAGCAAAAGACAGCAATAAATGAAGACAAATGCTACAATTGAAAAAAGCCTCTGCAGCATTATTATTAGCTTTCCAAGAAGTCTGGCAGTACACTACTCATTTTGGAAAGGAACAATTAGCCACTTTGATAAGGCTGGAGCATGAAACATATCCATCACAGTGAAATGTTTTGATTGACATGAGTCCTGAGAGCTGGACACCTGCCTCCAAGTCTGGAAACTTCCTGCTTGATCTGGGACAAAACATGAAGGCTGTGCTCAGAGTAAGACTTCAGAAAACCAGGCACTTGCTATCAAAATTACTTTCTCCTGGTCCAACAGCACAGTGTCAGCCCTCTCAGCAGCCAAGGCAGGCCATCATCCCACTACACAGCCAGCCTGGGAGCAGCCCGTCCATAGCACTGGGACAGCTGTGTCAGGGACATTGAGATGTTGATATAACTCTGCCACTCAGCTAGGAGGTGAAGAAAATAGCCTGGTAAAATTGTGTATGACCTAGAGGCTTCTGACAGCATGTGTTGATGTGTCTTGTTTGGCTTTGGGGGAATCACTTGCATAAAGCACACATTTTGCTGATACGGCTGCATATGTGCAAATAATCAACCGCTGTAATATCCTCATTTCTCAAAATTTGTGAAATCTCTCAGTTAGGTAAAGCACAGATTCACCTGACACAGATTCCCTCTTAGGCACAATGCTGGCTGTTTCCAATTACCTCAGTGCCTTTAAAGGCCTGCATTGAGGCCATAGGGCCCCATGTGCTCGTGTCCCACTGTAAAGTAGACAAAGGTGTGTGTTTCATCACGCAGGAATGCTACAAAGACAAATTCTTTAAAGACAATTCAGTGTTCAGACACTGTAGGAGCGAGGTCAGATAAACACCTGTATATCTACGTCCACATATAGGCAGCTTGTCATTTCTTCAAAAATTCTATCTGCCGTTGTTCACCTCCCGTGAGAAGATACTTGTATGGCTGAATACAAAGTTTGGCTCCTGTTTGGGGATTTTGGGATATTCAGCTCTAAAAGTGTAACAGGGAACATATTTCAAAGGCCTATAGTTTTGTTTGTATCTTTACTTACAGAAGCCAATTCCAAACCTACCAAATAAAGGACTTTACCTTTCCCAAAAAACCTTCCCTCTCTGTGTTTCAGACTCGCACTGTTGGTAGTGCTTCCCCCAGGATGGCTTGCCAGGGCATACTGCTGGCTCCTGCTGAGCCCAATGCTGACCAGTACCTCCAGATCCCTTTCTGCAGGGCTTCTCTTTCTTTCTCTTATGTTGCAACACACATGGAAAATAAATGTTTTGAATAACAAGGTGTCAAATAGAGAGAAAACAAATGTTTAAAGGTGGCTTTCATAACCTTGCAATAAAAAGAAAAAAAAAAAAGACAAAAAAGCTGATTTACACTATTTGATCCATTAATCATTGTCTCAGTAGAAATGATGTGTGAATTCTTAAAAGGAAGCTTTTTTTTTGTCTCTGATGTAGTATATTCAAGAGATTCTTCCACATATTACACTGGTGTGAGTAATAAAACCTGTCACAGTATGCTAGAAAAGGGATATTTGTTCAGGCCAGAAGTTCAGTGTCACTGTGAAGGTATCAATAATCTCTTTTTTCTGAGCCTACTGTTTTAGGCTATAACCTTAAAGGACTAACTTGTGACAGAAATGTCATAGAACAATACAAGATGTTCCATATCAATTCTAAACCCAACTTGATGCTTTTTCATATGACCACAAGCTTTGGTGTTTAGAAATGGAAGGCCTGCTGGGGAAGCCAAAGTGAAAAACTGAGCAATTTTAGAAGAGATTTAATGTATCCTATAAGGCCTCTGTTAAAACAGTGAAATAAATAATGCTATCACTCACCTTAAATTTCTTATAATCACCAAGACTAAATCTAAACAAGGTAAAAGACTTTGATGCCATGATGATTTTTTGCCTTTTCTTTTATATCCCTGTTACACCTTTTTACAACTTCTGTATTCTTAGTGTTTTTTAGCCTACAATATTGGACTTGTTTGTCAAGCTAAGAGACTAAATATTTTAGAAGCTTCGTAGCTACGGATCAGTGTGCCCCAGACCCCAAGGCCCTCTCCAGAACACATTCTGTAAACTAAGATAGAACCATCCAGGAGAAAGTTCCTTGGGGAGGGGGGGCTCACTCGAGCCTCTCACTGGGGAATCTTTGATAGATATGCTAATTAGTAACACCTATAATGTTATACCTGATCTGTTGTGGGTGTGCATTGTGGTGTGCATTGGGGTGCATTCCACCTGGGCGTGGTGCACCTAAGGATCCTTAAAATAAATACAGACATGAAACCCCTTTTTCCCTTCTAACCCTGTTTGACTCTTGATTTTAAGGCCAGGAAAAGGCATCAACTTCACAGCAATGTATGCCAGGCCATTTTGTAAGACAAATTCAAACATAGGGACTGCTTATTTTTTATGGTAGAAGCTTGGGACAAATTATAATTCAACACTTACTGGTTGCTGTAGAGGAAAATAAATTGCATTACCATTGTTTTGAATGAGAAGTTTTGTGATGGTCAGCTAACACTCAACATAGTTGAAATTTTCTTACAGTACAATCATAAAATAATAGTTGAAACTACCTATAAACCTATTCTTGAAGCTGTAAATTATCTGAAAAACCTTCATTTTTGCTCTATTTATTTGCACTGTGCCTGGAATAATGGAATTTGTCTTCTAATGAGTATTTTTTTACTGCAAGGATAACACAGGTAAGTATAGTCCACTTCAGCTCTGCAGGGACTCATTACTCATAAACACGTGTACACCTTCCCTTAGCCCTATTTTTAGGGCTGGAAAAAAAGCAGATCCCTTTGAAAAACATTAATTTAAAGGCTTTTGAACTAAAATCCAAACTGGAAAGCTTCTCTGAGAACACCTTGAACTGGGCATGAATTTAAGGACTGCTGAATGCAGGCTTAAAAATGCCATGAATTCATACAGATCTAACTATTTCAAATTGAATTGTACCCAGAAACTAAACTATACAGAATCTAGTGTTAAGGAAGTGGGGGAGTGGAGGTGCAGGAGGAGAATGAGGAAGAAAGGGAAACTCCCTTGTTCATGGGAGAACAAAATAATTCAATTCAGACTGAATTTTCTCTGTGGTTGAGTGCAGACCTTAGTCCACTATAGAGAACGAAAGACAGAAAGGAGTGTTTGATGACTGTGAGTAAATATAAGTAATTACAAATCTTAACAGACCTGTCCTACACTGTATAAATAGTCCTAAATTAGCTTCCATGGAGAATAGATAACCTTTGACTCCTCCCTATACTAGAGCTAGGCTGCAAATATGAAACCGCTTAAATTAAAAAGTAATTCAATTCCATCCAGGTATGAGGGAACATTTTGTGCCATATTATTGAACTAGTAATATGAAAGTGTTCTCTTCTCTCACTGTGGATTTGATATAAAAAATGTAAACAGTCATTTAATACTAATACTTGGAAGGAGATTGAAAATTAAACTTAACAGAATGTGACTTAGAAAACAAATTCAAGTAGAAAAAATTTTTTTATTTTAGGGGTTATATTTTAAATACACCCATCCATCTTGGTTTACAGTTATTGTTTCTCCAGATATTATCAGGTTGGCTATGTAATAATACAAACCATCTTCCTTCCCTCTCCAAGAATATTAAAGAATATATTAACTTCTATAATGTCTTTCATTGCCAGGCAAGCTCTCAGTATGACTGAAACAAATGACCTTGCTATGCCATCCAGTTGGTGTACAAGCAGAAAAACATGTTTTAATGTAAACAAATGTCTTATTCTTTTACCGGCTCTAGGAAATAGCCTAAATGCAGCTAGTGTAAAATTTGGTTTATCCTTGCCACATGGTCATGCTTTTCAGTGTATGTTGATCCAAGTGAAGGAGGAGCTTCACTGATTTCAAAGAGGCTACTCAAGCACATAATATTTGACTTACATACTTGACATACATGTGTAAGCTTAGACTATCAGACACTGTTCGTAAGGACAGTTTTTTACATTAATGAGTTTATTGATAGTTTTTTTATCCAAGCCCAGTCACTTTTTTTACTAGAGCTTAGTCTCAGTCAGGAGAAGAGTTCCTTTCCATGCATATCAGAAACAGCTTAATTGAATGGTCATGGTCTCACCTCTTCTCCACTTCAGTGTGTGTGAAGGCATTTCCCCTTACTGCAGGGGTTATTTGAGGACTGCTGTGGACTCACTCAGAATTCCTGTGACCAGCATAAATGATAAGGATTGTGGTCTGATCTTGGTGCCTGAAGTCAAACCATTGAAAACTGCTGCTCATGTTTTTTTGGTGTTTGGATATGAAATTAGGGACTGAAATGATGTGATCTGATCACATACCCCATAACTGGTGTAATCCTTTCTAGAGAGAGGATCATTCTGAATTTTCACAATAATGAGCCAAAATTTTTTTATGAGTCATAACTGCATTTTTGGGCCCCCACATAAATCCTCTTTTTGAGAAAATTCTTAGCTCGAAAGTGATATTATAGGCATCATTTGTTGGTTACTGGTTTATTTAAGTCTGTCAGAAGATGTTTATACTCTCTATGGAATTATCCAAAAAGGGAAAAACCAATTCTTAAAAGACTCCTAGTTGTAAGTGTTGCATCTGAAAGGATATTAGCTATATGGTATGGGCTGACAGCAGGTTATTATTTAAATGACTGAAGAAAGATACAAACTCACCTCAAACTTTGGATATTTTGCTAGAAAGAGATATTTACAAGACAAACATTTTAATTTATAGTTCAAGTGATTCAGCCATTTTGTATAAGCTACATTTTTGCATCCCATGATGTAGTCCAGAAGCAAAGCCTTATATGTGACCTTGTGACCATGGAGTTCAAATAACCAGGAATAGGCTAAAACACTGCTGGGAGCAGGTTTGATACAATTAGCTTCAATTCATTGCCTGGCATGCATAAAATGTAAATTTAAATAGCTATTCACCCCCCGTCTCACAGAGTGGGAGGAAAGACAATGTGTATCACCTTTGCTTCCCTGTGGCATTTTCTCTTGAGAGAAAGTGGGATTGCAGACGTGGTATCTGAAGCATGACTCTTTTGCAAAGAAAAATCTTTCGCCTTCTTTTCTATTGGAAAACATGTAATTCTGTGGATCACGAGAGGTATTTGGGTTACTTTGCTGTTGCTGTTTTCTCTCTTCTGACAAAAATTATGATGAAATGCATCAAATTATTTAGAACTTTGAAGTGCTGAAGAGAGATTTCAAAAATCAGGAGAGGCTTTTCTTTATTTATGTGATAATCGTGATGCTGGAAATAGGAGCTGATCGCGCTGTTTGAGGTACTTTTTATTCTGTTCACAGAAACTTTCCCTTGAAACATGAGCCTGGAGACTAGAGTGATTTTGCAAACTTTTCCTTGTTCCCACACTGAATAACTTCACCCATGTGAGAAACCGCACTTTGCGCAACAGGACTGTAGTTGCAAAATTTTTAACTGAAAATATGATGAAGACAATAAAGCCTTGTTAGCTGCATTAATGCATACAAGAGCTTCTAACTACATTGTCTCTGGTCTTGTTTCTGTGCAGAAATAAGTTTCCCGGCTGCTTACATATTGCCTATATCGCATCTCCAAGCCATGCACAGATCATTGATCCAGACACTGAGGAGTTTTTACCAAAAGTTACTGTTGCATCACGAGGAATGGATCCAAGATAAACTGTTGGTTTTGCTTGATCTGGTAACCTGCTGTCTTTGTAATTAGAAAATACAATAAACTACTTGGTGGCTTCTGGAAATTTTTTCTGGAAATTTTTTCCTGAAAGGAATACACACAAACACACACAGACACACACACACAGACACACACACACATGCTCCTCTTGTCCCAGTCAGTAGATGGAAGCTGCAGCCCAGAGGCTTTTGAGTGAAATATCCTTGCTCTTAGGAGGAAAGTGGGGAATAAAAAAAACTCCGCCAAGCATCTGAACTCTGACCAGACTCAGCTGTAGTCAAGCACCACTAATACACCTAAAAATACAGCTGGATTTATAATACAGCTTGCTGGAACTCACTGTGTGGGATATGTGAAGGAATGTCCTGTAATAACTGCTGTGATGGGTCCTGGGGCCCTCTGCTCTGTTATCAGGGCATAAGCGGCTGTGGATGAAGTACATGCCCAGAGCTTTTTTGTTTGGTACTTGAAAGTACGCCAGAAAGCACCCACAGCATTCTCAGAAACGCTGCTTGTTGTATCACTCTCCTTGCAAGCAATTGTGTTTTTTTAGAGAATCTAATATAAATAAAGCAGCCTTCATTTTATGTGAAAACTTAAGGTTTCCTTCTCCCTCCAACTCCACAAAAAAGCTGCAGTGATGTCCTTGACCCAGCAAAATGAAGACGGGGGAGGCAGTGATGCAGCCCAGGTTGTCGGGGGGGGAATTCTTCTGAATTCAGCCCCTGAACTATCAGTGCCAGGGTGGAGGGTGTGACAGGACCCACATCACATTAGGATGACATAAACACACAACTCAGCTGCCCTCTGGGATTGCAGGGCCAAAACTATCCCCTCAGTTCATACATCTGTGGGATCTGCCCTAGGAAATGGTTGTTCTCTGCTCATCATTAGGTGATGAGGAGGACACAGGAGGTGACTTGGGTCAAGAATGTGTCCCTAACACACACCATATGAGCAATCATCTGCATTTATGCATCTGGTCAGAGATGGGTTATTCATCACCCCAAAAGGCAGACTGTAGTTCTTGAATATACTGCTCATTGTGTCTGTTTTTAAAGTTGCAGAATTGCAAACATATATAAAGCCAGTAGCACTTACGTACTCAGCAGGTGGAGCCGACACTCTCCAGGATGAAGGTGGCTGATGTTGTTTTACTGGTGCTTTTTGTTTTGCAGAGTGTCCTTTAGCAGCTGCTCCAGCTGACTGTCTCGCTGCAAAGCTATTACACTTTGCCACTGGCAGTATGGGTACCCTGAAGAGTTTCTGGCTTCCCTTAATTGAACAGAAGAAACTAATTTAAATTTTATAAAATATAATCAGTTTGACTTCCTCTACCAGGAATTCTGTAATTGATACTATGAATAAATTATGGGATGCAATTGTGAGAGTTCCTAATTACAAAGCTTCTTAGCTGCACAATTTCTGTGCAGATGAGTGATACATGTTTTGTCCTCCAAAATGGAGCACAATTCTTGTCATGGAATATATCTTGCATGCTGCAAGCTGAAAGCAAGGACTGAACAAGGGCAGGGGACTGAACTCTTGCTGGGGCAGGTATCACTCAGCTTATCTGTGCAGAATGCAAATCCAAAACAAAGCAACTGGTTCAGGCTCGTTCAAAAGCCAGAAGGGGTTTATACTTAGTGATTACAATTAGCTCGAGCCCTGTGCAATATGCTTCGGTTTTCTACATGTCTGAATTAATTTCCAGCCACTGTCATGTTTTACTGCTGCTCAGTGTAAGTTTCTTTCTCTCCCAGCAAATTTTTCATTAAGAAATAACTCAGTCACTTCTCTCTCCTCTTCTTAGATGAGTCACTTCCTCATGTATGAATCAAATTTTGCTTTCAAATGTTTTGTTAAGTACAAATGACATCACATACTTACTCGAAATGTAAAGGGGAAAATTTAGAATATGACTAGATTTAAATTTATTTGGCATAAAACTTAAATAAGAGTAAATAAATATCTTTGATGAAATGTAACCTTATTCACTAAAAATGTCTTCGCTATGAATAGCAACACAGACCTTTAAACATCTCCTTTTGTTAAAAATCAGTGAAATCTCATGCATTATCTGTACCTAGGGGATGTATAACGGTTGTGTTTTCCCATGTCTCACTGAGATGAGCTTCTTCACTTTAACAGACTTTAATCCCATGTAAAACTGCTTCTTTGTGTACTTCCTGACTCAATAGGCAGTATCGGCATGATCAAATTAAAGAGGCCAGAGGCTATTTAATACCCCTGCAGCAAAACATCCTAGCTCATCTTGTATCCCTATACCTATTATCTCTTCCTTCCCAAAACCAGGGTCTGCCCACAAACTACCTTCCTTGCCACTGCTGAGAAGGCAGTGCCCGTCAGGCAGCTCCTGCCATAGGGCTATCCCAGGTGCCAGAGTCTGCTGCTCAGCACAGACAAAAATCCTGACTGTGATGGAGCTGTGTGGGTGAACTCAAGGGCAGTGCTGGAATTCATACCCCGTCCTTGGCTCGTAACAGGGGTGCAGCTACTGGATGTGAAGCTGGGAGGGAAGGAAGGAAGGAAGGAAGGAAGGAAGGAAGGAAGGAATTCGGAAGGAAGGAAGGAATTCGGAAGGAAGGAAGGAAGGTTTGCCCAAAATTCACCACTGAGGCTCCTGCAGCTTCTCAAGTTTGTTGCCTTCACCATTTCCAAGTCTTGTGAGCCTCAATGCATTTCCCCACCTGGCCAGGTGATGCTGGAAGTCACCCCAGTCCCATTGGCAGGGTACTCACTGGTTCTTGCTGCTCTAAAACATCAAAAAGCAGAAAGAGCTAGAGAGCCCCTCTCACCACTTTGCAGGAGCAAATGTGTTCTCATGATACATAACCTCAAACAACTATTGTACCAACATTTTTTTTCTTTAGTTTTTTAAATCTAGATTATACACATAGACTAGCTCATTAAAAAAAAAAAAAAAACAAGCAACCAAACCCTGAAGAAAGTCCTTTTATTTAAAGACAGTATTAAACTGCAATTGAGTTTGTGTATAAATCAGTCATTTGAGATAATTATCAGAAGAATAAGCATTACATCCTCAGGAAATCCAGACTAAGATTAAACTTCAAGGAAAATGAAACAGATACAGAAGTACACAGTTGAGCAACTTTTGTGCTGCCTTGTAGCACACAGGTGAAAAATACCTTCAATGCAAAACACTAGCTGGGATTCAAGCTACATGTTGCCCTGATCATAGCAGAGTATTTACTGTGGCAGCTAAAGCAGGTGGATTTGTTATGAAAGCTGCTTTTGTGATTATTTGCCAGAAGTTGGTTTTGAAAATTAGATGCCAGAGATCATGTTGGTGGGGCATTATCAATATACGTAGTTCATCACTATGTAAGAATGCAATAGCATTATTGAGATAAAGAGTTCCTGGGAAACCATTTTTTGATATAAAACTTATTTTAAGAGGGCTACTGGAATTGCTGGATGAAACTGGAGGGAACAGAGGGAAGGTGATTTTTTCCAAATGATGACTTACTTTTCATCATGCACCTCTCATGCTGGAGCAGAGAATGGACAGTTACCACCAGTTTATCTATTTGGTAAATGACAGTTATGAGGCAGTTGCTGCATTAGAGGAACTTCTGGCTGGAAAGCCTTTTAGAACAAAGGACTGTATTAGACTTAGTCTTCTGGAGGGATCACAAACCTAGTGAAGTCCTTGCTGCTTCCTCCTCTCAAATCATGTTATATTCCAGAATGTTTCAGAAGGACTTTTAATTAATTCCTATTATTTCACTGAAGATAAAATGTGCAAAATCTTATCAAAGCATTTTTGCTGCTTGAGCATAGGAGATGGGGTTTTTCCTTGGTGTATTTTTTCTGTGCTATGGTTTAGAGATTAGTCTGTGGGTTTTTTCTCTGTTACTTGGATGTATGATTGTATCAAGCTGCCTTTAAAGCAGAAAGAATTTGGTACCTTTCTCTCTTGCAGGTGTTGAAGTACTTCATTGCATTGCTTACAGATTTTTATCAAACTTTTCTAGAATATGCTTTATACTGCCACTTTCAAGGAAATATTATTCCAACAGGTTTAGGCAGTGATTTAAGTATGGTACACAAGCAGATGGGCCATTTTTCAAGGCTCTCCCACAACTTTGGCTGCATTGTTCATACTAAAATCAGAAAAGGACCTCAGGACATAATTCACATACATTTAATCTTCTTGCATTAAGTGTTTGGCAGCTGCTATTTTAATTGAAAAAAAAGAAGGGTGAATGGTATATATATATATATATGGTGAATTTTTCAGATCCCTGTGACTGGCTGAGAAACAGGTTTCATAAGATGACATGGACATAGCAAACTCTTGTTATCCACTCACCAATGGTTCTGCTATGCCACCAGTATGTAGGAGTGGTACAAAATCCAAATACTATGAGGAACATGTGATGATTTGCTGGTCTGTGGCATGCCAGTGTGAATTGTGTGACTCTTCTGCTTATCTCCCAAAGACTGCTGGTACATCCCCTTTCACTCTCGGGTTACTTGGCAAGGCATAATTGTGCATGTTGAGGCAGTTATTTGGGAAAGTTTGGATACAATCATTATTGGCATTTCATTCTATGGTCTTTGTGTTCCACATTGAGTTACTCATTTGGAACATTAAATGACTGTTGAAAGCTTTTGTCATAGTTGGATATTATCCACCCATCTCTGAAAAGCTTTTTTGAAGAGTCTGAGAAGTGTGCAAGCAAGATGAACAAGGAAATAAAGAAAACCAAGGCCAGCAGCAGTCTGGTAACTCTGATTTTTATGAAGGTGCAGCCTCCCCACAAAATTGCATTAGGAGCAGGCAGATAGCCATGCCAGGGTCAAAGGTAGTAGTAATCAAATGTCTCAACCTTTTGTTGCTTCCTTTTTCCACTATTGCTCTCCCTCAGAGCACAATCCACAGTGCTGCTGGAAAGGGGATTCCCCTTTACAAAGTCTGTCCTGGGTTGGAGATCTCCAAAGACAGAAGGATCATGGCTCTGCCTTTCCCCCAGAGACACTTCCTAGTGCAGTATGCTGTTCTTCATCATGGCCCCTAAGACTGCAACTAAATCCATGTCCTTCTCCACTACTGCTACTTGCCTTTGCCTATTTCAGATAAAAATATAGTGAGAGGCATGTCCCAGGAAAAAGGTTGCCACAAGGGAACTCTGTCCTGAGCCTTGCCTGCAACATTCCCACCCCCTGTCCCATCAGGTAGGATAAAACAGGGAGTAGCTGATTACAGGAGAATTCCACAGCAAAGAACTTGCAATCTTTAAATAGAAAATTTGTCTTGCTTAATCATGTTCCTCCTTGCCTAATTATTTAGATAGTGAAGATTGTGTAGCAGTTTTGAATAGCTGTAGGTGTTGGTGATAGTGCAAATGAAGCATGGTAATATTTGTCCAGGGCTAGGCCAGCTTTCCAGCACAAAAGGTAGTTGGCAATTATTTCCTAAGGATGTTAACTGAATTACAATTGTATTTGACTCCTTTCACAGTTAGATAAGGTCATGGTTCTCACACAATCCCATTACACATTACTCTTCTTGTAGCAAAATTGGCTTAATGTACTCCTACTCCCTTGTCACAGCAGCTGTGCCTTCTCTGACCCATGAGTGTGACTACCTGTCAGCCAGGCTGGGCACTGGCTTGGGGAGCAAGGTAAGACAAAAAAGCAAAGTAAAAAAAGTCTGTTTTGCTGCCAGCCCCAGAAAAATATAATTATACTGCATGTCAAGGCACTGAGGAAGCAAAGAGTGGCAGGTGGTGGAGAAAGGCAGAGGGATATCACAGCTGAGGAATTCCATGTCATCACACATTTCACAGCCCCAGAAGCTCTGAACTACATATCAGAACAGTTATTATCTCCTTGGGAGTTTTGATAAGCACTCAGTATCATACTGCTGGCTTTATACACCCACCGTAACAAATACATGACATCAAAGATAGCAGATCTGGCATTAGGCGAACATCATGTTTAATCTGTTTCCTTCATTACTCCCTCTCTTGCCAGCCACTTTCAAAAGATGTTTTCCAAGTGCCAAGTAGTGCCATGAATTGTGTGTATATATGGTTTGTGTATGTCTTCCAAGGATGTGACCATGCTGATGGGCTTTCTGCCAGATTCCAGCAGTTCAGTGTCTCTATGACCTATGCAGAATTTCTGGACCGTGCTTGAACATGAGTGGGAATTCATTGTTCAGGCCAGCCTCTTGCTGCAGGTACAGGGTGGCAGTGTCAGTGTCTAGCAAGGTCTTGGGTACCTTCAAGGACATGTGTTGCAGGAGAAGGGGATTCTTATCGTTCTTATAGATCCCGATATTTAAATTCTGATGAAACATCAGTATAGAAAGCACATAGGCATTTTGAACCTTTCCAGGTGATCTTTCATGGCATTATCTTTCAGTCTTGTTCACTATAAATTCTCTTAAAATGGAAGGATAAAATGGTGGTTGAAAAAAAGTGGTAAAATTCAGGCCTAATCCACTGAGTGCTTATCAGTCATGGCCAACGGGTGCTCTGCGCTGAAGGAGGCAAAGGAATGAAGGAAAAAATTATAAGTGATCACACAAGTATGGCACATGTTACAGTTTATCTATCCTAAAATGTTTAAAAGGAAAACTTCACTTTATTGGGTTTTGGAAGCATGAGCAATATGTTAGTGTCTCCCATAGGGAATCTGAGGACTTTGTCATCTTCAATTAATTTTTATCTGTAATATTCCCCAAGTTAAGATTGGTAGCGGGACTTTGACTTGTCAAAAGTCATAGACAGTCAGAAGCAATTAATGGTTGCAAGTCATTCGATTCTCAGACCCATGGTTTATCTAGCAGACTTTCCACTTGATGTTCATGAATGTTACAAACAGAGTTTTTCTATAGTTGGGATTTGCTTTCTTTCTGGGATTGCATTTCTGGTCTTCTTTATGAGGTGTTTTATTATAGGCTTTCTTTGTGCATCCTCTCCACCACCCAAACTGTGTTTGATGTGGCTGCAGATACTGGATGCCCTTGATATCCTACCCGACTCTGGCTACTTCAGAGGATCCTCTTGTCATCAGACAAACACTTCAAGCCACATAAACTTGATTAAAAGGAGCAGAAAAAAATGTTTAGACTAGCATGGAAAATGATGCTTGCTCTGATCAGAGTGAGAAATTGCCCTGAAACTGTAGGAATTTCCTGTTGCTAAAATATTGTGTAGATCCTAAAATCTTTGTTTCTCCTCTGGCCAGCTAGAAAGGTCAATGTGCCTTGGGGTAGGACGTAGGATTGCAGTGTTTAAGAGTTCATCTAATCAGGAAATTATGGCTGTAAAGTTACATAGCCCTGTCAGTTATCATTACACAGCTCATTAAATCTCAGCTAATTGCAGCTTCACCCTAGTATCCAGGTCCTAATGTTTCTGAGCCTAATTAGCACACTGAAATCCTAAAACCCAACTGATTTCCTTTATTTTAGTCACTTCTTGTACAGAAAGCAATGGAATGCAGAGGTTTAACTTGTTTAAAACACTAAAAATTGTACCCTTGTTATTCAATCTTTTAGTTCAGTTGTTCAAGGGGTAAATGCTTATTCCCAGAAGGGGCTGGAAATGTAGAGTAAATGATAAAATTTTTAGTGCAAGATATGCCTGTTTGTGCATGAACAGTATTTCTTTTATTTTTCATTGTACTTGTCTTGCTCCTTCTGTTCCTTCCCAAAAATACCTCTCCATAGAATGATCTATAAATTATCTATCAATTGTTGTCATCATATGATTTGCTGGAAAATACATCAACCAAAGAAACGATTCATAAGCAAAATCACAAGAAAAAATATTTGAGTTGTTACTTGCTATAAATAACACACCCCTACATTTCATTAGATCATTTAAAGTCTATTTTCATATCCAAAAAGTTCTACTGCCAATGTCCAACTTAAAAAGTATGCTTGAATATATCCTATCTTGTACTCAAAATATAAATAACATCTAGTTTAACCATAGAATCATAGAATGGCTACAGCTGGAAGGGACCCTGAGGATCATCTAATTCCAACCCCCTGCCATGGATAGGGACACCTCCCACTCGATCTGGTTGCTCAAAGACCCATCCAACCTTTTCTTGAACAATTCCAGGGATGAGGCAAACAAAGCTTCTCTGGGCAACCTATGCCAGTGTCTCACCATCTTCACAGTAAAGAATTTCTTCTTAATATCTAATCTAAACCTACCATCTTCTGTTGAAAGTAATTCCTCTTGTCCTATGTTCTCTTGTAAATAGTCTCTCTGCATCTTTCTTATAGGCCCACTTCAGGTACTGAAAGGCCACAATTAGGGCACCCCTAAACCTTCTCTTTTAGGCTGAGCAATCCCAATTTTCTCAGCCCTTCCTCATAGGAGATGTGATCCATCCCTCTAATCATCTTTGTGGCTCTTCTCTGGACTTGTTCCAACAGGTCCATGTCCTTCCTGTGCTGGGGCCCCAGAGCTGGATGCAGCACTGCAGCTGGGGTCCCACCAGGACAGAGCAGAGGAGCAGAATCCCCTCCCTCAATCTACTAGACTTTGGACGCAGGCCTGGATATGTCTGACTTTCTGGACAGCGAGTGCATTGTCGGCTCGTGTCCAGCCTCTCATCCACCAGCACTCTCCTTCTTGGTATTTTCTGTTAGTCCAAATAAAAGTAAAAGTCATAGCTTAGAATCATTCATAGTTTCAGGTGACTACTTTCAAAAGGAATCCATGAGTCGGAGTGTGATAGAGTGCTTTTTTCTGCAGGATAGACTTTTGAAGACGGAAATAACATGCACCAAGCTTACCATCATCTTAGCTTGAAACACTGACTTTTATTTTGCACTTAAAAGAAACCAATCACTTTCAGTCATGCTTATATGATCATGAGACAAATGTAGCTTTTTACTTATTCTCCTAAAACTGCCTGTTTCAGTTGACAGAAGTCTTCCTTTATTTTTCAGAAAAAGACCTGTAAGTAGTATTTATATTTGTTATGCAAGTTTTTCTGTAGCAGTGGAATTATTCCTAACTCTAGCAGTGGGAATAATTCCACCATAATTAGCATTTAGATCACTGAAATAAATTGAAAATTCTTGCCTTTTTGAATGATGCTTCTGCTTTTTTTTAACATTTTCATCATCATTATTCCACCTTGATATGCAAGATTTAAGAGTCTTTTCTAATGAATTTGGTAAAGAAATTCAATCTGTAGTTAGAGATATATTATTGCTGTGTGATTTTCTAAGAGGAGCTGACGTTAACATGTTTCTAAGAGGAACATGTTAACACTAGCTATTGCTGCTGGTTTTACTATACTTGGTAATATAGGTTTTGCTATACTTGTTAGCCTTGATTGATTCTGTTAATTATATTGCACTTACCTATGGGCTGTCTTCTCAGACACTCTATATTTTTGAAAGTGATAACAATCAATCCTGAAGGGGAAAAAAACTCATAAAGTTAAAAAAATATATATTGCAGTTAATCCAGAAAACTACCAAACACAAGAAGATATCTCTAGGCTGTCACACAGCATGGATTTAATTTTCACAAAACTACACTTTTATGTGCAGAAAGTGGCAATGCAGTTCTGCAAGATTGCCCATCAATCTTCTGATGCTAAATACTGGTGCCTGGATAATAATCATTACTTATCACAAGAGGATCTCAGCACAGTCGTTCCTGTTCAGAAACTCTGTTACCCTGATACTGTCTCATGAGGTGTACATTTTCCACACCAGAGCAAATTCATAAATACTAACAAACCAGGTCTTGCAGAACTTGAGTGATGTATGGAATCTCTTCATTTCATACAGGAAAAAAACAACAGCCAGAGAAGTTTGCATTGGGTAAATTACAGAGAAAAATGTTGAGGAGCTGTTGATAAACTCATGTGGGGACCAAGCAGAGTCATCTTGTGCCACTCTTGGTGTCATGTTCTCAACCTTTATGGAGCCAGAACAAAGTAAAAGTTAGTGAAGCTGGATCCTGGATCTCCTGCTCACTGATGTGAACAGCTCTTGTGTGATGGCTATTTTTAAGCACTAGTCACTTACCATTTGAGACCTTTATATGAAATACCCCTATCTAGCCATCATCAGAACAAATGAGTCTTGTAGGTTACATCTGGAATAAATGAGGCAGTATTCCAAGCTCCCCGGGAAAGCTTGCAAGGCCTTTGCATGTCTGTTTGGTTGACCGCCGTCGCGGAGCATTTTCCTCTTCTTCTGTTGATTGATGCTGAGGCACTCTGCCCCTGCACTCTGCACAGAAACGTTCAGCTCTGATTTTTCAGTCCATCACATGTCAGTTATTAATTTGCACTAATTTATCAAGTCCTGGAGGTCCAGTTCCCTCAGACCTCTTTTTTTCATTTTTTTTATTGTTGGCTAGTCTGCATGGTACAGGACAGTTGAACACTCCGGGCAGGATATCCTTCACACAGCCTGTTTTATATACCAAAGCGCGCCCATTCAGTCACTCTTTGCAAAAGTGAGACTGGTTGATCTTGCTGAAATGCCTCAGTTTGTTATGATACAGCTGTTAGACAACATGGAGAATTTGTCTCCCATGGGCAGGTTTGTTTAACCCCTGAAGTCCCTCTAGCCAGAGTGGCAGACTGAGGTTACGCTGGGGTTCCTCTGCTCTTTCAGGCATCAAACTTTTTCTTCACTTAACAAAATTTACAACATTTACTTAATCAATTGTCCTTCTTTACTTGAACTTTTCTGGACTTGAATCATGAAGGAATATTTGTCAGCATTATTTCCAAATGAACCCAAAAATATTAAGACTCTTTTAGTCTTAATAAGTGCTCATTAATTTCCAAAGGACAAAATACAGGATGTGCAACTGCCTGTGACCATACACTTTCTTCTGAACTTGTCCCATGGCTCAGAAATGTTATTGCATTGCCTCTGACTCATTGGAAAAATATTGGCAGAAGCATCTCTTCCTAATTAGGACCGGCACTATGGTGTGTCACTTCAAATTTTGGATATAATGTTGCATTTACTTGAGCAATTAGAAACACACTGGTAAAAAGTTGTAGAACTTCACTTTGAAGAGGCCAAAACAATTACAGATGTTTTTGCGGGTGTGTGCATTTTTTTTGTTTTGGAAAGCTGTACACGTAAGACTCAAAATTATACAAATGCATTGATCAGTTATTTTATGTGTAGGATCTCCATCCACAAAAGACATAAACATATAATCTCCTCCTGCCTCTTTGAAAGCAAAAGATCACTCAGAAGAAAAGATTTTGAACAGAAATATTCAAACACCTGATGTTGTTTTAAAAATTCCACAAAGATATTTTTTCATCCATGAAAGAAACAATAGAATTAACAAACCTGGATTCCCATGGTATTGTTTCCTGTGACAATTTACAAATATGGCCTAAGCTCGTATCAATTTACTCCTTGCTGCAATATCATTAAATTGCCTCTGTGTCTCCTAAATCTCCCACAGTATGATGGACTCTCTCCTCTGCCTCCTGAATAGCCACAGACTGCAGCTTTCTTTTTCTTAGAGTAATAATCTAGGTTTCTTTCTCCTCTGTCTAGAAATGGCTTTTTGTGAACATTGAGTTGAAGTTGGCCAGTGGGTTCAAAAGTGGTTGGATATGGTGTGGAGAGCCAGATGGACACCACAGCTGCAGGAGTCCCAGACCCTTCCAAAATCAGGATAAAAATGGAGCTGCTACACTCCCCTGTGACTTGCATAAACTGGGTATCATTTGGTAACACTTGTCAAACTGAAAGATGATCTCTATATATCAATGCCTTCCTCTGAATATAAGCAGATAATCAGTTCCTTTGATTTGACCACTTCGTTTTCCTGAAGGAGGGAGAAAGAAGCCCTCTGTTTATTTTACCTCTTCCTGTTTTCCCATGCTGACCTATCTGGGACTGTTTAGACAAGGCACAGAGCAGACTTGTTGTGGGGGTTGGCATTGGAAAGATCAGAGCTTTGGTCTGCTCTTCTACTGGCTTACTGTGTTATCTTGAGGCAGTCGTTCAGTTTCTGCCTTCCCTTCCTGCTCAGACTGTGGCTGCTTTGCAGGGGGGCTGCAGCTCTGAAGAGGGATTGAACCTGTGGATGAAATGCAGGAAGAGGAGGAGGAGGGACAGCAGGAAGAAGGTACTGCCTTCTGGCAACAGCAGCCTCTTAGACCGGCTCAGCTGCTCACCAGACCACACTGTTAAGAGCATTTAAGAGTTTAATTGTTGATTTTAACTTTGGGGTCAATGTAGGCTCACTCACAATCCAGGCAGTGATGGAGAAAGGCTGTTCTGCACAGCTCCTGAAAAAAATTCCCTTTAGTTGGCATGTGCAAATTTTCACATACTAAATCTTCCTAGGGGGTAAAGTGAAAATTCAGTTTAATTGAGAGTACTGACTTCACATGACTTAAATTGCAATCACAGTTTTCTGGGTTTCTGTGTAAAATGATCTCCAAATTTCTCCCATGAACCTCACCAGAGAAAACTACCAGATGTAACAACTAGATTTTAACATTGCTTTCAAAAGGATAGTAAGCTTTAGCACAGAAGAGATAGGCATTTTTTATCAATGACTGTTAGGAAAATCAGAGAAGGAAGACTAAAAAAGTACAAAGAAGCTTCTAGATCTGGGACATGGTCTTTTGTCAGTATCCTGTTTCTTTTCAAGCACTCTGAGATGGGTCAGAGAGAGCAATGGGAATGAGAGCTGTGCCAGCTGTGGGTATTTTGAAGACGAATTTCCAAAAGCAGAAGGTTACGATTTATCTCTGTTACTAAGACGCAACTATAAGCCTTCAACAGAACTTTTGGTGACCTTGAGGTTGCAGTTATGTTTTATCTTCTCTTGCTATTAATGCTTTGGCTCCTTTTCAGAATATCAGAAATAACTTTCCATTTGAGATGGATAAATATTTTTGTTCCAGTGTTTGCATTTGTTCTTGACTGCTGAATGCATACCTATATTTTTGATTTGTCTGGCATGGTTCAATGGCTTTGATGAGCTCCCAGTCTGTAGCCTGAGTGTTTAACTGCAAAGAACTGATGTTTTAAGCTGAAAATATTCCTGATAGAGCACATCTTTGCAGTATCTTTAGTACAAGAGAAAACTGTGATCAAAACTAACTATTTTTCTGCTGTATATAAAACTTTATTACCAACTTCAGTTACAAAATTTGAGTTCAAATGCTCAGCTACTTGATTTAAGCAATCTGTCCCTCCTCTTTTAAGAGTCTTAGGCCGAAAAAGTACAAACTGATGGCAGTGATGTATCTGAGTACCTTTTTCTTAAGCACATGTAACCTTAGATAGGTGAACATAAATCTGGAGTGGAAACCATTCCTGAGATTGGCTCTTCATAGGGAGGACCTTTTGCATGAATCAGACGATGTACTATTACATCCTTTGTTTGGCAAATGGGGTATTATAGGTACACGTATACACACACACACACACACAATTTATACCCATGTTGTAGTTTAGTGCAGCTTTTGGAGTGTGGTGTCTGATACAGTGTCTGATAGTGGGTTGACTCTGGCTGGATACCAGACACCCACCAAAGCCTCTTAACACTTCTCTCCACAGCTGGACAGGGGAGAGAAAATATAAGAAGGGGTTCATGAGTTGAGATAAGGACAGGGAGGGATGCCTCACTGAATACCATCACATGCAAAGCAGACTCCAATTAGAGATATTAATTAAATTTATGACTAACAAAATCAGAGCAGGATAATGAGAAGTAAAATAAGACCTTCAAAACACTTTCCCCCACCATTCCCTCCTTCCCAGCTCTACCTCCTTCCCCTCTGCAGTACAGGGAGACAGGGAAGGGGAGTTGTAGTCAGTTCATCACACATTGTTCCCGTTATTGCTCAAGGAAAGGAGTCTTTCCCCTGCTCCAGCATGGAGTCCCTCCCATGGGAGACAGTTCCCCATGAACTTCTCCAACAGGAGTCTCACAGACAACAGTTGTCCACAAACTGCTCCAATGAGGATCACCCTTCCACGGGGTGCAGTTTTTCAGGCACAGCCTGCTCCAGTGTGTGTCCCCCACAGGGTCACAAGTCCTACCAGGAAACCTGCTCTAGTGTGGGCTCCTCTCTCCATGGGTCTGCAGGACGCTGCTCCAGCATGGGCTTCCCACAGGTTCATGGTCTCCTCTCAGGCATCCACCCACTCCAGCACGAGTCTCTTCCACAGGCTGCAGGTGCATCTCTGCACTCCCAATGACCTCTGTGGGCTGCAGGGGGACTCCTGCCTCAGCATGGGCTGTGCCACGGGCTGCACCATGGGCTGCAGGGAAGCCTCAGCTCCAGCACCAGGAACACCTTGTCCCTCCCCCTGCTCCACTGACTGTGCTGTCTGCAGAGCTGCTCCGCTCACATATTCTCACCCTGCTCTTCTCTGGTGGCAATTACATCTGTGCAATAGCTTTTTTCCTCTTCACAGTGGTGTTCCCACCAGTTCTGGTTGTCCCAGCCTTGGCCAGCAGCCTGTCCATCCTGGAGCCAGCTGGCATTGGCTCTGCTGGACACAGAGGAAGCTTCTGGCAACTTCTTACAGAAGCAGCCCCTGCAGCATCCCCACTACCAAAACCTGGCCATGCAAACCCAATACAAATGCCTACTCAAAATCTTGAAATTTTACCTCTAGTAAACCCTCTGAAATATTGTACCATATGACAGCTGATTGTAAGCTGAAAAAAAAAGATAACATGTGACCTTACCTAGCTTCTGCCTTCTTAAAGCAATGCACCCCAGCACACACAGTAGTGTAGCATGCAATCTGGCAGTAAAGACAAGATGACCACACAGCTCTTGTCGAGGACCTGTAAAAGTCTTCTTGCATATTTGTTAACCTGAGAGGGAGACTGGATGAGCAGTATAGGTTAAATATCAAAATTTTGATTGCTTACAGGCCTCTAGGAGCCCAAGCTGACTTTATGAATCCAAATTAAAAGATTTATAGATTCACATAAATATGTGTAGGTGCTTTCCTAATCATGCAGCCAGTTCTGGGATAGTGATAACATTTTCAGCTTGGTAAAGAAAAGAATGAAAGTTCCCTTTCATATGGATCCAGGCCTCTGAAAGAGCTTGATATTCTACCTGGATCAGTTTTTACCCAGAATACTCACTCAGAAAGTTCTTGAAATTGTGAGTATATTGTAGTGCCCATATCCTTCTCCATCACGTATGCACAGACTCTTGCATATATAATTGTTTCCAAAACTGAATAAACCTGCTCTTTTAATGCTGGCAGATGCAATGCATGCAAATGCAAATTCTGGAGGAACTTTATTTTCTTCTCCTACAAGTCTTATGGGAAAGACAAAACTCACCCAGATTATTTTCATTTTTTTAAGTCTTTTCACATAATATATCTCAAAGAAAAATGTGGTTATACTTCAAAGAAATACAAACAACAACAACAACAACTGAAAGAACAACAAAACAAAACAAAAACCAAAAAAACAATCAAACAACCCCCTCCCCAAAAAAATCCAAACACCACACACACACACACAAGAATTGGAGTTAAATTACTTTATTTGGCAATGTCTTCCTTGTCTCAAGTTCAGTTTGACTCCATGTTTAGTAAATGCATAATGTGTATTTATGCTCAAAAATATGGGTGAGTAAAAAGAATAGTCAAAGCAAACAAGCCTTTGCCTTGTCTCTCCACAGTCCACTAAAACTCTAGCTATAAATCCCTAATAGCAATTTGCTCTTTCTGCTAATTTAAATTAGCCTTAATGAGGTAAATCAAGCCATTGGTGTCTAATTGGGCTTTAATGAACTGAATTCCTCAAGAAGAGATTTATGGAGAGTTTACCTGACACAAACAATTGCACCAGGGAAAATCCTTTTCCTCTCCTCCCACTTCCCCTGCAGCAAGGAAAAACACCGGAGGCACAAAATAGTGCAAAGCTGAAACTATTGTGTTGCTGTAGCCAAAAGCATTCCAAAATTAGCCAGAATCTCCAGCAGTAGAAGGAAGAAGTATGCTCTCTTCTTTGCAGATGTTTCACTGTCATCCTGACTCTTGACTTGGTTTGGTCAGTGAACAGAAAATTGGTCAAAATGCAGATGCATTGCAGTCCACTGGGATCAATCTGCAGAAAGAGCTGAGGTTGCTGCTCTGGTGCCTCCCCACTCAGGAAACCACAAAACCTTGGAGACTGGGATGACTGGGTCATTAGTAAAGACCTACAGTTTTGTCTGCAAAATATTATCATCTCCTAGGGATAGACCAAGATATAACAACAAAAATAGTTTAAAAACACAGAAGGTGGTGGAATGGAAGAGTAAAACGTTCTCTGTAGCAAGCAGAGAGCCTGAAACAACTCTCAGGTGTTACTGCAAGGGTGTAGCTAAGGGTGCTCAGGAAGAGGGGACATGTTTGTACACTTTTTGCATGTTTGCACAAAGTCACCTGCTTTCCCAGGCCACAGCTCAGTGTGGAAGAATGCTCCTAATTTCCTGTTGTTACCTGCACTTAGATTCAAAAGGACACTTACCCTGTAGGCACATTTCAAAACCCTTTATGCCAATGGTTCTGAATGTTAAATTCTTTGCTTATGCTCCAGGTAGGGATTTATCTCCCTCAGTATACAGATTACTTTATTGACAATTCTTATCCTGAAAGTGTCTGTAGCTGCATTATAGGTAAAACCACCCAAGCAAATGTAAAGCCAAATGAATACAACACATTTGCATGGTGTGCTGTTAGCTAGTGATATGAAATGTTGAGCTAATAAAATCTTTAATCAGAGTTCAAATACAGGCTCTGTATCACCTATCACCTAAGAGTAAACTGAGAATTTGTATTGGCAAGGCTGTCCCTCTATCTGTCTTCTAAATGGTGAATTATGTATTAACCTAATACAGGTTTTATGGAACATCAGAGCCTGCTGTGGGTCCCCAAGGATATCTGATGTGCCAGAGAGTATTCGAAAGTCATGAGCCAGGCTTCAAATATAATTGGATTGCCAGAGGAGCAGGAGGCTTTCTAAATAACAAAGGAAAAGACAGTATGTAACTTGTGGTTCTTTCCTTTTGCTTCTCTGGTTTTGAGTTTCTTGTTTGCAGCAAAATTAATTTTTGCAAACACAAGGGCAAGGAAGTGTCTCTGTAAAAGAGGGAGGGAGGAAGGGAGATGGGAGTTCATCATTACAGTAGTTCGGAGCTCTGCGTTTATAGAAAGAAATAATATCATCATATTTGACCCTGCAGCAGTTTCAAGGCAAGATGGGGATTTCCTGGTGCTGCAGCAAAGGGTAACTCCTCTTATGTCAGAAAAATTTTGAAAAGCACGCAAAAGAACCATGAGTTTTTCTGCCAAAAGGAAGATGATCAGATCTCCAGTAGCCTTTTCTTTTTCTTTTTTTTTTTCTGGCTCAATGGCTCCAGGCCACAGAGCTAGTTTCTACTGTGAAAGTCTGGAATAAATCTAAATCTCTTTTGCTTCAGATAGCAAAACTCCCCAAACTGCTTAATATTAAATACCTGGCATCAGACAGAGTGCAATTTGAACATGACTTCAATCAAACTTTATTACTATTAAGCGTGGAAGGCAGAATATATTTCATACAAGCATTACTGCTTAGAATCTGACTTGCTGCCAAGCTGTCTCAGAGCTGCCTTCCATATATTTGGCTTTCTTTGGGTCTCAGCTTTCTTATACAGCCTCAAGCTGACACCCCCATCAGTGATTGTGTGCCCTCAATGGTTGGTAGTATGGGAAGGATTTTAAGGCTGGCTCAGAGCCCAGACATAACACCAAATCTACCATAACTCAGCTGGCACGAATATGTTCCCCAAAATTCCTCCTCTGAAATTAATGGTGTTTGTATAGCTCAGTACCTGCATATCTAATACATGTTTATATGCTAAGGGCCAAAATACTCATAACATATTAATAATTACCACTAAGAGATCCTAGAGCCTTTGGAGGAGAAAAGCGAGAGAAAGAGAGAGATAGAGAGAGAAAAAATATCAACTGATAATAAAGGAAATTCTAGTAAACTGATCATGCACTTAATAAGTCTCTGATGGCTTCTCAATAAAATAGTGTTAATGAGAAAATGTTTTATATGCACTGGAGTGGTCTACCTCATCTTTTCATACTGTGTTCTTTTAATAATCTGCTTAACTTGTACAGACCTGCTGAGTTGTCTTGTATGTTAGAGATCTTGCTCTTTTCAGTAAAAACCATTAAAGTAGCATTTCATTCTTCTGTGTCAAATAAGCTGCTATGCAACAATTACTCATGGAAAAAGTGATGGAGAAATGCTATGATTTCTACCTGAGTTGTATTGTAGTCCCATATTTACATTACATTGGAATACCTCCTATTGCATTTTCTATGTAGATAAAGCCATGCACACTTTAATAAAAACATTTACCAGTAGCAAACAAGAGAAGAAATTAATGCTAACAATGAATGTAATCTGAGAGCTTGTTAATGTTTCAGAAAGAATACTTTACAGAAGAATATCACAGTTAAGATGCTTAATCTTGGGCATATAGTAATTCTCCGTGTTCACATCCATAATGTGGTGTAAAAGACAGATTTAATGGTGTCTCTGCTGGTAAATATTTCAACTTCAGAAAATTCTCTCAATATTATGAGGAATACAGATCTCTCAACATCCCTCACATACATAAGTATTGCAAGTATTCATTCATCTGGTTGGGATGAGACTTTTCAGAAAAACCTTTGTGCCTATCTTGGGATTTTTAGTAGCTCATAGAGGAAAGACCTTTATATTTTGCACACGAAAAGATCTTTATGTTGGTTTAAATCCTACAGAATTGTTGCTGGATCCTGATTGATACAAAATGGAAATACTACTCCGGCTTGGAATTTAGAAATTAATATTACCCAATGTATTGCTTTATTGACTATTGATAATGTTTCCTCTAAAGCAATACATGTTTTCAACATAGGGGTGCAGTTTTTTCTTTACTCCTGCTCCTTGGCCAAAAGCATTTGCCTGTTTCCCCCTAACACAATGGAGTCCACCCATGATGGAGTCCAGGAACATCAATTTCCACATTTACTGTGGTGTATTCCACAGATTTATGGTTCCTCATGCTGCCACCATGAAGCTATACCAGGAAATGCTCAGGCACACAGTCCAAAGGTTAAGTGCATTTTTTAGTATATCAACCCCTTTTGTAAATGGTGTTTTTAAGGAAACATTAAATCTTACAGTGTGCACAAACATTTTCACAAAGATTTCATTCTGCTTTATTTATATGCTGCAGCAGTTATATACCATGTTTTGAATGACGGTTCTTCAAACCATTTCTTTTTGTATTGTAAGTGCACTTATGAAAAGACAGGGTACCTTTTTTGCTCACTTAAATGTGCTAGGGGCATCAAGGGGTAATTTTTCAGACGCTTAGTATTTCGTCGCTTCTACAGATGCAATTAATCACAAAAATCTTTTCAAACACTGAAACTCTAGTTCAATTGCATTATGAAAATGTAGCGTGAGACTGCCTTCATGTTTCTGTTTAATTAATGGCTGCATTAAACGATCTGATTTCCTAACTGCCATCATATGCAATCTTTTGCATTGACATTTAGAGGAGTGTTGATTGAGGCTAATCTCTCTGCACTTCCTTTACAGGCACTGGAAAGAAAGGGGTTCCTTCAGAGCTATGATTTAGAGTGTCTGAAGTTAAGCTCCTGCTCTAAGTTGCCCCCCCAAACCTCCCTATCATTGAGGCACGTTCTCATTGAAGTGAACCTTTGTGAATTGCTCCTTTGTCATTGAAATATGAAATGCACGTACACTGTACAGCAAAATGAATAACCAGATAAAATGCTGCCACTAAGATCTCTCAAAAAGTGAGGCTTTCTGTTCTATTCTGGAGGTTGTCAGGAGTCTATGGAGAATGTTGGAGTCAAACATGCCTTATAGCGTATGGATTTTTAGGTATTTGTGATGAAAATTTGGGTCTACCACAGTCTCTATGGATGTGCCAGCGATCATCAGCTAGCAGTTGATTCTCAAAAAGAAGAGTAGGGCTGGGAACTGATGGCCTGCAGAAACCCTGGTGAAGAAGGAGGAAGGCAAAATATATGGGCAGAGAGGGCTTAGAATAATTTTCACCTTTGAAATTTTAAGATGCTTCCAAAGGTGACAAAGTAATCAAGCAAGAACTGGTCATGTCCCTACTGGGTCCAATACTGTTCATCATCTTCATTATTGACCTGGATGATGGGGATAGACTAATGTGATGGTTTAACAGCAGCTAGGAATTAAACTCCAAATAAGACACTCCCCTTCCCCCATCCCTCTCTGGTGAGGGAGGGACAAAGGACAGCCTGGGTTGAGATAACAATTTACTGAAAGCAAACAGCAATGGAGTAAGAAACACACAGTGACAGCAGCAATATTGAAAACAAAAGTATACAAAAAGAGAAGGTGCTTTACACACAAAAGGTGCTCACCATCTTGACTTAGCTCTGCATGGCCACCGAGGCAAAGACAAGATGGCAGGGGGATGTTCCTGTGACTCAGCAATGACAGTGGTTATTCCCGAGGCAAAGACAAGATGGCAGGGGGATGTTCTTGTGACTCATTAGTGACATTTGGTTATTCCTGAGGCAAAGACAAGATGGTGGATGTTCCTGTGGCTCAGCAATGACACAGAGTTATTTCTGAGACAAGACGGCAGGAGGATGTTCCTGCGCCCAGCGCCACGTGGCCTCCCAGCACAAAGACAAGATGGTGGGCCCTCCTGCTGCCAGGGTTTCCCATTCCTGAGGCCGAGCCAAGAAAAAAATGAAGCACGAACCCCCAAAAAAGCTGGATTATCCACACTGCGCAGCACCACTGCTTAGGACCTCGCTTCTCCATTCCACTGGTTCAATTCCATGCAGTGCCGCCACTTCAGACTGCTCTGCTCTGCTGCACCCAGCTCCACACAGCTCCATTCGGCTTGGCTCCTTTTGTCTCAGGTTTGAAGGCTCAAGACATTTCCTTACGAGGACTATTCTCTTCTTCAAAATTAAAACAAGAGCTTGGTCCCCCGTTGAAAAAATATTCAGTAAGGAGATCCACATGAATTTCTTGAAAATCTTCACTGCATCTCCAGACAAATTATTACAGAACTAACACTGGAAAGACAAGTATCAAAATAACCTGTGTTCTTTACTTGTTTAAAGCATATTCATAAGGTTCCTTTGGTGTTTTTCTTCTTAAATATGACCTTTTGGTGGCCCTTGTTAAATTTCCTGCTAGCTGAATTACAGTTCCAACTGTAAGTAATTTCTTTACCATAGTCCAGGTAACTCTTGTGGGTAGCTGGAGAGCACCAGCAGAGGTGCTTAAACATTGGATGCTGGGGACAAGTGCTAATGGCTCACAGTGCTGGATTTTGCTATACTTTGTTTCAGAAATTGGAAACTCGCCAATTTGTGAGAACACTCTAATTTTGGAATATAGCTATGAAAGCTGAGAGTCTGAGGCCTCTTATGGTCATTCTAAAAAGCTGGCAAAATGCTCCACTAAATGTTTTTTCATAGGAAAGACAAGTTCTCAAAGGGGGCTGGCAACAGATGGAGATTCATATCATTACTGATAACTTTTTTGAGCTCTTTAGTGATCTATTCAAAAACCACCAAAATATATACAGGGGTATGATAGGGGTGAGTTCAAGTTTGTCAGAGTGGAAGAAAACACATCTATTTTCTTGAATAGCACCTCAAAGTGGTTCTTTTTCTTCTGAATATTCTTTCAGTATTCTGTCTAGCTACAACATACTTTAAATTGTAGTTTTTTCTTGGTTGTAACAAGAAAATTAAAACCTGTTGAAAAAGAAACTTGATTAGACTCCATTCCACTTACACAGAAATGGTTAAGAAGAAAAGAGCCAGAGCACACACTGATCTTATAGCTAAAGCCAAAAATAATTTTGCCTGTAACCTTCAGGACCCAATTCAGAGAGGCACAAAAATGGTGCCCCTGGAGAGCATAGACATCCTATGGATTTGTAAGTGGTCTGGGTTGAATTTAGTCTGTACCTACATTTTTTTATTGTGCAAATTGAAGTAATCTCTTTTGAGAATAGGTCCATAAGCCCCTGCAGTCCTACCATGTATCTCTGCTCCCCCTTTTACCCTGTCTATCCTCAACTTACAGTCTTGTTATCTTATTCATTTTGCCACCTAGAGACAATGTACCTCTTGGCTGTTCAGTTCTTTGTTTTTGGGAAGTCACAGAAATGTCTTCTGAATACTTTGTTGAGAGAAACCCTCTCCAACAGGAAAGGTTTGTAAAGCAGTTCATTGCCTGGAGCGCATGGAGCAGCTGCCCTGTCACACACCCTCTCTCCAGGGCAGGGGTGCTCCTGCCCCTGCTCATGCACTAGGAGAGCACCGTTCTGCAGCACAGGAGCAGGCATTTTCTTCTTTGCTCCAGGCACCTCCATCCTCAAGGGGGTGAACTGCTCCCAGGCAGCCTGCAAGGTCGCTCTGGATCTCTGCCACAGCTCTCTCCAAGGGTCTTCCCTGTAACAACAGTGATTCTTCTGATTCACAGAAGGGCCATGGATTTGCTGTGGGTCAGCAGCTGGAGGATTAGTTGAGCTATGTAGCCTGCCCAAGCGTCTCCTATTGCTGTGTATAGTGAAACATAACTGAGCCTTTCTGGAGTTTAATCTATCACAGAGAGTGCAAACTATACACAGTTCATTTTCATGGGCTGGGGTTTTTTCTAGTTTGTGCCTGGAGATACACAGTAGGTGGAACAAAAATTCTAAGTACAACAAGCTCCCCTTTTGAAAACAAGGTCTTAGGAAACCCTCAGGTTTTCTTCTGCATTTTCTTTCTGTGTATGCACCCTCCTACATTTACACCTGGTTTTGTGACAACTGGTACTCTCGAAGTGCTTAGTAACCTGGAAGGTGGATCCAATTTAAACCGGAATGAGGAAATTGTAGGTGAAAAGACAAGTAAAATTATTTAATTGAAAGCCTTACTAGAAACAACCGGAAAATTACAGGGTGCAATTCATTCTTTCCATAAAATAATGCACATAATCATAAATAAATAACCTAGATATGCATCTCTATTGTCATTACATTTTTCTGCTGAAAAGTTTGTCCAGGAAGATGTGATAGGATTTTCCCTGGTGCCTGTAACAGAGTCCATGGTAGAATCCGAGTCTTAGAAGTCTAAGCCTAGTGGTTTATCCACTCACAGAGTATGCTGCCTCTACACATATGTTGAGAAAAGATTGTAACATTTCATAACATGCAGAAAGGGAAAAAAGAGACTTACACATTTGCGATAATTAAGTGGTGTTTAATTCTGAATCCAGGCCTTTTCATTTTTATATGGTTGATTTTAAAATGTTGGCAGAGATCCCGTCTTCTCACTGCTCAAAGATCAAATACAATTGTTGAGCAGTAACAAAACAGTGTTCTCCATGAGACCTGAATCTTTGGAGACTTTACAAATGGTAAGTGTGTGGAAATGGAAAAATGGGCTACAACTGCTGTGGACTTTCATTTTAGCATTAGTTACATAAAACAGAAGCGTATGCTTCTGTTGACAAAAAATGAAAACTCTTAAATTTAAAATAAGCTACAGTATGATAGATGCTTACTGTCTATGCTCAGTATGTTACAGAGAAGGGAAAAACGTTAACTTTAAGAAAAAAGCAGTAAAATTAAGAGCAAAGAAACATGACTCCAAGAAACTGGGTACAGTTAAGTTTTGATCTTTAATGCAGCACAAACTTGTTATTTGAATGAACCAAAACTAGAATAATACCAACTTAAACTGGCTTGAAAGAAGTTCAACACAGTCAAGTGTAGGTATGCTTTTGGAGTTTGCACAATTGGCTGATTCATTTTACAGTATATTTTACCTGGTACAATCTTCTGGTGTAGATCAGGTCAGAAGGAATGGAAAACATGAAGATTTAAGGATATGCTACAACCATATTTTAAGTCACTAGTATTGACAATAATATGAATCTTACCATAACTGATGAGTTCATACATCAGCTGGTGCTGTAGGAACTGGATAAAACTAAAGGACAGGCTAACCCAGAGTTCTGTCTCTGGCACTGGCCAGAAGCTGGTTTCTAGGGAAGATGTGGGAGCTGAGCAAAGGCAGTCCCAGTCTGCAGCCACTGATGGCTCAGGGACCATGTGACTCAGTCGTGGTGTCTGGCAATCCCTGCAGTCTCCCTTTGGCCCCCTATCCATTTCAAGCATTCACAGCACTGTGAGACAGAGATTCATAGCCTACCTGTCAGTTACATGAAGAAGCTCCTCCTTTTTTTTTTTAAACTTTGCCTCTTATTAGCTTTATTGGATACTCTGTAGTGTTTACACTGAAAATAGTGAACAACCAATTGCTATCCACCCTCTTTGTTCCTCTCACGGTTTACTAGATGCATATTTTACTTCAACTGTCCCTTTGCAGGCTGAGGAGACCTGCTTTGCTCAGCCATCATATGGACGCTGCTGTGTGCCTCTTGTTTCTCTTCCTGCCCCTCTCTGCACCTTAACACTTTCAAGTGGAAGAGGGAGTGGAGGATAGAAAAATAAACTCATGCAATATTCAACCTCTGTGGGAGTACACAACAGAGATGGAAAATACTTGCAAAATTGTCACATGTGGATACCTTGGTAAAATAAGAAAAAACTTGCACTGAACAATTACAAATTGCACAGATAGACATACTGGAACATCAAAGTATTTGAGATAAAGTCATGTTAAAACATATTTTAGGAATAGGTTGATGCATTTGTACATTCAAAATGAGTTTTGGTTATTCTTCCAAGTACTGTTTATTAAACCAAACTAGATCAGGTCTAGATATATTGGTCTAGCAACAAACATAAACTCCAAAACCAAAATTCCCCAAACAAATGCAAATCCTTTTCCCTGAGTATAGATTAATTTCAATGATGCAAATGCTCATCAAACCTTAAGATTTGCAACATAATTTTAAAAGCCTAAATGCTACTGTATGTAATGAACTCAGAGGAGGTAATGCAGAATTTTAACCAAAACAATTGAATAAATAAAAACAAATGCCTGGCAACTTTCTAAGCAAGATCTTTTAAAGACAAAATACAGGTGGCAAACTGACAAATCCTAATCAGATAGTTCTGGTTTGCCCCATTGCATTACATTACATTAGACAGTCTGCAAACTGCTAAATAGATTTGGGATAATTATTCCTGGACCAGCTCTTTCTCAGGAAGAAAACGTTGGTTTTATTGCAGTTTTTGTTAAATTAAAAATGCAGATGCCTTCTCTGCAAAGCGTGCACTTGGGTTCTCATTTGCTGCTTAGGCACAGGTCTTTGAAAAGAAAACTTGGTGGACAGTTTGAGTATAGCACAGAGGCAGCATAGACCCTCTGGGTATTTAATGCTAATTCTTGCTAAACACATGCATGTGCAAACCTGATAGATGAGCGGGTACATATTTTGTAATCCTTAGATCCTCCCTTTTTTCCCCAAATATAATCCTCAGTGTACATTCATTTGGCAGTTCTACTACCAAAAAACTCAATCGTGTACCACAGGCTGAATTCAAAGCTTAACTACACTAGGATTTTGTTTGGGTAGTCAAATACAATAAAAATCAGCCCATCTTCTACATTCTCAGATTAGCAGTGATTTTAAATAGGAAAGAATTCCACATATAAGGAAGTAACAGAACAGTAGTTTATCCTTGCTGACCATATAACTTCTTAGATTTAGATTTTAAAACATCTTTAATGGTTATCATAGTTGTCATTCTGTCAAAATGAATGTTTAAATTTTTTACTGCGACCCTGCTTACTTTCACAGCCTTTGTAACCTTAATGTGTTAAATAAACACTTCTTGTCCAGCCACTGAACAAGCTAACATGACAAATGATTTGTGGCTTTCCACCTGAACTGTTGCTCATGAAATTGGGATTATATGCCTGCTGGGCCACATGTGGTAAAAGAGTCTCATCTTAGATTGCCTACTGTGCCTCCAGGACTTCAGCAGCAGTCGAGGCTTCCAAAATTTTGCAAGAATGTTTGCATGGTTTACACTTAAAAGTACAACTTAGAAGCTTAACTTTTACCTTTATTGAATGAAAATATAAAAATTAACACTGTTTTGCTGTCCATTTCTTTCTCCTTCTTTCACCAAAGGAAGTAGATGTGAATATCTCACTGCTGCTACTCACACAGATGCAAGTTAATCAATTAGGTTACTCATATGTACAAAAAAAAAAAAAAGGTAATTCCTTCTTCCGTAGCTTCTGGTTGAGGCAAACATGAAAGCAAAAATGTAGTAAATTTTGAAAATATCCTGAAATGAGATGGGACCATTTATCCTGCCACCATACTGTTATACTGAATGGAAGTGATCTGCTACAAATCACTTAGATTGGACTGCAAATTAAGTCCCAACACCTGCCTTGGACTCCAAATAAATGCCTACACCTGTTGCTCTTTAATGCAAGAAAACTGTAGTCTTCATTAGGCACTTCATAGGCACTACTGTAAAAAAATATTTTATTAATAAATTATCAAGTTCTAAATGATAAAAGTGGGAAAATGTAGGATCCATGCCAGTTTAGTTCATTGAGGGGGACTTCTCGATAGAGCGAGCAAGCAGCATCTCTCACCTCCCCCTCCAAGATTTTAACTGAATTTATTTAAAGATGATGGTTTTAACTAACTTCAGACAAACTCTTGGTGACCTCAGCTGTGTTTTGAATCTCCAAATTCCCCCAGCTGGTTGCTGAATCGCCAGGGATTTCTCTGCTTTGGAACAAGACTGGGAGTGATGCAGCTGATACCACCACTACATCCAACCCAAGGGCAGCCACAATGCACAGCTTATATAGCCTGTTCCAAACATGGAATGCCATTGGTATGTGCAGAATGAAGAACTATATTCATTCTGGCTGGTGAGGGTCAAACTGGGCAGGCACAAGCCTGTGGTGTATGGAAAATAGCTGGGAAGACACTTTCATTTGTGCTGGCAGAGAAAAAAGGGGCTCTTAATAGCACAAATTTCTGTTTTATAGAAGTAAGTGGTAGTAAATAAAAGGGCCTTTATTTCCTGGTGTTCACAGCTGACACAAAATAGACATTGCCTGTGCAAGCACTGATTTCAACTCAGTGGTGACTTCTCTGGGGTGTGCTGTGGAGATAGGAGTAAATCTGTCTTGCATGCTCTTCCTTAGGGAAAGCAGGATCCTCTTCCATTGCATTAACTCTTGCAAAAAGTAGAGGAGCAGAGGACAATAAATGATCCTTTTCCAGTGCTGATGCAGGGTGCCAACAAAGGAAGCATATTTTTTTGGTTCATAAAAAAATTTGCCTTATATTTTAAACAGTAAAATTGGCTTCAATTTTACAATGATGTTTGACTGATCAGGATGCTCTTTCTTGTTGGATATGTGAGTGGGCTCACATGAAATTCTCATTGTTTTTATTACTCTGAAACCATTGTAGTAGGCTCAGGGTATATTCTTTAGAGAAAAGCATATTTAAAATAAATTTTGAATAGAAGAAAACTTGAATATATCTTTGGAATGTTTCATGCAGCTTTATGTAAAAATACTAAGTTTTAATCGTTTCAATATATAAAGAATGTTTAAGAACTGCACAAAATCTGGTTGTAAACTCCTTACCATATGAATTATGAAATGTTGATACTTATTAATTTCATATTCCAGGCTGATGTTCTGTAGCTACTGGGAACTGCAGATGAGACTGTAAGCCAAGACACCCATTCTACTCACTCAGAGCTATTCCAAAATCAATCTGAGGCTCCTGGATCTCCACCCATCCCTGAGCTCTTGGTTGCATTTCACTATACATTGAGTCTCTGTTTCCTGCAGTTGCCAGCCATCTGCATGAGGAGTGAAGCTGTCTCTCATCAGTTTACTCTCCAGTTTTACCCATGCAAGGCAGGTTGCCCTTTGAGTTTTGGAGCAGAGCTCGCTGCTTCTACAGCACATCCCAGACAGGGAACAATAACTCCACATCAGGAATCCAGCTGCTCTCCCAAATGACACTGCACTGCATTACCACAAAGCCACAGGGCTGTTGAAAACACCCACTATCAGCCAACTCCATTCCCAGGCCAGAGATCAGAAAACAAGAACACACTTGGCCTTTTCTGCTCTGTGCTTCCAGCAGTTTGCACACCCAGTTATGCTGGGGTCTGTCCACATCTGTTTCACAGTACTCCTCTCATTGGCTTAATTGAACATGCTTCCTGATATCCCAGACAAACCACAAGGACCCATAGCATAAAGCTAGCTAACGAAGAAAGGAGGAAAGAAGGACAAAGGAATAGCAGCATTTTGGCAAAAGTAAAACTTTATTTCTGCAGCATGGAAATAAATACACATTTTCTCTTTGCAGATGTTGCTAATTACATACACAAGTTTAATTTTATTTTTTTTTTTTTACTTAAAATACCTGCAGTCTTTACTCTAAATCTTTGACTTGCCCTTAGCAATTACTTTTTTTGGATAAAAGGAAGGATGTCAGTGAGAGCTTGGTTTTGGTGGGATCGAGAACAAACATACTCCCTTTAATAATTCATTCATTCGCTAATAATATCCTTTAGGGAGACTGGCTACTTCCACTGATTGTTTTAGTATTTATTCTAAACAATAGGCTTACCCACTTAACAAATTAGGTTAAACTTCAGAAGTCGTCACTTGCCGGACATTGTTTGGCATTCATCTGAGATATGAGACAATGCTGCTCTGTGTTGGAAAACTCCACTGCAGAGAAATCCTTTCCCTTCAGCTCTTCCAAGTGCAGTGCTGCAGAAGTGCCTCAAGGACTTTCCAAAGCCTTCCTGACAGCAAGCCACCAGAAACATTTGTCTGGATTCAGTCCATAGCTGAGCACAGTAAATAAAAGTATTTATGTCCAACCTTGGCATCTCTGCAGGAGGTATGTTGTGGAGACCTGACAAATTTCTCTAGAGCAGTTTTGATCACAGCTATTGTAAAGGTTCATCCAGAAGATAATAGTCATCAGAAGTATTGGGGGGAAGGAAGGGATAGAGAAATGGATATGAAAAACATAGCTGGACACACTTATTTCAGCTACTGGGAAAGGTATATTACAGGAAAAAAAAAAAAAAAGAAGCCTCAGTTTCCTTTTAAAGTATGTTATTTACAAAGGAGTGAAATGTGGCTTAAAGTGAAGAGAAGGTAAATATAATCCAGAAAGAAACACTGCCCTGCACAGCATGTCACTGACCTGTGGGATACACCATGGCACCAGGTCAGTCAGCTGCTGTACATTCCTTCATAGAGTGGTAAACCTGCTGTCTGTCCCTACATGTGGTAAACCTGACACGTGGTGAGAGCCACAATTTCTATCTGCAGTTACCTCTGCCTGACACAGATGGTTTGCCATATGGAAGGGATCATGCAATCTTTCCTGCAAGCCTTAATACAACATAAAACAGAGACCAGACTACGTTAGTCAGGATTATTTTAATTGGGACTGTACATAACAGGAATAAAATCACTAAGATACACCTCAGTGATGTCATTCAACCAACTTGATGTTTGTCTTATTTAAACTCCTGGCTTATTTAAATCCATGGTCACAGAATCATTTAGGTTGGAAATGACCTTTAAGATCATTGAGTCTAACTGATAGCCTAGCACTGCCAGGTCTACCACTAAACTCTGTCCCCAATTGCCACATCTACACATCTTTTCAATACCTCCAGGTATTTAAGTGGTCTACCACTTCTCTGGACAGTCTGTTCCAGTGCCTAACCACCCTCTCCAGGATGAAATTTTTCCTAATATCCAATCTAAACTTCCCCTGGCACAACTCAAGGCCATTTCTTCTTTTTCTGTCACTTGTTACCTGAGAGAAGAGACCAACCTCCACCTCACTACAACCTCCTTTCAGGTACTTGTGGAGAGTGATAAGGTCCCCCCTGAGCCTTCTCTCCAACCTAAACAACCCCAGCTTCCTTGGCCACTCCTCACAAGACTTGTGCTCCAGACCCTCCCCCAGCTCTGTTGCCCTCCACTGGACACACTCCAGCATCTCAATGTCTTTGTTCTAGTGAGGGGCCCAAGGCTGAACACAGGGTTTGAGGTGCAGCCTCACCAGTGCTGAGTGTCTCTTCTCTAGTCTCTTCTCTACTCCTGCTGGCCACACTGTTTCTGGTACAATTACACAGGGTAGTTACATCCTAAAGCCAGGGCCTTTACACAACACAGAGGTCCAAGAGGAAGCTTGGGTCACAACTAATGTCAGCAGGGACACCACATCCCACCGCTACCCTTGCTTCCCAGGAGCATGCCAATTGCAGCTGAGGCACGTGGGCTCTGCTGGGGGAGCTTCTCCCAGCGATGCTTTGCAGCAGAGCCTGGAGCAGGGGAGCTGCAGATGCTCACACCCACCTGACTGCACCAGCTATTGTCTCATGCCTCAAGTTCCTGCAGACCGGCAATTAAGGCAGAAATCTGGAAATCCACAGCATGGTTAGAAGCTTCTGGTCATGGTGCTGATTGGATTAGGGGAGAGAGTGCTGTCTGGAAGGATACAGCGCTGACTGCTCGGGGGATTTAAACTGATCCTCCTGCCAAAGGAAAATGAGTGTGGTGGCTATGGTTTGCTTTCTATTAACATTATCTTAGAGTTTATGTCCTAGAGAAATTGGCATAGCTGGCAAATCCTGGGAGCGAGGCCCAAAACTGATTTAGCATGAAGTCTGAACTTTCTCTCACCCTCTGGAGCCCAGGTTTTCCTACTCAGCATCAATATGAAGGGAAGCGGTAATGCTTCTCCTCCTGCATTTTCTTCTTGTCTTGTGTGAATGTCAGAAATGGAACATAGAGATTTTTTACATAAATCTACTAATCTTCTCATGGGAACAATAATACCTTTTAAACATGTATCCAGAAAAGAGGATCCCATGCGTTAGAAAGTCAGATAGAGAAATTTATTTCTCAGAAGGTAATTTAACAGGTAAAGTGAGTTGGATAGAAGTAGTTTGGTTTTTAAACGTAAACTTTATGAGTTGAAAGTAATACTCTGGTTCAGAGTCTTTTGTTCCAAAATACAAGAACATATAAATAATACAGGTTTTACCATATATGTTGTTAGACAAAAACAGAGCAGAGAGGTTAAAAAAAGCTGTCAATTCTGTACCGTGAATCAGATTTCCTCTTATTTTACTTGAGCGGGCTTCACTTTTCTTTGAACAATAAAGATTAGCTAACAGACCTTCTTTCTCATGTTTGTATATGGTTGGAAGAATCATTCAGATGTCATCAGATACTTGAAGTATCTAGCTGTGCTCAAGCTGCATGCAACCTAGTATATACTGGCTTTACTCAGTTCTTGACGTGATTAATCCATTCAATTTTTTTAATAGAATGAATGCTATAGGAGTAATTAATTTGCAAATGTCTAGTTGGTAAAGTGTATGTTTTTAAAAAATGTATCTTAACAATATGAGAAATTTTCAAAAGCCACATTCTATTCTCAAAAGCATAGCATAAATTACTCATAGAAAAAGAGAATGTCAATCTTTATATTGTTTAAAGGCATTCAAAACCATTTTCCTAATTACCACTTCAAAATCCTCTACTAGCAAATCAAAGAAATTCAAAAACTTCAACTCTTTTCTTGTACTATACGGAGTTTTGCAGGTAAGAAAAATTTTCTCTGTACTTCAGCAGGCTGTAAAAGATATATTCACTACTACACATTAAAAAGCAGATCAGCAGCAAGAGTAACCTGTTGAATCAGAAGGATTCTGCCCCTGATTAACACTGAAGGAGTGTCTCTGCATAAGGTGAAGAAGCACTGAATTACTTACTAACACATCCCAAATGCAGTGAAAGATTTGACTGTTCTGCTGAGCAAAGAGGTTGTAGGAGAGGATTGGACGGATGGGGGAGTTTGAATTACTAAAGATGGGTCCATCAAGGTGTATTTAGAGTTGCTAAAGCTAACTGTACTTAATTGCGGCATTCATATGAGATTTTAGGCTGAAAAATAAATTTCAGGGAGGGTGTAGCACTACAATTTGGGCTGATAAAAACTCGTGAGCTGCAATCCCTGCAGCTGGAGAGAGGCAACATAATTCAGGGTGAGCGGGCAGTTGTTTGCAGATTCATTTTCTGTAGCCCTAGGTAGGCAGGGGATACTGGCTCGCAAAGCCAAGTTGCTGTAGGTCCTGGAAAATTTGTTGAGCTCACCTTAGAGCAGTGATTAAAAATGACACTAATTCACTGTCCTCTGAATACAATACAGTTTTAGGAATACAATCCTTATGGTTGGAATGGACCTTAAAGATCATCTAATTCCAATCCCTACAGGGACACTTTCCACTAGACCAGGTTGCTCAGAGTATAATCCAACCTGGCCTTGAACACTTCCAGGGATGGAGCATCCACAGCTTCTCTGAACAATCTGTTCCAGTGCCTCATCACCCTCACAGTAAAGAATTTTCTCATAATACCTAATCTAAACCTAGATTTTTCAAGTAAAGGTGTCCCAAGAAGGAAAGGTGGAAAGGAGAACCCAAAACCACTAAGGTGTTCTGAACACAGGTAACACTGAAGAAGAAAGGAGGAAGTCCTCCGTCCTTAACATTTTGAAGTTACGTGAGTAATCAGAAGAGGTTTTTTACCTCGCATGTTGTTACGAAATGAAATTTTCATAGATTAGACTAGTGATATATGTATAAAGAGCTAAATCTCTTCAGCGTTAAGCTTTCTTACCCCCAGTGTTCGAACTGCTGACAAGTTGGTCTGATACACTACAGTCACGGAGAAAAAAGACCCTTTATTATTTAAATATAATGTTAATATTGAAAAACAGAGGGGAGAAGATACACTACACATAAAGATGAAAATATATTTGAAATCTCACTGTCTTCTTATATATTCTCCATAATCTAGAAAGATGGCACCCTGGTCTCACTAAGAGCAGTTGAGAGCTGAGACAGACCATGCATGTTCTTTCCTCACCAGTTTAACAGAATCAGTTAAATAGAAGATTGAAGAACCTCAGATGAGACAAAAAAAGAACCAAAAAGCTGTCAGCCAAACCATAAAAATCCCTTACATAGAATATATAAGCAACAAAAAAGAGAGGAAAAAATGTTTGCATTAACCCAACAACAGTCAGTGCAGAAAGTCAATTAAGAAAGCTTAATTGGTTGGTTTATTGTGGTGTATTGTGCAAGTAATAATTCATACTAAAACTCTTTGATTCATAAAATTAAATTTGCAACAATGGTATAAATGTTAAATAGCTTTAAGAGGAAAATAGTTTGTAGTAAAATATATAAGGGTTATTATCTTAATTTAATATTATCTTAATTTACCAAACAATGCAAATTCATATAAAGGGACACATAGATACAAATGTTTGCAGTTGTTAGGCTGTGAAATACTGGCTGTTAACTTACTGCTTACCTTGTTGAAGACTGCCATAAATACAAAATGTCATAGGTCATTCCATGGTGAATCTTTTTTTTCCCT
>NW_008237681.1:6992308-6995409 GCF_000691975.1 Corvus brachyrhynchos
CCCTACACTTAGAAAAAGGCTGCAGAGAAGAAAATCTCTATCAAGAGTTGAATCCATGAGACAGGATATTCATAAAAGGCATTACAACAATATCTCCTTGGACATTATATCAGCTATCAACCCCAGTAAGTCCATGCAAAGCACCTGTACAGGACACGAAACTCAGCCTGTGCTTTCAAGCAACTAAAATAAATGTGAATTTGGCCCAAATGCAAATTTTCTCCAACTCTGTGTTCTTAAAATGGTATATATTTTTCTCTCTGGAAGCAACTTCAAGACTGTGCTTATCCCACCTTACCGGAGTATAGAATGAACCCTCATGCAGAACGAAGAAATTATACAACTGTAATAGCTAGCTATTCATAATTATTAATATATTAAGGCGACGACAGTAAATAATTAAAGAGATGCTTCTGCTTGAGAAAAAGATTATCAAACCAAAAGGCCAATTATTCTGTCCTAGACTGTAACTTAATCCACAGAACTGGCAACAAATAGCTCCTTCTGCAGCAATATGACCCCATTACCTCTCTAAAGTCACCTATCATATTCTTCAAAATTTCATATCTAACTTTTTATCCTCTATGTCACATGAGGCAGCAGGCAATTTATTTCTCATACTCTCTTGATAGATTCCCAAATTAATCCCTCTTCTTAAACTAAGAAAAAACCACAGAGAAATATAGGCAAGATTCAAACAATGAAAAACTTGATTAAACTTCTAAACCCGATTTTTAAAAAATAATTCCATAGTGGATTTACATCTACCAAACAATTTTTTTTTTTTTTTTAGAAATAGTTTACACTGTTACTGGGGGCTAGCATGAAGCAGACTCTGGACCCCCTTTATTTACAGGAAACCAAAGCTGATTCTGAATGAACCTGCCTGTGTGGCTAAGACCAGAGTTGAGACCAAGCATCAAGGCTTTTTTGCATAGAATATGCATTAAGAGAACATCATTTGCAGATGTTCTTCATCCAGTTGGATTCCCTGGCTTTTCAATATCTCTGCTCACATGAGCCATGGCCAAAACAAACAAGTTGTCCTCTGCTCAGCAAAGTGCATTTGATGGTGCTGAGTGGATGGGAGGCCTCCAAAGCAATGGTTCTCAGCATTCCAGCTGATTAGCTCTTCTAATTGGCTCTGTCTCATCCCATCCCAGGATCTTCTCACAGTAAATCTAGCTAGGAAAAGATGCATAAAATTCGGTATAAAGGAAGTACCAGGGAGATGATGTGAAAGTAACATTTATTTTCAAGCCGCATTCCTAGCATAGAAGACCAAGAGTTTATTTCCTCTTGGCAGATGTAGAATGTAAACAATCTTTCTTGGTCATCTTGCTGCTGGATCATCTGTTTTTATGTGCTTTATACACTGTCTCATCAAGAGCAAGTATTAGGATGGAAAGCACAAGAAGAAATAAACAAGTTGGGCTGTGCTGGTGCTCCTCAAAGTATTAAAACCTCTCAAAGACAGCCTGTTTCACCTTGCTCACATGCCCACTTAAACAAGGCATCTGAATTGTGAACAGAAAGATAAGTCCTGTCAGGGAATTCTTGCCTCTGTATATATACACTATATACACTCTTCTAAAGGTCATGCAGAAACTATTGATCAAAGACTGCGTTACCACAGGATCCCAAGACATTTTCAATGCTTCATATTACTTCCTATGGCAGTTTGTAACTCGGCCTTTTTTACAGGCTTTTGGAGAGGTAAAAATGGTCTCTACATCCTTTTAGATTTAATGTCTATTGCAGGTATCCACAATCACTAAGGCCTGAAGTTCTTGAGCACTGCAATTACATTTACTCCTCTGTCTGTATAAAGGGCCAGAGCAAGTCTTAGACTCCTTGAGAGGGCTGCAGAAGAAAAAGTCAGTGCTTCAGATAAACTGTGGAGTCTCCTGCATTTGGAGTTAAATTATCTGAGATTATTGCAAGGTTGTCCAAGTATAGGATAATGTTTAATACAGCTGTGGAATCCAGCTGCCTACTAAGTTAAAGCTTCTTTAGATATCTGAGGTTTCTTGTCAGTGACATATAAAAGCCTTCCACTTTAGAACAGGCTCAGTGAAAGCAAACATACTTTACTATTAAACAATTGTGAAAAGGCTGAGCCAGTTTATTTGATTCTCTAAAACTCTTCACGCAAAATAAATGCACATTCTCAGTAAAAGTCTGCAGCCCAGAAAGCTCAATTTCAAATAAAAGATGTAATGTAGTACAGCAAGTATTTATACATGAAATATCTTCAACTAAAAGGACACATTTTTTAATGTAAGAAAAGGAAGATACATGTTAGATGCAATGATACACAAGCCATACAGGTGGTTCCTGTGAAACCTAGAGCAAACTTACCTCTGCAGGAATCTCCACAGAGCAGTATTATCAGAGATGAAATTTCCAGGTTTCTTCCTTTTTAAAGCAATTTCCTTTGAACACATTATATTCTCCAATGCAATTCACCTGTGAATGTACCTGTCAATTACAGCAAACCTACTAAAACTACTGTTTATTTTGGAGAAAAGTTTTTTTCACAGAACTATGTCTTTGTTACATACATTAGTAACAGGCATAATGATTGCACATGACTTCAGTATAAGGAGTTAAGAGTTTGCATTTTTGATTTCCTGTACCTCTCTTGTACTTTTCACTTGTTTATTTGGAAAGCTGATACACATAAATATTGAATGACTTGGCATGAAAAGTGAATCAAATTTAATAATATCTAACTTTCAAAAAGATTGAACAGACTCATGGATTTTTTAAAGATTACTTCTATGTAGGGTATTTGATATATGTTTGCAGTTCAGTTTAAATAAGAAAAATGCAACAACTTGTCTATAAAACTCTTTCTCCACTTCACTGATCGTTTTTATTTTCCTGATTTTCAGATGCAGACAAGCATCAAGGATTAAGGAAGGGATGTTCAAAGTCTGTACAAAACAGAAACAAATATTTAGAAATTTAAGTGTTCAGACCAATGTCACAGAGCTGGTTACCATACTTACGTATTCAGTTCATGCAGCTTGGTAACTGTGAAGTGAGTACTTCACACACACACACACACACACACACACACACACACACACAAAAAA
>NW_008237681.1:6995419-6997672 GCF_000691975.1 Corvus brachyrhynchos
ACAAAAAACAACAACCACACACAACCACAAAAAAAAAAAAAAAAAAAAAAAAAAAAAAAGAGAAAAAAAAGGAGGAAAAAAAAGGAGGAAAAAAAAGGATAAATCCTCTCTCTACTTCAGTGTTCAAGCTTGGGAGTTGGCATGACAACTGTAAGCAAGTAGTCAAGTCAGGCATTGACTGAGAGTAAGAAGCTGAAAGAAACTGTCAGAAACTTGTGAAAACCAGGAATACAGAGAACTGCTAGGAAAAAAATTATAAAGTGTGGACATCACAGAGCTTTAGAGATGTGGGCACTATCACAAACATTGCAACTGTGTCCCTGCATAGCAGTAGGCAGAGTATCATATAGCTGAGGTGGTGACTAGCTGTTTCTCCAGCGCATAAAAAGATTGTGCTACTCTAGGCAAAACTCCAGCTCTGCTGTGTGCCAACAGAAATAGCTGAGCAGGCTGCACAAGAGCAGCTTCATAGTGAACTGCAAGTAGCAACACATAAAGAGTTTATTAATCTTCCTTTATTGTCAGAGCAGGTTAAATTTCCAGAAAATTTATATCTAAATCAAAAGAAAGAATTCAAAAGCCTGTAAAAAATAAGAATATCTGACATTTGTAAAAAAAGGGGGGAAAAAAGTAAAAGAAGAAAAAAAATTAAAAGAGAAAGATTACTGAACAAGAGGAAATCTTCATTACTATGGTAGGATAGACTATTCTACACCTTCCTCTGCAAATGTTTTTAGTTTCTTGTTGTTACCACAGTATTTTGACAGAATAAATTCTCTTCTATCTCCAACTGACATGTGAGTTGATAGTAGAGCAAAAACCATACTTCACAATGCTGTACACATAGCCTTGGATTTGTGTCAGAAACCATTCTCCTCTTATATAGTGGCATCACTGTCATGTGCGAGGACAGCTAAAGTCAGATTAGCCAACAGGAGAAGTCTTCAGTCCCGTATTTTGCATATTTTCTTACCCAAGTACATTTTTTAAATAATCCATTTCAGTTGAAATAATGACCTAAAGTTCTTTGCACACAGTTACAATCTTGTTTCTCACCTTTCTTTCCCCCCAGAAACTTGGTCGTTATTGTCATGTTTGTCCACTGATTGAAGTCTGCATATTTTTATTCTACTTCTTAAAATACTTGCATTTTAAATACAGACATAGCTGTAGAATATTTTATTCTTTAGCCTAGCAAGTAATTTTTCTGATGCCAGCAGCAGGCCTTTAAAATAGGAGCACGACCAGAGACTCTTACTTTTACTAAGTCAGAGGACAAACTGACTTCACCACCACTGACTTTTCCTACATGAGTTGCCTAAAGCTGAAGGACTCCAAGCATGCCACTTTGTGTGGACTTAGGAACTCTGAAATGGAAAAGAAAAAGAATTTTCATTGAGATGGGGAAGTTTGAAAGCTTCTCTCATAAGACATAAAAGTTTACAGCCTTACTAGCCAAGTGGCAAATGATGGGAATTCTTACATTCCCTCTGCTTCAGATATTTATTTCCTAAGCTATAAATAGGATTATTCTTTTGATTTGAATTTAGTAATTTTAACTTTCAAATTTCTAAATCTGTGATATTCCCAACTGATTATGACCTAATATAAAATTGCATTGTTCATTGTTAGCTGGAAAAGAGAATAATCATCTCCCAAAGGTGTAACACTTCTACACGCAAATCATATTTCACATGATATTTCAAGTATGAAAATAACAAGTAACAGCCCATGGAGGAAGGTTTTATTTACTTCATGGAATCATAGAATGGTTAGGGTTGGAAAGGACCTTGGGGATTATCAAGTTCCAGCCCCAATGCCACAGGCAGGGATACTTTCCACTAGACCAGGTTGCTCAGAGTATAATCCAACCTGGCCTTGAATATTTCCAAGGATGGGGAGTCCACAATCTCTCTGGGCAACTTGTTCCAGGGCCTCATAACCCTCATAGGAAAGAAGTTTTTCATAATACCTAATCTAAACCTAGATTTTTCAAGTAAAGGTGTCCCAAGAAGGAAAAGTGGAGAGGAGAACCCCAAAACACAAAGCTGTTTTTAACACAGATAACACTGAAGAAGAAAGGAGGAAGTCCTCCGTCCTTAAAATTTTGAAGTTACGTGAGTAATCAGAAGAGGGTTTTTACCTCACAATGGTTTAAAGCTGCTTAGTCTTTTATTAGCAAGTTTAATAATGTGCTTAAACAATTCTATCACTATATACTGTGTATATATTTAATACATGCTTCCCCTGTAA
>NW_008237681.1:6997682-7009207 GCF_000691975.1 Corvus brachyrhynchos
CCTGCTGAATGTTAAACCCCTCGTATCATGGCTACTATAGAGGATGAAGTCCCCAGGAATTCTAAATTAATTACTCCTTCAGATACACTTATTCTGCAGCATGAACACAATGGAAATTATAACTGAAAAGTTGCAATCCTTTCTGCACCTTTCTTACTACATTTCAACTTCTGAACATGGTAATATTACCTAATACTACCATTGAGAAAAAAATACTAATTTTGTTGAACACATTGCATTTTTATTGTAATTTGGCTTCACACATAACTCAATCTCACCAGGTTATAGAAGATTTTTAAATATTTACAGGAGGGATTGAGTAAAAATGTTGCATGCTGATGGACCAGCGCTTTAACTGGTGTAAGGAAAAGCCTGTAATGGTATAAAAAATAATGCCAACTGAAGATCTGGCCCAAAATATAGTGTATATTCAGGTTAACAGAAAAGTCACTGAGGCAGAAAAATCATTAAAAATCAAATATTCTGTGCTTACTGCACTTTCCCCTAAGAAAAGTATATGTATGCTATACCACAGGTTCAAGTTCTATTGTTTCATTTGAGATCCCAGCTAAATAATTTTTTTTTTTAAAGACCAGTCTCCATAATTTTAGACTGGACAGCACTGGGTTGTGTTACACAAGTTCCTTGGTGGCACAAGTGTTTACTTTCTTCTTTCACACGGCCTGTACAATCAACAGTAGGTCAGCTATTAAAAAGTCACTGCAATATAAAAATATTTACGAAATACCAAGGACAATCAAATAATCAATATACAGTAACAAACAGCAGAGCAGAATGATGGAATTCCTCTAAAAGCAACCTGAAAATACCACAAAAATATAAATCTACAAGATTCTCCCCTTAAGTCGCAGTTCTCCTTTCTTCCCCTATTCACTTCCTCTGCCTCTGAAGCCAAGTTTCTGAACCTGCAATGATTAAGAATGAGATATCTGTAAAATGATACATTTGCAGTGATCCTATAGGTTGCTGTTAACAAGCAGTCCATCACAAATGTGGCTTCTATTAAGTTTTATTACTTTCAGGATGTTAATTTTGGTACAGGCTTATTTTCCTAATTTTGTGCAAAATCCCTACCCACGATGTAAAACAAACGGTGGTGGGGAGGTGGAAAAAAAAATAAGAGTGAGGTAAAATAACACTGCTAGAACAATGCTGATGTAGGTATCTAAATATTCAGCATTAATCTGAAATGGGGGTTTTTTGGACAATTTTACAATGACTAATTGTACAAGACTAGGCAGAAGCCCTCTTAAGACTCTACGACATTATTCATACTGTACAAGGCTACAGAGATAAAAACTATATTATATATGACTATAGAAATTAATATTCTAGATCCAATGTGCTACATGAGAAATAGGTAAGAGTTCTTAATCAAAGAAAACACTTACTTTAGAATATAACCCAAATCCACTGTCCAAGTAACTTCAGACTTCTCAGAAGATTGTGAATTTCAAAGCGGACCATGAGTTATCATTTGAAACTTGGAAAAAGGACAGCACTGCTCTTCACAATCTGATATGGAAAACAAAAAGTTTCTTTTATAATGTATGAAGAGAAGTGTAGTACTCCAGGAACTACAGAGCACTTCAAATATTAAGAACTTCAATTAACAACACAAAAAAAAATCACATTAAAATATACTATGATTCTAAAAGTTAAACATCTAGCTATTAAGAAATTTCAGAATTTAGGTTGCCTTTAAACCTTGTCAGCATTTATGCACATATATATTTCCATACATTCTGATATTAAGTATTGCACAATTCTTCGGGAAGGAAGCAGGGATCTTGGCTTAGTGGCATGGAAATTTGAAGACTTGAAGAGGTTGCTATGAGCAGGACATGAGAGTGAAATTGTACAGGAGACACGGACTGGAAGGGTTAAGGAGAAAAAGCATTTTTTGAGTCCAAATACTTAAATGCTTCCATGGAGTAGCAGTTTCTATCTTTGTCTCTATCACGGATCAACCCACAACCCCCACAACTTTAGAGTCCTTTATTTCATGGCTGTGTAACTTGAACCATCTGGAAAGTCTGATTTTCAAAAGGAGTAACCTCTAAATTAAAGGTGGAAGTTCAGTTAGCAGAAGCTACAAACTAAATATTTAAATGCTACACAAACGATGGCTATAAACCAGGTGATGAGCCTCTCAATTTAGACACTCAAAAATTATTGAGCTCTATTCCTCCGCTAACCACCCAAAAAATAAAAGTAATTCTTGTCTTGTCAGCATGTTTTTAAGATAAGACTTCTTACTTAGAGTGGTGAAAACTACAGACATGCACATTAAATCAGCTTATATACCCTCTCCTAGTACTGAAACTGCTGTAACACTCATCATCCTTATTGCCCTCCCTGCCTACGTTCTCTCTTCACCACATCCTTTTTGGGGATTATGAATTACTTTTTTTCTTTAGATTATTTAATTGTTAAATTAATTGTGATCTCTGACCCTATCCTCCAATATCTTCAGCTCCTCCTCTGTGCAGAATTTCCAGTAAATCACATAAGCATTTTCTATTCCACCATCCAGATTTTTAATGACAAATAATGCACAGCAGAGGATAAATCCTTGAAGAACCTAAGCTGATAAATTTGACAAGTTATAAAACAACTACCAACACAGATCATCTGTAAGTTTTCCAGCCACATTTAACACCACTTTAGAATATTATCATCTAACCTATATGTTCCCAGACCCTGAGAATATCAGAGTAGCTTCTTATTTATGTTAGATGCTCTTACAGCTCTTTCATCACCAGCTCTATACATTAACCTCCACATCATAGCAAGCCTCTCTTTTGTCCACAATGCCAGGCAATATCATATACTCTTATTTGCAGCTAACTGGAACATATTCAGCTAAAGTAACATGTAACTCAATAGTACAGAGTATAATAGAATACTACAAATAAATCAGCCATTTTAAACAAGTCTCAGCTACAGTGTGAGCAATGGCTTTGATCCAGCATCACGTCATCATGTGGCATTAAGTACTGTGTAATCAAAATGCAAATATTTATAAAAATAAAAGAATTTAATGCTTTAATGCCACAATGCTTTTGCTTCTACTTCATTTTTCTAGGTCCCCCATTTTAATTAGCAAATGTTTTGAAAAACTCTACAAACACTTTATCAAGGTTCTTACACAAATTAAGTGGCTGCACAGAACAACTCTCAGTACAGGATTAAAAATATGTATCTGCCTCAAAAGCTCGTCGTCTGCAGTGTTAAGACAAAATGTTTCTGTTTCTGCCACTAAACACACGTATAACCACAAGTCAATTTATATAAAATGCTCAGTGTTTAAGGTTGAAGGATTATATAGCACTGTCTTCTGCCCATATTGATTAAAAACAATGATTCTTGGTACCATACAACACCATATATAGCAAAAATGTGGCATTAAGAAAAAGTGACAAAAATCTTACAGATTTTTCAATTAAATCTAGAGTTTTCACTGTTTATATATGACAAAAATGTACAAGTTAGTGAAGGGAGTTGAATGAAATGGCCTTAAGTGATTTCAAAGAGAATAATTTTAAGCATATGAAACTCTCTTCAGGCACTAAACAGATTTCACCTGGAGTTGGTGTAGATTTCTATCACTCATATCCAATAAAGAGTAATTAAAACAGAGATGAGACAGATTGGCATCAGGGAATCAAGGGAATCAAGAGCCTATCTCTCTATGGCAGCTTAAACCAGCTTTGACTGTTTATCACAGCAAAACGGCCTGAAGAGACAGGACTGGGCTCTCCATAAATATCAGAACACTGAGCCAAAGATAAGTAAAGTTTTTTTAAATTAAAGGGTAATTTAGACCCTCAGGAAGAAATGCATACTAAATAGGAAGAAATTATATCAGAAATTGGAAGGTTGCCTACTAGACCCAGAATGTTCTCATTCTTCCAGTATAAGCAAAAGGAGCAAAAACTCCTGAAATAATTTCTCAAAAGAATGAACTCATATCACACACTTTGATAGCACATGACGAAAACTGATGATCCAGTCAGTCTTTCTAATCAAATCTTGGTTGTGCTTAAATGGTTTCTTAAAAACCATATAGGACTTGAGGCCAGACCTTTATTTATGAAAACATATAAGCACATGTCTCTTAAAGTCAAAGGTAGGCTGAGTCATTCCAGTTCAGGGTCTAGTACATGGTTTTCAATTATTTAAAACTATTTAAGCTGGGAGCACATACCGATGACAATTTTTTGATACAGATGACTGACAAGCTAAGGAGGTGCTCGGTTTCACCTGCTTCCATGATCAAGTGAGAACCAGTTGGGGTTGTGAAAGTTGAGGGCAACCTTAGCTGCGATGACTCCAGCATTGTGGAGTTTAAAATCCTGAGTCAAGTGAGCAAGATAAATTTAAAAATTACTATCCTGGCCTTCAAGAAGGCAGATCTTGCCTTGTTCAGGGACTTGCTTGGCAGGACATGTGGGATACTGCCATGAAGGACAAAAGGGCCCAGAAGAGCTGGCTGATTTTCAAGGACAACCTTATCAAAGCACAAGAATGGTCCTTCCTGATACTCAGGAAAACAAGCAAGTATGGCAGAAGACCACAGGAGATGGACAATGCAACAGATTACTTGGAGAGTCACTGTCTGAGCAGGGAGACATGTAGACATGAGAGCTGAAGCTCAGCAGAAGCCAAGACTACCTAGAGATATGAAAATGAAAAATCAGGAATGCTTTGGTACCAGCAGCAAAAAAAAAAAAAAGACTAAAGAAGAAGTGAGACCACAGCTTAACAGGGCAGTGGATCTAGTGATAAATGAAATGGAAAAGCCTGACATATTGAATGCCTTTGTCCTTCTGTTTTTATTGGCAAGGTCTTTTTTGCAGGTGTCCCAGCTCTTTCATGTTAGTAGCAGAGTCTGTAGGACTAAAGTGTTGCCCACAATGAACAATAATCAAATCAGAAACCACTGAAGCTAATTGTGTATATACAAGTCCATGGGCTCAGACAGGCTGCATCTTGGTTGGCTGATTTCATTGCAAGGCTGCTCTCCACTGCCTTCAAAATGTTATGGGAATTGTGAGAGGTCCCAGTGACTGGAGAAAGGCCACCCTCCAGGAGAACAATGAGGAACCAGGCCACCACATGCCACTCAGCCTTGCCTCTGGTCCTAGGGAGGTTCTGAATTAAGTCTTCTTAGGTGTCATTTCTGAGCACATAAAGGACAAAAAGGTGACTGAAAACACCCAGTGTGGATTCATAGGGGACAAACTGGGTCTAACCAACCTAAATGCCTTTGGTGATAATGTGACTAAGGGTGAGTGGACAAAGGATAAGTAATATAGGATGTTTCCACTGATTTTAGCAAAGCCATCAGTCATGTAGTATCACTATAGCAACATTGGTGAGATACAGGCTAAGTAAGTGGATGAAATGGATGGAAAATCAGTTGGATTCTCAGACACATTGTGTTCTGATCAGTAATACTAAGTCCAACTGGCAGCCAGTTTCTATTGTCAACGCCTCAGATATCGAAAGTGCGTCTTTATCCACTCTTTAACATCACTGAATTCTCTTTCACATCCTTACTAACAAGCAGCAGAATGGGACAGAGTACACATTCTGCAGCGTCATACATGGTAACACATGAGGAAGCACCTGAAATGCTGGAGGGCAAGGGTGATATTCAGAGGGACCTCAAGTGACTGGAGGAAAGAGACAATTGAATGCTCTTGAAACTGAACAAAGGCAAATGCAAAGTCATTGGACAGTGTATTTGGCTTTTGAATGTCTTCAAGGATAGAGGCTCCCCAACTCCCTGAAGCAACCTGTGCCAGCGCTCCACCACTCTCACAGTGGTTCTTGATGTTCATACAGAGCCTCCAGTTTAAGCCCACTGCCTCTGGTCCTGTCAGTGGGCACCACTGAAGAGCAGCTAGCTCCCTCCTCTCTGCACCCTACCTTCGAGTATTACCATACCTTGATGAGAGCCCCTGAGCCTTCTCTTCTCTAGGCTAAACTGTTCCAGCATTCTCAGCCTGTCCTCATGCAATGGATGTTCCAGTCATTCCAGTTCCTTAATCATCTTAGTGGCCCTGGGATTTTTAGTTGCCACAATACAAGAACCACAGCATTGATCTATGGAAGAAAGTATAGTGAAGGTCCACAGATAATCGTGAGGCTGAAGCTCCCAAGTGTATGAGGAGTGACTGAAAGAAAAGGATTTGTTAGGTTGTAAGAGAGCTCTGCTGTCTTCAGCTAGCTAATGGGAGACACCAGGATCCTCCACTCTTGGAGAGCTGTCAGAGCCCTGAGCAGTCAGATCTAGTTGGAAGGCTGGACTAAGCGGCACTGAGCAATCCCTTCTAACCTGATACAGGCAAATTGCATCAAACAGTGAGTGTTTCTTATTTTTCTGCATATCTATCAGAACATGTTTTACCAATTAGTAATAGAAGTCCTGGTCTAAGTGGCATTTTGTTTAGGTTTTTTCTGCTACAGACTCTCCAAATTACAGGATGATAGGAACAGAACAGAGCATCTCACACTAAAAACATGTCAAGGGTATTATTACCCCTTATAAAAGAGACTGACTCAAGCACACGTACCCTTTTATGGAGATAGAGAAGAAGAAAATGTTTGCAAGAACACTTGCCTGATTTGTTACCCCATTATGGAAAAACTGGTCTAACAATACTGCAAAGATTGGGTGTACAAACAGATAACCACGTGAAAGAATATGCAGACACTGCAACAGCTACTTGGCCCTGCATAAGCTACATATGCATTTGTTTTACATAAATTACACCACTCTTATCGTGACACAAGTAGGGTTCTCTCTTACTGTCACAGATGCTGAACCATGCACAAAGTGTGTACTTCCATTAATGAGTTTCTCCCTCAGGAAAGAAGTGTTGGATAAAGCCAAATATGTCAGCTAAATAATCATTTAGGCTTTGGCAAGTATGATCCAGTGATACTCACCCTCCGTAAGTGATACATACCAGCAGACATCACCATACAGAAGAACATAGACACCTAACTCTCCATTTATTGTTATGAAATATTGATAATACAGCAACATCATCCACTACTTGATTTGCATTTAAGTGTATAGCTTGAGCTAGCTGGTTTTCACTTGCAGAGAGAACATGTGAATACAGTGTACCTGTGGATACAGTTACAATTGGTTTCACACAGTTTAGGCAGGGAAACTCCAAAAAACAGATTTGAAATTATTTGGTAGGTAAACTGATATGCACAAAGGAACCAACTGCTGTAATCAACACGAAGTCCTGGAACCGCCTGCCCAGAGGAAGTCAAAGAGGCACATCCTACACTACACGAAATTCACTGGGGTTTGATTGCTTGACAAAGCACGCACACAATGGTAAATGCATGTCTAGACTGGTATCATATGCCAAAAAAACACAAATATGTTACTCAGATGTTTATTCTGAAAAGATTGAAGATACTTGCAGCAGAGTTTTGTAGGCCACAGACTTCTGTGGATGATAGGAACAGATATCTATAAAACATCTGGTAGATTTCATCCTGTGGAGCTGAACAGGCATGTAATATTAACTGCTGGCCTGGGAGTCATGCTCTACTCCTGAAGAACTGGATGTAGCAAGTGACATTTCATTACACACAAACCATGGTATCAGGAAAAGGTTTATTTAAAATTTTGATTACCTACAGTAAGCACAACCAACCTATATTACACAATATAGGTGAACTGTTTGTGCAATTCTGAAGGAAAAAAATAGCACTTTTGGCAGTAGAATGCTTCTATTTTTCACACACTATGGTATTTGCATTACTAGCACTGACATATGGAATACAAAAAACTGGTGACCACTTAAAAGATGCTTTAATCCCTGGGCTGTAGGAGCCACTAATGAAGATGGTGTAAGAACTGGTTTTGTTAATACTTTAAAATGCTCCTCAATATTTTTATCTCTTTGAAAAGCAAAAATAACTATAAAAGTATAAATTCATACAGTGACACTTCATCAGCTAAAAAACAGGAATAGTGTTTTTTCTTTGTTCTTACTTCAGGGGAACTTGGTCTGACTCATGGAGTAATGTTTTATACAACAACTTCCTGTGACAGTGTAAGTCAAACAACTTCAAATTACGTTCTTATATTGAAACCAACTAAACTTGTTGATATATCAACTTAGAGAAACTTTTTTTTATTTTAAATGGGAATTCTGACACTAACATTGAATAAAGTTTCTATGAAGCCAGTTAGTTTGGTGAGAAAGTTCAAAGCTGACACTTCTTAAAACATTTTTTACAAGTTCAGATGAAAACATTTGTGACGTGCAGTGGGCAGAAAAATTGTATGGATCAATCAAAATATTCCTCTTTTGAGATTCAGCTCCAGCTCCTGGAGCCATTCCTGCCACCATTCCTAGCAACTACATAAATCTGTGAGATACCAGGCCTTAAACTTACCAGTTCAGCACCAGTTCTCTTATTCTGGAGTCAAGAAAGATTAATTTTTAATGGAAGTTCCTCATGTGGGCAGTGCCACAGTCACAGTATATGCCGGGATAGGCTACTTTGAGCATGCTGCTTCTTTCACTCCATTTTGCATTCTGCCTACAAATATATGTTCACTTTCAATCACCAATTCTCTCACCAGTGCCTCAAAAACATCTCCTGAAAAAAAAAGCAAACCAAAAAGAGAAAATCAGAGGTATTAGGTATAACGAACATATGAATAGTATTTAGCCATGAAACAATACCTTATTTAAAGTCAGTTCCCTCATAATTATCATAGGAATAGGTAAGTCTCAGTGGAAAGACGGAATTTCTGATCTCACCAGTTTTTCTTGGCCCTTCAAAGTCCTCATACTCCACATTTTTTAAGATAACCTCTAAAACTTTTAAGAATAAGTTGCTTCTACCTCCACCCAGTTTTTTCATAGGTGGATTTATGCTTTTTCAGGTTGGGGTAAAAAAAGATTACTACTTCTCAATCATGCATTAGAAATTTTATTGTGTGCTTGGATAAGGAAACAAGAACTACAGCAATGGGAAAGTTCCTCTTCCAAAGTAGGAAAACAAATGTGGCATCTTTCATCTCAACAGTTGTGTTTCTAACGTATTTTGAATAATAACTAATTAATTTTGAATAATAGTTAATTTTGAATTAATTAAAAGACTCAGAAAAAAATCCATTGCAATTGTTTATTTCATTTCTGGTATAAAATATTTTCAGTGTGAGAACAAGTGTGTGATGAATTGTCTTCTTAAGAATCACTAGTTAATTTTTTTTAAATTCCTGCCACTTATAATTCCCCAAACCCAGTGAAAATACTCATACTGGCTAAGTTTCAGAAGGCATAAATCAAAACCAATACATAAGACAAAATCTGACTTAAACTTTTAGTATTTGCAATGACATATAGAAAAAGATCTATGGTGCTTCTACAGGAAGGACAGTTAATAAATTGCCCTTATAAGCTTGACTGTGTTTCAAAAGAATAACCCAAAGGAAAATAAGCATACCATTATACAGAATGGTTTTCTAAAATTCCACTATTTAAAGTACACCCCAGTTAAGTAAATGTATCACTAGGCAGTTAGTCTTTCCTCAGAATTAAAGAAACTTTCAGAGCCAGGATGCCTTTCTGTGAACCATGGGGGCTTTGATAATGAGGAAAGAAACATGCAATCTTTGCAGGAGAAAACAGTATCTCTACTTTTTCCTGAATATTAGACATGACGTGATGTACTGAAAAGAAAAAGCTGGAAAGTGAAAAAATAGTCAATAAGGAAGAGACTGAGCTAAAAGGTCGGGATTCTTAACCCATAGTCATTTGAATCATGAATAAATGCTGGATGGTTTTCTTGAGCAACCTGGAAAATTAATTAAAAAGGCTAGTAAAAAGTTCTTTTTGTAAAACTTACTCAGATTTATTTCAGGAAAAACATCTTGTAATCAAGCAAGTTCAAAATAGAGCAGTTACAAATAATTAAAACAGAAACTTTCTAATTCATTCAAGAAATAGACAAGCCTCTTGATTACATTCAGAAAGCAATGCATCAACAATTTAGGATACAAATTTAAAACAAGGTAAGCCAATAACAGGCCTGTTTGATGGCAAGATAGTGAATACCTGAAGAAGTCATCAAGTTCTGGAACCTGAAAACTCTGATTTCCACCATTTTTGCTTCAAAAATTTTAATTTTTAATGTAATATACAATAATGCCTTCCTCTACAAGTAGATTTTTAGGTGTAAGTACCTAATCATTCTGTTACTCTTCCAGCTTATAAAGACTGCATATGCAACAGCCATTTTTCACAAAAAAAAAATCTGACAACAAACCCCAAACCAGACAACTAACCAGCTTTCCTCGCCATAATCATATTCCAGCGCATTATTGTTTACACTGGGTTTTCTCAATAAGCAAGTTATAATTCAGAGCTGCTTGCTTGATTTTTGAAGATACTTGCAAAATTAATCTAGATTATCTAATATCATTCTCTGGCCCCAAACATTACTTCCTACACCGGCACAATGCAGTTACCACTAGAAAAAGGTTATCCTGCACAAGGCCCATCCTCGGATAACTACCAGAGCTAGGAACTGAGAGGCTCAAAGTGATGTTCCATTGACCAAACCAAGCCTTATTCCCCTTCTCTCCGAGGTTTTTTCAGGACCAAATCAGAGTTAGATCAAAGTAATATGAAAACAGACAACAGGGCCTCACCACAAACTAGCACTCACGCTACCTGCTCATGTTGACATGGCCACTAAAACAAAGCTTCCACAAAAGCGATCTAAATTCTGCCTTTTGGTAAGAGAAAGAAGCAGGGCTTGTACACAGCTTTAGTCCAGAAATGCATGCAAAGTGTGTGCAGTTGCATACAACTTCATGTGCTAATACTTTCCCAACATATTCATTAAATTTGCAACACGGTATTCCTGTCATTACCTTCTTTCCTTCATCATTCTTAGATGTCTTATATACCTACATATTTAGGCATTTCCTCCTGCCCTTAGACACTTATTTACTTGACTGGTGACATCTTAGAAAAACAAAAAATGCCAACGGGAAAGGCAAGTCATTGAAAGCACGGGTACCCATTATGTTTCTTTTTCAGTATGCTTTCCAACACCTTCCTTTCGATCTGAGTTTGTGTGTTGTTGAGAAAGAGTAATCTTTAAAATGGGAATTATTTCTGAAGAGCATCTGGATCATTCTGACGGGCCCCTCATGGAGCTGGAGCTACGTTCAATTGCATCCTCACCGGCAGCTTTGTCGGGAACCTACTAGGCAGGACGGTGCGCAGAATGAAAATTCGTTCCCTTACGTCCTAGAGGAGGCTTAGTCCTCTGATTGCCGTTCGCTCAACACAAAGAAAAGTCCTCAATCCGTGGTAAACCGTAACTATTGCTTTTGGCAGGTTTCTAAATACGAGGGAAGAAAAAAGGAGATGGGGTGGGCAGACGACGTCTAGCTTACTTCTGCTCCCTTCCCCCTCCCCGACGCGCAGCTCTATCTGCAA
>NW_008237681.1:7009937-7010809 GCF_000691975.1 Corvus brachyrhynchos
CCCCGAGCCATGCGACTGCCAGCAGCACCAGCACCTCCTCTGCACCAACCGGGGCCTGCGCACCGTGCCCAAGACTGCCGAGCCGCAGGATATCCTCACCTACAGCCTCGGGGGCAACTTCATCGCCAACATCTCCGCCTTCGACTTCCACCGCCTGGCAGGGCTCCAGCGCCTGGACCTGCAGTACAACCGGATCCGCTCGCTGCACCCCAAGGCCTTTGAGCGCCTGGAGCGGCTGGAGGAGCTTTACCTGGGCAACAACCTGCTGCCAGCGCTGGTCCCTGGCACGCTCAGCACCCTGGCCAAGCTGCGCATCCTCTACGTGAACGCCAACGAGATCGGCCGTCTCAGCGCTGCCTCCTTCTCTGGCCTCGGCAGCCTTGTGAAGCTGCGACTGGATGGCAATGAGCTGGGCTCGCTGGGCGATTCCACTTTCTCAGGGCTTCCAAACTTACTCTATCTGCACCTGGAGTCCAACCGCATCCGCTGGCTGAGTCGCGGTGCCTTCACTGGCCTGGCCAAGTTGCGCTTCCTCGACCTCTCAGGGAACCAGCAGACCTCCCTTCGCCACCCCGACATCTTTGGGCCGCTGCGCTCCCTTCACACCCTGCTGCTGGCCAGCAACAGCCTGCGGCAGCTGACAGGGGGGCTCTTCCAGCACCTGCCCGGCTTGGCAAAGCTCTCACTCAGTGGCAATCGACTGTCTCACCTGGCCCCGGATGCTTTCAGGGGGCTGGGTTCGCTGAAGGAGCTGCGCCTGGAGGGGAACCTGCTGATCCACCTACCTGCCACCCTACTGGAGCCGCTGGACAGCCTGGAGGCACTGGATCTGAGCCGCAATGCACTGACCGCCCTGCACCCGGCCGCCTTCG
>NW_008237681.1:7012043-7043561 GCF_000691975.1 Corvus brachyrhynchos
GGGAAGGCGGACGTCAGTCTGTGAGGGGATGGTGCGGGCCGGGGGTCGCGGCCTCCGAGGGGCAGAGCTGCGGCGTTCAGCCGCCCTTACTGCGGGCCGGGGCCGAGGCTGCATGTGAGACGGGGTTACCTCTGCTGGGACCTCACCGTTTTGTCAGAAATCATCACTAACCCAAGGAAAAGCCCTGACAGGCGGTAACTGTGCCTTGCCATGAGGAGCAAATGGCAGGAGCTACTGCCAGCAGCAGCCAGTGCCTCCCTTAAGGAAACTCGGAGCTATTAATTTAAGTGTGCTATTTTACAGGTGGTTTCCTCCGACTGCAAGTTGGGAACAAGTTACAGTGAGCAGTCTGGCCCTGTGTAAGGAGCTTTGAATAGGTCTTTCCAGGGCACCAGTCCTTCCTAATCAAAAATCTGGATCGAGGGTCATCTTGTAATCGACCTGTGTGCAGCCAGGGAGTTGTCTGGAAATGTAGGGGGTTTTGCTGAATAGTTTGAAGGCTGAGCCGTTTCAACTCAAACCGAATGTGAGGCAATTCAATGTGCACAAGTGTGCTTTCATACTTTTCTGTAAACGAGAAACAATAATGCAACTGGTTAGTTCTACAGGAATATATTGCTGACACCACTAAGAAAAACTAACAGATTTTTGTAGAATGTTTACAAATGAGCTATTTTAAAATTGTTTTTGAATAAATACTGCTTGGTACTTGTACACACTAATGTGTGCTGCAGTTGTCTGGGTCCATGATGGTCAGCAGATTGCTGACCTCACATAATCCATCTTCATTTCTAAATGGGTAGATGCAGAGGTGAAATGTTGATGGATAAATAATCATTGGTGCCTTACTTCAGAAACAATAATAGGTGAGAATATTTCAGGAATGTAAAACAATCTTTATCCTAACAGGCAATTCTCTCTTAGCCTTAGCCTACTAAAGTTAGAAGCTTTATGTACCTCACTGTGAAATAAAACATTTTGTGTATTAATCTAGATTATGTGTTTTGTGTAGCTGAGTGAGTAATGCTAGAGTTTAAACCCTTATGCAGTAGTATATAATGTTTGAGTTGTTTTGGTTTCTTGGGTGTTGTGGGGTTTTTTTAAATTAGGATTTTGCTTTTGGTTTCAGAGCAATGCTAATCATTTTATGGTCAGTTGCTCTCTACTTCTCAGCCTTCTTCCTAAATATTTACAGAATGTGGTTCTGTTGTTACAAAATATGGTGGTATAGTTTACATTCATAATTCTCTCTGTGTGGTCTACAAATGAGCTAGTTGAAGAGGTCCAAACCAGGATTGCACTTTAAGTGCAACTGTTTTAGATGGAGTTTGGTAAATTGTTGAGACCATTGATACAACTTCTGCTCCTTTGAATTTAGCGTGCAACCTCAGATGAACTCTTGTGGAACTGAATGGCTTGAAGGAAGTGTTAGTGTACTATGGAGACATTTGTCTCAATATGATGCATTCATTGCTGACCTGAGGTGTTCGTGACTACAAGTTGTTTATTACCATTATTGCAAGTAAGCAATTTGGGGGGTTTCTGTTTTGTTTTTTTTTCCCCCTTTTCATTTTTTTCAGATGAACAAGTGTTTACAAAAGATACCGCAGTAACTGGTACCCTTCAGTTGGAGTTCAGTGACTAAATAGAGAGAAAAGACTTTATGTTCTGAGGGAGAGAGTGTAGAGATCATTTGCCTTAATCTTTGTCTTTTAAATAGAGAAAGAAAAAATTGAAGTCTTGTTTCTTGGGTCAGTAGCAAGAAGTCCTTTGGGATTTCATTTTGACAGGCTGTAGTTTTCATGAATATCAGGGGCCAAACTCAGTTGTCAGTGTATTAAAATTCACTGCAATAGACACAATGTTGAATGGAATTAAAATTGAGGGAATGCAGTATCAGGTTTCATTTTTTGTTAAGAATTTTAAATTTCTGTTCTTTTGGAGACCTGGGTGCTTTTGGCCATTTATGATTGTGGAATACACCACTGTTTGTTGTTAGAAATGCAGTGGGATTATTGAGTAAAGCTGTGTATCACACTAACGTTAGCTCTATCACTGGATATTCTTCCAATGGGAGATGCATAGATGCTGTACATGGTTATAATCAATTATGTCAATAAATCCATTTGCTGAAAGAAAATTTGTGTCTTACGTTGTATCTCGTAATGCCTCCCTCTTCAATCATGGATTGGCTATAGCTTCTTCATTTGATGAGCACGAGGACTTGGACAGTGTCTCATCATTCTTTCATATCTTTTCATCATACATAATGTTTCCTATTTTGTTTTTAGTATGTTTGGATAGTGCAAACAGTAAAATAACTAAAATGGGCAGTCGGGCAGTTCTGAAACAGGTGGCATTTCTGAAACACTGTCTCAAGATAGACTAATAAGGTGCTGTTACATCAGTGAACTAATAGATCCTTTAGGAGGAAAATGAAGAAATAATGAGTGTTTGGGATCATATCAGTAGTTTATGCTCATTGGAAGTTACAGTTCTGAGGGTTTTTCAGTATTACCAGGCTGATGATATCAGCGTGTCTTGTTCAGCATGGGCACGTTGTTCTAATTAAGAATTCACTGCTTCTATCTGAATTTTTGCAAACATCTGGAGAAACGCTAGAATGAAATGGAACTGGCTTTTCGTTCTAGCCTGGGAGAAGTAGATACATAGATCTGCACAACAGCAACAACAAAAAGTTAACAGAACAAAGCTGTTGACTTTTTAAAAAGCCACAACTTCTGCACCTCTAGGAATACTTGCAGGCTTTGTCTCCAGATATTACTTGCAGCATCTTTGCAGGGAGGGAATTGTACTAGCAGGTGGCTGAGGAAAGAAATGTCAGTGACCTTGAATGACCGAAAAATGTAAATATAACATGGCTCTATTTTTACCAGTAGTATTTATATGTATTTGGGTCTTTTTTTAAAGTAAGCTCATTTCTAAAGAATGACTGTAAAAACAGCCCTTTCTAAATGGATTAATCTGCCCTCAATTTGTGCTCAAAATGTTTATCTTTCTAGCAGAAATAGAGTTTTACTGCCCTGTCCTCTTATGGAATCCATGCAGCTCGGGGAAGAGTGAGCTCAGTGCTGATCTCCTGCTGAGTAATTACTGAACATGATATATATTAAAGATTGAAAATCATCAAAATACTGCCCCATCAAATTAAGTGGGCTGCTGCTGGGGGTCTGCAAGAGGTACCAGGGCTTCCTTAGTGTCAGCACTGCCTGATTTGGCAGCCTCTGCCACCTCCTGCTCCCCCTCTTCAGTTCCTGCCTCCATCCAGCTGGCATGGTTGGTTGTGCAGCTGGAAAGTGAACTGTGAAACTGATCACCCTGAAAAATACCCTTTCCTAGTAGCTCCCCTCTCCCCTATTTTTCATCCAGCTCAGTTTCTTGGATTCTCTTTAACTCACACAAGTAGTGGAAGTAACAAAATGTGGGTATGGAGTTCAGAGGCAGGAAAAAACAGTCAAAGATGGGAAGCTGCTTAAACAATCTCAGTCTTGACATTCAGTTTGTCCACAGTCTAAGAAAATCTAGGCTGTTCACATTACAGAAAAATCCTATGCAGGTGATACAACTTTACTGGAAATCATTAATGATCTGCAGAATTGAGTGCTTAGAACTTCTCTTTAAGGTCCTAGAAATATTGACGTTACAGCATGGAGCTAGAGAGAAACAATCTGAGGAGAGCAGAGGTACAATGGTGTCAGTGAATGTCTACATGTGGATGAACACCCCTCGTTAAAAAGCACCGCTTGACTGTCAGAGCCTGAGTTAGCACAGTTAAATTTATAAAAACGCTGATTTCTTTATGCTGTGCTGTTTATTTTTCACAATGCACTGCAAGTCCCAGATTTTAAAATATCATCAACATTTGAACCCTTAGAAGTAGGACTGGGTAAATTATGCATGTCTCTTTCCTGGAAGAGATTTGAAAAATGAGGAATTGGGAGGAAAAAAAAGTCTGCTCCAGGATATTTGTTTGTCTACTCATCAGGATATTTATTTAACTAGTAAACTCACATTTTGATTGTAGGGGATGAGTCTACAAAAATCACTTGTTTCCGTGACGGTATCTATTGGTATTTGTAGAAAACTCCACCAGTGAACAAGAGAAATACTACTTGATTGCCAAAAACCTGGCTGCTCCCACTAATTCATGTTTCTCTGCCCACCAAGTGTGTACATATGTTGTGTGAGGTCCACAAGTGAAGCTTTGGTTAAAAAAATTATTTTAAAAATTAAATCAGACAAATTATGCGTACATAGGGATGTACTTGATTTTTCATGTGGGCAATTCCTTTGAGATTGAGAGAATTTAAATTGTTTTATAAATGCTGAATCTATAATCTGGTATTTGCTAAGTAGAAACGAGGAATAAGTATTAGAAAACACTGCGTGCTGGATGTTGGATTTGTTCTTTTTGCTCCATGCTAAATATAGCATAGTTTTGGCAGCCTGTCCAAATACTGCTGTTGTGTTTTTCTCCATAAAAAGCTGAGTTTTCTCAAGTGCATACTTTAATTCCCATAAAAATTAAATTCCTGTAGAAAAATAGTCAATTGTCTTTAAACACAAATATTTATCTTAGTATCATTGTAGATGACTTTATTTATAGAGATGCTCCTTGATAAGTCTTTTAAAATAAATTGATATCTCATTTGTTTTTACAAACAAGACCATAAGAATTAGAATGAATAATACAGTATGAATAAATAGTTGGAAGAAAACTGCTTCAAACATAATAGAGATATTTATTAACAAAGAGGAATCTGACACTTTAAAGAGATTTTATGGGTTTTTATGCTGTGACACTCATCTCCTTTGTTGTTGGATTTTTAAAAGTACATTTATTTATAGTTTGATAATCTATGTGTAATAATTTTATGTTGTAGAAATAAAATGTTTGTTGTCCAGAAATGGGAAGACCCCCACATATATAAATCTCAAAAGCTATTGAGTATTAAAAAGAAAATCGGGGTACTGTTAAAAGCGTTTATTCTCACCAAAATATTGCCTGATTTTTCATTGCAAAGTGCATTTGAAGTTGTTGCCAAGTAAAGCAGTCCTTAGCTAATAATTTAAGTGGTGTTTCTTGACTTCAGATATAGGTGTAATCTTGTTCTTTACTTTACCAAGGTGGTTTTTTTAATGTCCAGACAAACATAATCTCTAGTCGCTTTTTTTTTTCCCCAAATATTTCAATTTTTTGTATATTCAGTATTTCAAAATACTTAATTGCACTTCCGAGATCCATCCATGGGGAACCTGTACCAAGAGAGGATCTGAACAAACATTAAAGCAATCTGTCAGTCAACATATGTATAGCACTTTGTAATGTAGCAAGTGCTCAGAGGTTGTGAAGTGAGTGGTTTAATTTTTAGAATATTGTGAAAATGAATGCCCAACAAAACATTCATGCAGAGTCACAGCTGTGCCTTCTAGTGATGGCAAATATATTACTGTAGTGTAGCACCTTATACATCAGTCTGGGCTAGTCTAGTTCATTTTGGTTTGCCATGTGAGACTAGAAAAAATACTTGATTATAAGACGAGAATTCAAGGAAATAGAGCAGATAAGCTTTTTGTGAAGTCCTTGGCAAAAATCCTGTTAGCCAGCATTTTCCTGGTTCACTTAACTTCTCATGGGTGAAATTTGTTTCATTGTCATTAGTTGAGTGTATGTTTGTTTATTTGTAGTAAATATTTAGAATGAATTTGAATAGCTGAAGAAGGCCTGGATACATATAATAGATAAAAATCACATACAGGAAGATAATGAGACAAGTTTTCTCATTGAGAGATTGATTTATCTCCTAAGGGACAAATAGTTCAGGGTTGTTGTCTTTAAAATAAACCTGAATGCCAATTTTAAGTCAAGAAAGGAATATTCTTTCTGGAACATGAAGAAGGTAGGAAGGTTGCAAATAGTTACATTAGTTCCGTGCCAACAAGAGCAAAGATCAGCATTATGTTAACAAATTTTATTACATGGAGAAACACGTGTATCCTATCTGGATCCAGAAAAGTTTACTGAAATTGTATCTGTGATTCATTGTTACACTGCTGTACTTCATCCTGACAGTGAGAAAGACCTCTTTTGATATGTCCAAATCCATATTTTAGTACAATCTTTAGCCTCTCATCTGTCATTGTACTATTGATGTATCTATGATTGTACCATTTATTTTCCTCATCTTACTAAATATTTAAATATTGAAGTTAAAATTTTAAAGTTGCTCAGCACTGTAGCGGCTTCTATCTGACTGCTGTAAAACGATTTGAAGTAGGGGAGGATGCCCAGTAGTGATACCAATCGGATGAAAGGTCAAAAAAATATTACTATAGAGGAACATGCTCAGGAAAAGCATGCTTTTAGGAAAAAAAATGTTGTTTATAGCTGAAGGACAACATGGTTTATTTGCTGTTACTATGTCTCGATCTAAATCTTGAGCAAGCATGCTGCAAGACAAGGAGCATATGTTAGACTTATGAGACAGTTTGGAGTGTTGCTCAGTACATACAGCAGATGTTCTAGCATGCCATTTTTTTCAGCAACAGCTTAATCCTTCTTCTGTTTTCACTCCACGAGAGTGAAAAGACTTCAAGACTCTTTATGTAGGTACCCATCAGTAATAGCTCTATGCTGATGGAATTAATTGTATTGGAGGACTGTGCTCTAAGATGTTCATCTTAAAAAAAAGAAATTACTTCTCAGATCTGATCAACTTAGAGAGATGAACTTTAGTGTTAACTGACATGGAAATGTCTGTCTCAGCTGATAATTACCAAAGAGGGGGAATCTTTGGTATTCTCTGAAATTTGGTACACTCTGAAATTTAAAGACATTTACCATAAGGACCCAGTTAATTAATTTTCCCCTGAACCAAATTTCTCCTCGTCCTCTTGTTGCCTAAAAACGTCTACGTATTATTTAAAATAGTTTGTCAACACCTTCAGTTTTTCTTTCTCCCAGCACCACTCCTGTATTAGGTGTTTGCAGTATAAATCTCTGTTGCGACTTTTAAATGCAAGTGTGGCAGAAATAACTCAGAGCTATCTGTACTCACTGAGTTCAATATGCAAATGAATGGAGTAGTAAATGAGCCAAAAATCTGGAAGCTCCCAGTAATTCCTGTAAGCCTGGTGAAGGTTCTGGGATCCTTGCTCTACAGTTGTATTTGTGCCTTCCACTTGAGTGCTCTTCCTGGTGTAGCACAACCTTCTACTAGCAAGTTATTCCTTGGCACAGAGGGCTTTTTAAAGAGATTTGGGGCATTCAGGCCAGCAGATGTTTATTTTTTTCCTATCTCATCTTTAAATTCTGTATAATGGGAGTTTGTTTTGGTTTGTTTTATCTATTTTGAAATAAGAGATAACAGCCATTTACAGTCTACAGATTACAGCCAAAATACAGTCTTTTTAGAAAGAAAAGGAAGGAATAATGAATTTTAAATAAATCCTGCTTAAATGGAAGTTATTTTGTTCAGCAATGATTTGTGACTGGAATGGTTCACTGAGATCCCACTGATACTATTCTGTGCACAAAGTGCAGAGCCTTTTGGTTTTCCTGCCATGATATATCCCTAAGAACCTGAGACTGTAGAGGTCCAGCAGAAAATAAAGACATCCCTTCCTTCCATTTATGTGGCTTAGATGGAAAAGAGATTCAGGCTCAGCATCTTTGCCAGAATGGCTAAGAACTTTATTTATTCTATAACATATATGTGGACCTAAGCTGATTTTGTAACTGGAGTTATAAGTAGTATTCACACTAAAGGGAGCATCAAAAAACAGACATTTTTGAAGACAAAGCCTCCTTAATTTTCCTCTGTGAAACTGAAGTCGGCACAGACTGAAGTAACTGGCAGTTTGCTGAAGGTGCTAACAGCTCTTTGAGATGTCTGTAGTATATAATTGGGTGCGCTTTCAAATAGTCTCTCATATATTTTATTCAGAAGTATTTAGAGTAAGTCCCAGGCAGAAAATACTAATGAATTCCAAACCATTAGCCTGCCCTGATAGTGACCTACTCAGATGCTGGATTCATTTGGTTTTATTTGCACTTGCAGGTGCACCTGAGGCATACCTGAATTTCAGTCTGCTCATATGCTTTTATCCAACCTGCTAAAATCACCTACCATTCCAATTAGCACAGCTGTACCTCTAAATCTCTGCCATTCTCACAAGTTTTTACTTTTAGCCTTTTCACTTATACCGTGGTAGAAAATCATCTTAATTTACAACCTCCTAGGCCTTGAGATATGCAGTTGCTTATGAAACAGGAGAATTGACAATTTTTCCAACCTTCCAAACACAGTCAAACTCTAGCAATCAGAACAGGTTTGTTTTGGTTGTTGTTTCCCACACTCACCCCCACTACCCCATGGTAAAAACCATGATGGATTAGAGCTTTGCCAAAGTCTACCAGTAGCGACAATAGTGGCAGGACTTAAATGTGTATGCACTGGAATAATCATTTGGCTGTTCAGATTTGGAACTCTACAAAATTTGAGCATGTGAAGAACATCACTAGAACTGATTTTATACTTCAGGACTTATCAGTTATTATATCGTGGGTTTTTTTCCCAGAAATGTTCTTTGTCCTCTTTCCTATTTATTTTGCTTCTCCACCTGGCTTTTGTATTAATGCAGTAGGAGTGATTGGAATATGTGTTTAAGGATGCTGAGCATCCAGTGTGTCTGAGAAGCTGGAGGTGCTTAGAAAATATGATGCCTTACAAAATATGCAAACTATAGATTTCGAGAGGCATCCAAGTTCAACATTATAGACATTACACGGATAGCTGTCCAAATTCATGCGTTATATTTCCTGTATATCCCCCTGTGTATCTCTTGTTATCCTCCCTGTATATCACTATTAGCTCCCTTTTGTTTCTCTTTGTGGTCTGTAATGAGGTGTCAAGTTTTGTACCTCGTACATTGTATTTCGACCTGGTACTACTGTAGCCACTCAGGTTGCTTTTTTCTCCAGCATGGCCAGTACATATATTGGGTATTGCTTTTATGCAGTATCAATAAAGTATAAGAGAAGAAGAATTATGGATTTAGAAAATGTGTTTCTTGCCTAAAGCTTTATCATTCAGCTGATGATAGTGCAGGTAGACAGTCCCAGTGATCTATGTTATCTCTTTGGTCTGATTCTTCAGAACAACTGCTGCACCTCCTGAGTGGAAAAAGCTGCTGGGCTTCTCCTGTTCTATGTTTGTGATCTTTTCCTTTTGGTTGAAACTAGTTTCTTAAGTTTCTTGACAGAAAGAGGTAAAATCCTGACATACAGGCCAGTGGTAGGGCTTTTATCACCTGTGTATGTTTTCACTTCAAAGAGCTTGTGTAGCTGCCTGTTTTACAGACAGTGCCCTTTGGACCAAAAGTGATCAAAATCAGACAGGAAGAGTCAGAAATGAATTTTTGTTCAGGAATCTGAATATTCAAACCAAGAGTAATTAATACATTATAAAGAGAAATTCTGGATCTAGCATAATTCTCTAAGGCACTAATTTCATTTTAGGCAGCTTCTCTTGCTGGTTTCCCTTCAGATCTCTCCCTCTCTCCCATGCCACCCCTCTGTGCACTGCTGGCATCAGCCGGCATTTCTCAGAAGCCTTTGGAAGTTGATTTGCTTCTTGGGTTTTGTTTTGGGTTTTTTTCTGCTGTAAAATAGGCCTTGTCCATGTCCCCTCCTTCTTTGCCTTTTTAGGTTTTTAAACATCAGGATTATGGCAACTGGGTCATTACAGCAGAGCTGCCAAAACTGGTGTCATGACCTGTGTGTTTTGGAGTCAGGGGTTAGAGTTGATGCTTTATCTGCTTAACTGCAATGCTGAAACATTTTAAACAACCTTTGTTTCATAATTCTTCTGCCCTTTATATGTCCTCAAATGGTCAATTTACTCTTCTGAAAAAGTAAGTGAAGTTTTCCTGACTCATCTTTTCCATGTAAAGTCATTATGTCTGACCCATAAATATAAACTTCCAAAGAGCACATACTTTGCATCTGAAAAGGTCAGAATGGCATGTATTTTCCTGAGGGGACAGAAGCTCTCTCAGTATATCCAGGAAGATGTTATTAACCACCCATTTAAAATTATGTGATGTTAAATATCATTTTGCAAAAGGGATTGTTTTGGAGAACAGCATTGGATATAACTAAAACTATGTTTATTATATATTAATAACAAATTTAAAGGACAGGATTAGAGCATAAACCCACAGTTGTTTACGAATCCTCCAGATTAAGTAGTTATTCCTAGAATTATTTGTTTTATTGGTGCAAATGCATTATGCCAAACTGGTGTAGCACAACTGACCCTAAGGCAACCCAGTTTTTGCTAATTTCAATGGATCTACATCAGACCTGAACTTGAGCCAATTTTTCTATTTTCCTGCTTCTTCTGCAAAATTTAGCTGTGGATATTAAGAAGAATTGATGGCCTATTTAAATAGGAGTCTGATTAAACAAATCAATTGTTTATCTCTTTCATGTAGCTGTGAAGTTATACTCTCATAATTGGTGAAGCAGTGTGTGAAACTGATTTCCAGAAAATATTCATCTGTGATTCAGCTACACCCGTTACTCTTCTTGGAATATCACACGGAAAATGAAGCTACCAAAAGGAAACATCTGTTTGTATCTAAAAACCCAAATATTTCTGAAGTTTAGCAACATGAATTCTTCTTGGGGCTGCCACCTATTATATTCAGCTCTACAGCAAATACCAAAAGGATACTTGAGGTGACCTTTTGTATCAGATTAAACAAAATGAGAAAACACTTGGCAATCACACTTCCTCTGCAAGGCCATGGGAAACAGCAGAGCAGAGGAACAGATACAGTAAAAACATATTAATTCAATCTAGTTTGCTTTAGAAGAGTCCAGCAGTGAAAAGAACAACTAACTGTGAAAAACCTGAGGTCTCTGTAATTTGGCACCTCTTGAAGACTGTCTAGATTGTCCTGACAGGGGCTATGTCAGGCAGCAGTAATATGTGAGGGGATGGAGAAAAACAAAGGACTAGAAAACATTATGTGAGAAATGGTTTTCTTTTAAAAGCTACTTCTTAGGGGGTGAATGTCCCAGTGGACTGCAGTTTTGGTATCAGTGTTCTTGCTGCATGTTAACACATACTGGGTTTGAATATTTTTTTCACATATTTCTTTAAAACATTGTGTGGATTTCAAAGTTCCCTGTGCTTCGGTTATTCTGTGACTCCCTTGTTTGTTGGTGTGCTAAGCAAAGCTGGGGGAGGGAAACAAACTGTAGTTTCCCAGAAAGGTTAAGCTGGCACACACCAAAATGCTGTTAAAATGACAGTCCTGTTTGCTGGTGGATGCTCATCCCCTCCATCTGTGCATCCAGAACACGCTGGGTAATAACTCAACTGATAGTATAGGTTGCTGCTCCTTGCTGCTTGTTGGCAAAGTAACTGGGTTGTTTATTTGCATCTGACAACACACAAATAATAGGAATAGTCAGGTCTACCAAGCAAATTATAGATCTATGATCAAAGGACATCCCATTCTAAAAGGTGAACAGATGAAGCAGTCTTCAGGGAAGGGAGGATGAATGCAAATGTTTACCTGTTATAATGATTTGCATTATTATGCAGTAGGTCTATACTCCAAGGACTCACTGAAGGAGGTTAAATTTTAGACCTGCTGTGCAGTAGTTTGGTTTGCTCAAACTGGTTGTTCAATACCACCGGTGATTCTCTGCCTCTTGCAGTCTGCCTCCATGGTGCCTTGCTCCACGCTGCTGCTTTCTGTCCAAGCACATTCTGATCTCAGAGTCCTTCCCTGTGTGCAAGGGCTTAACATCTGCAGGCTTCTCCTAAATGGATGGGATGCCGTGGACACCCTTCCTCTTCCTTCCAGAGGGGAGCAGCTGCAAGAAGAGTGGGAAGGCATGAGGACATTGAGATTTCCACCCCAGCCGTATGTGGGCAAGAAGCCCAGAAGACAAACTGTATCTTCCAGACCAGTTGTGCAGCCATTAGGCAGGGATGGGAAAACAAGAAAAGGGAGATTTTGCCTGGAGACAAAGCTCCAGTGACGACAAGGATGCTAGCCAAACAAGGGCTTGGTGAGGAAGAAAGGGTTGCAGCATGCAGAACCTTTGACCGGGTTATGAAAATTCAAGGCCAAAAGTGCTCATAGGGTTGTTTTGGCCAGCTGAATTGTTTTGTTCTTCCATCTCTGTCTAACAGTCAGGAGACACATCTTCCTCTTTGCTTGGGCTTTTTAGAAGAAAGGAATATGAGTGTTTCAACTCTCTCACCACCCCATAACTCCCCTTGCCCATCTGTGCACTGAGTATTCAGAGTCCACTGAGGACAGAATTTTCTTGAAAAAATAGGGTCCATCCACACTGTATGCTGCTGCCTCCAGGAGCAAAGTATCATTGTTTAGCAGTAAGCAGGTCTAAAGGCAGTTTAAATAGGATCACAGACTCTTCCTGGCTCTGGGGCAGCTGGAAGGAGAGGTTCCACAGCCAAGTTCCACCTTTGCCATACAGCATTTCTGCTTCTCTCTTTCTCCCTGAACAGGTTGCCATGCGTTGCATTTGCTTTCCCAGGCTTTTGGCATGAGATTGCAGCTGTGGGTTGATGCTGTCAAATTACAAGTAATGGCAAATATCACATTTCTTGGAAATAAAAGCAATTTCTTTACAAGCTGCTGAAGGTCATGGGAAACTTGCATTGCTGCATGAGGTCTATGTGTAAAGTCCCAGAAGGGTGATGCTGCTGTTGGCGGGATGCTGTAGGATAATTTTTAACAAATGGAGGTGTACTGTCATGGAGCTCTCTTCTACTGATAAGAGAGATGGTGATATGTGGGCAGATACATAGAATTAAACTCAATTATTATTTCAGCCACAAACCAAGAAGGTAATTAAGTCCTGTAGGTGGTGTTCTAATATGAATGTGATCTTCTTCCTCTGCTCTCACACGAGGTCTCACTGCAATGTGCAGGGTGTGGAGAAATTCTCTGCTGCAGCTGACTCGCCCAGATCGGTAGAAAAGCTCTTGGGGGAAGATTTGGCCTCAGGAGAAGGAGTTTCGTAGATGGAGAGTTTGACTAGCAGTGGTGCATACCCCTGGAGGATGTGGTGGGCTCAGCCCTGAGAAGAGCGCAAGGCACACAGTTATTTAATCATCCATTTAAACAGTCAGGCTACTCACTGCTGTCACTGTGCAGATTTTCTGCATGTACCTGTCCTCCTCGAATCTCCCTTCTTTTCTACTCAGAATCAGAGCTTGGTAAGGGCCAACACCCTTACAGACTCTGCAAGGCCAGAGATGCTGACTGAAAGAGAACACTGTATTGGATGTCCAAAACAGTAGCTGAATGTTTGGAACTAGGGATAGAGAGAAGGGAGCACAAACATACACACATTTCTTAAAATGCAACCCCTATGCTCTTTTGGCTTTGTATAGCTTTTGCTTTTTCTGCTTCTCTCTCTTTCCTTCTCTTTTTATGTTCACCTTTTTTTCCTTCTATTTTTTCTCTTAACTCCTTCTCACTGACATTGCTCCCACACACCTGGTAGAGCCCTTACAGAGTTCTTTCTGGCTGAGTGCTCATTAACCTTTTATGTTGTATTGCAGAGAAAAGTGGATTAATTATGTTGTGAAGATTCCCAGCATCTCTCTTGACAGATTTTCGCATGGTAACTTTGACCCCTCTCCTAAGCACAGCTTCTCTTCTCCTTCCTTCAAAAGGGATGTGAAGCTTAAAAATCAACTCATTTAAACCCCTTTGAAAGTCTTAGTTCAAGCATGTTTCCTCACAAGTTCATCCTTAGGGATGCACAATTTACCTCCTCAGAATTTTGATGTTGTCGCACATAACTACAGAGTTGATATATTAAGATAATAAACAAGCCAGTAATTAATTTGATAATGTATATACAAAACTGAATGACACAAAAAACCTGGACACATGTATTCTCTGCTTGAGTTGCCCTAGTAGTCTGCAACTTCCATGCCTCCAGGCCTTTTATCACTGGTTTCCCCTGAAAACAGTGGAACATTTCTAAGGCAGCTAGTTTTCTTTCACCCTTTTCTTCCTGTTTTACTTTGATTCCCTTCCCCAATACAAAAGCACACTTATTTCTTTTTCTTCCTTGTTCAAATATCCTTATTTGACTTGGTGAATGAGTTTATAAATCTTCATAAAATTTGGAAGTATATTTATTCTGAAATAAGTAATTTTCAGTCTCTAACCACTTTCACAGACATAGGAAAAAACTGCTTCCTTAGGTTTCACCCTCCCTGTTGCTGGAGGCATATGAAATTCAGTAGATGATGTTTGGTTTCAAGACTGACTGTAGACTCCTGGGTGGTAAAGTAATGAAATAATCCTGCTTTGATATTGATTGCTATTCCATTATAATGTCATAAGTTCAACTGGAATAGATTTCCACAAATTATTTCAACAGGAGAACATTTTAACAGGTTACCTCAGATCCTTAGGGCCTGTCTAGCCTTATGTATTAGGTTGAAAGGAAGCTGCTTGAAGAAGGTGGGGCTTTCTTCAGCACAGTTTTCAAAAACAGTGACACAGCTGAAAACTAGCTTAAGGTTGTTGGTTCTTCTAGTTTTTTAATGTTAACATTAACCAGGCAGGTGAATTTTGGGGAAAAAGTGGAAGGAAAGTAATAAACGCCTTTTCTAAAAAACTGTCTTAGGTAATTGAGTAGGTATTTGGGAATATATCTACTTGATAGGATATGTAGGTGCAAACAGTATTGACTGCATCCCTGCGTAAGTACCCCAGGCTAGTCACTACACCTGATCCCAGAATGCTTCTTCAGCTCTCTCAGCTTCTTCTTCACCTAAAAGCCCTATAGCACCTGATGAGAAAGGGCATTGCCTCCAGGACTTATCTCCTCATTCAATATTTTTCTTGCAAGTTTTGTAGTTTCTGTGGCAATAATTTTCATGTTACTTCCTGATCCAGGTTTCCTCTAGAACCTAATAACAGTGTCACCTCTTTCAAGGTACTGAAGGAAACCAAAGAGTTTTCATCATGTTTTCTATCAGAAAATTTCTATTAGCAAGTTTTGTTAATAAGTAACATAAACTGAAATAACTTTGTCAGACTAGAGAATTTAGAGAACAGAATTAGTGAGACATTGACTTCAAAACCATCTAGACACCGTCCTGGGCAACTGGCTCTATGTGTCCCTGCTTGAGAAGGATGTTGGACCACATAACCTCAGAGGTCTCTTCCAATTTCACCTCTTCACCTCTTGTAATTTTGTGACTTAACTTTCATCCTTATCCATTTGCATTATTTAAGTATTAATTGAAGCCATTTTCATCAAGCTACAAGAAGAACTGCTAGTTGAAGACATACAGGGTTTTCTTCCCTAATCACATACACCAGAATATATGTGCTGATGAAGTTCAGTAAGTGAAGGTTAAGTACATCCATTGTCCAGACACTCTGAATGTCTAGCAATAGGAGGATTGGTTAGTCAGATTGGTCTAGGTGTTTTCTGGAATGAAAATGTGTCCTTTGTTGTCTATGATGGATTTCAAAGAACCTGTCAGATCACTTAGGCCTGTGTCCCTTGAGCCTGTTCAGATCACTTTCAGTAAAAAACATGGTAAATTAAGTCATTCTTCCTATCTACAGTCCACAAAAAGTCTCTGTTTTTCTCATGCAGTACCTAAAACAATCAGCAGATTTTTATTGTGGTCAAGCTTTCAGTGTGTTCCTCAGTGAATCTGAGAGTTGAGCTGTGTTATAGAATCCAAATATTCTAGTCAGTATTATGAATAGCCATCTAAATAATATGGAAACTTCAATCAGGTGGCCCCACCTTCATAATTACTAATTTCTCCTTGGAGTAACTTTATCATCACAACAATTACAATCACCTTTGGCGAAAACACAAGCATAGACAGCCACTGACACTGGCTCACATCCAATTTAGAAGTCACCAGAATAATTGCCAGTAATTTTCTCAGCTGCAGTCATCAGTTTAATTTTTTTTTTTTTCTGTTAATTCTCCTTGTGGTTTCACTTTGATCAGGGAAGAAGTAAACAATGCTATTATTGGTCGGCACTTGTAGTTACTCTGTTTTGGCTTGGAGAAAGGTTTTGCAGAAATACTGAAGGGAATATGAAAATGGTTTTCATTTACACTTCCCTGGTGACCTTTTAGAGCCCTCTCACAATGAATAAAACACTTTTTTTTTCCTCTCCCTGAAACATCATAAAAAAGCCTCAGCAACACTGTCAATTCCAGTCATACAGAAATTGCAAGCATTAGCAAAACAGCAAATTTGCTGTTCATTTTATTTGCTTTCAATAGTTCAAATTGTACTGTTCTCTATCTTTAAAAATCCCTCTGAGAGAACTGGAAACCTACTTAGAGAAAAAAAGAAAAAATTAAAAGAAAAAAATCTCTCTTGCAAAAATGTGGTGGATCAAGACTGGGTAGTTTCAGGAAAATAGCAACATTTATGTAAAGCTGTAAATTTGAAATGTTGTCATGCAAATCAGACTGTAGAACTCATCTCCAGAAAATAATGCTGGATGAGGAAAGAGGGCTGGCTTTTTTCAGGTGAGGGAAGTCTTACGTATGGGTTTTAATGCTTAGATTCCTGATGAAAATGCAGGTGTAATCTTGGTCCATATGATTTTTTGGCTTGACTTAGTAAGTTCTGGAGAGTCTTGACAGTCCCTTCCTATGTTCCAGAGTTCAGAATCAAGTCCCTGAGTTCTAGATAAAGCTTTTCTTCCTGTTACCATCACATGAGGCATATTTGGTTGTGTAAAAACCTGTCTCAATAATAATATCTGTAAATGGAAAGCAAGAAGAGTGACCAAACTACATGATTTAAAAAAAAAACCCCTATGTTCAAGGGATTTAACCTTCTAAAGCAATTTTAAATGCACATTTGTGCTACAGTTAAAAAATTTAGCTGTCTTGAAAAATCATGTTCAAACATAAAACATTTGAGGTAATTTAATAGTTGGCACTTAAAGCAACTGCAATTTGATGTTCAATTCAAACCAGATGTTTATTTTTTTGTAAGAAGTCTATTCTGTTGTCAAGGGAGAGAAAAAGCATTCAAGGTTATGGAGCAGACATTTCTTACTGCAGTTGATTTGAACAAATTACTAAGAGCTGCACTTCACGTTTGAAAGATTGAGGCGTTTATGGTCTCAGGCCCCAACAATTAAAGCACGCAAAAATAAAGGGATTGAAAGTATACATACTGTGAACAGTTAAACTGCAAGAATGCTGTGGATCCCAAACAGCTGGATTCCATTTGACCTCAAAAAGTTTAATAGCATAAGCCTGCACATCTTCTTTTCCACTTCTAAGGATCATTTGCCAGATGGAGAAGACCCCCCTCTCATTTCCTTGCACTGTATAATTTTGTTGCAGAATCAAACTACACGTATGTGCTGGATTGGAACCAGTACTTCTAAACCAGGTAAAGATATACAGTTCTTAGAGAAGGTCGGTTTGATGTAAAGGAAACAACAGTAACAAAAAATTCAGCTTCAGTAGTGGAATGCTTCCAAGAAAGTTATTTTATTTGGGTACCCAGCAAGCTGGTAACATTGATGGAGTACTGTAACTTCCATCTTTCTGAAAGTGGGATGCATTAGTGGCAGATCAAGTTTTAAGATCATGGAATCTTAAAATGTGCCCAAAAGTTACTTCCTACTCATAATTTTGAATAGTTGGTCTCCTGTTGTTGTGCTAATTGGACACTCAACAACGACTCCTCCGTACCTTGTCGAAACTTTAAGTATTTGGAAATAAATGTAGCAAGGACAGAAATAGGGCAAAAAGTAATCCCTGTTCAAGACAGTAGTGATCCAGCAACAGGGCTGAAAGAAATCAACAGCATATGAGCCCTGACTCTAAGAACTGCAGTTTGCTCTCCTCAGGGCCTTGCTCCTGTCTCCAGTCACACACAGAGCCTGTAGAGCCCATCTGTAGTATGGTAAGGAATATGCAATTCCTGCCTGATGTCATAAAACTTTGCTTCCCAGGAAGATACTGGTTCTACTGTCTGTGGGACCCTTCACGGACATGAAAGGAGAGAAGGAGTTGCTTTTTTGCCATGTAATTTACATTGCTAATTAAATAAAGATATCCACAGTGCATTGAGTAGCACTAATTACAGCCCTTTTTGCAGGGAGTGCATGGTAGGGGGGCAATCGCACAGAAACTAAATCACATAAATGCATTTGAAGTACATGTGCTGTAACTCCAGCAACTCCAGCTCTAATAGGATCTCAAGAGGAAAAGTCCTGATGCTAACTTTGGAGTGGAAAACTGAAAATAAGTCTTAGGACCATTCTTGAATTGCAGACGGGCTGTGTGAGACAATTTGACTTTCAAATAGTGTGCTTCACTGAAGTGCAGCTCACAGTCTCAATGCCCAGAGATGGAAAGGAAGCCAAAATCAGTGAGATGGTCACAGGGTTTCTGTGCTTCTTCTGCCTCAGTTTGCAGTCAAATAAACGCATTCTGCAGTATTAAAAAAAAAAAAGCACAAAGGCTTCCAAAGACTGAATGGATTATCTTCAACCATAATCCTGAATTCCAGCCCTGAAGCACAAGTCTGCACAGCATGATTATATGGTGTTTTACGCATCAGCTGACTGACCTGTGCTAGAGAAGATGCTGAAACTTGGGTGATTAATGGCTCAAGATAGCAAGGCCACAGAGCTGCTGCAATGGATCATTACAATAGTTCACTGGCTGCTAATCCAGCATCTCCCATATATAGTTCACTTTTTTTCCCCCCAGTGTGTTGCTTCTGGCAGAAAAACCAGCAGCCCTCACTTGAGCCACAGTGTGGCCAAGCTTACAGAAATTGCTTACTGCTCCAGAAGTGTGAGAAAATATTATGTGATTTTGAGAAAAGTATCCTCAGTGTGTTAAGATTTTAAAGTAATTTTGGTAAAACCAAACAAGCTGTAATAAGGCTCATTGGCCTGTTTTAGAAGGCTTGAAAGGAGGTATATTGCTTTTGAGCAATCCTTAGCTTTCTCCAATCATTTCATAAGGTATTTCTTCAGTTTAGAAGTAGAAAGATGCTTTTTGGTAACTTCTGGTCCCAGGCTTCAGCTGTGTTTGAGATAGAAGCTGTGTTTTTCCAGCTCATCTATCACTAGTTATAAGGTTTCTGCAAGCTGGAAATACCTGTGGAGCCGTATTGACCCCACTGGGGCTCAGCATAGCTTACTCAGTGTTTCTGCTTGTGATTGTAACTCTGACACTGTCTGCTTACAAGTGAGCTGTCTTTCCAGACTCAGAAGTGGTTAAAATAACTGAAGGTATTTGTCTTGTTAAGAGTGGTACTTACTAAAACAGAAGAGTTTCTCTGGGATTAAGGAGCAATGCCGATTATATCTGTGAAGAAATTGAGGTTGCAAAAAATATAAACGAAAGCATATGTGTCTACATTATGATATATTTCACAGTGATTGCCATATAATACATTTGCTCATGGTATTCCAGACGGTATTTGTGTCTAGAGAAACTTTCTGTTTTAACCTGGAAGAGGATTGTCTCAGCCGCGCTGGAACCACCAAACGCATGAAAGCAGCGGTACCTGTGCCTTGCCACACTCTGCCCTCTCGAGCGAACGAACCAGAGCTTACACGGACGGGAAGAGAGCGTTCGCAGGCTACCCACGGCCCTTCGAAGGAGATGAGACCGCAGTGACCTGCGGCTCCCGTGGAAGCCGTGCGGATGGTGTGGGATGCGCCGGCTGCGGAGCGCTCCCGCGGGCACCCAGTGCCACCCAGCGGCCCCGGCGGCGACTGCAGCGTCACGGGGGATTGCGCATCTGTTCCCAAAAATGCCGTGGTTTGCTTGGGAGCCGAGAAACGAAGGCAGTATCTCTAAGTTCGTTGCTGTGAAATCATAGAATCATAGGATAGGGTGGGTTTGAAGGTCATCTAATCCAATTGCCCTGCAAGGAGATCTTTAACTACATCCAGGAGCTCAGAGCCCTGTTCAACCTGACCTTAAATATATCCAGGGATGGCACATCTACCACCTCTCCGGGCAACATGTTCCAGTACTGTACTGCCGTCATTGTCAAAATCTTCTTCCTTATATCTAAACCAAATCAACCGGTTTTTAGTTTAAAGCCCTTACTCTTTGTCCTGTTGCAACAGGACCTACTACAAAGATTGTCCCCCTCTTACTTAAAAGCCCCCTTTAAGGACTGAAAGGCTGCAGTAACTTCCCATTTTCTTCTCCGGGCTGAACAACCCCAATTCTCTCAGGCTGTCTTCACGGGAGACATGAAGCATTCCTCTACTCACCCTCTAATCACCCTCCTCTGGACCCATTCGAACAGGTCCATGTCTTTCCCGTGCTGAGGACCCCAGAGCTGGATGCAGCACTCCAGGTGGGGTCTCCTGAGAGTGGAGTTGAGGGACAGGATCACCTCCCTTGACCTCCTGGTCACACTGCTGTGGATGTAACCCAGGATACTGCTGTGGTGAGTGCAGATGCCAGCTCATGGGCAGTTTTTCATCCACCTGTGCCCCCAGGTCCCTCTCAGTGGGGCTGATCTCAATCCTTTTGTCCCCCGGCCTGTATTGATACTGGGAATTGTCCTGATCCAAGTTCAGGACTTTACACCGGGCCTTTTTTAACCTCATGAGATTCCCCTGTCCTTCCTGGGGCTGGAAACAAAAAAGCGGTAGAGGGTCATAAAGGTATGTGGCATTACCTCCTTCAGATCCAACTAAATTGCTTGTGTTTCAAGATGTCCTACTCTGGTTTTGTCAAATTCTTCTGCAAAACTTCAGTTGTTTGGTTATCCACAAGTTCTGTGTATCTTCAAAAAATTTTGTAATGTCAGTAATCACAGCTGCTTTGTATAAGGGAAATGAAAATATGGTTTAATGTGTGGAAGGCTTTAACAAGTTTTCAAACACTGTTCAAGTGCTGTGAAACCCTCTTAATATTTTTTCCATGGAGTTACAAAGAATGGAGAAAATTATTGTTAAATGGTGTAAGAATGAAAATGGATATAACCGATCAGATGTTGTAGTTTCCATATTATCATTAACTGCATTATTCTGTTTATTTCACGTTTACAAAGCTCAATCCTGTATTATGTTTACAGAAATCCTTCAAGTCTGAACTTGTTTTACCTCTGCCAGAGCAAAAGTGTTTTTAAATGTAACTATTTAGTTTCTATATAGACTGTGAAAATAAAATCTTGAATGCAACAGGTGGTTTTCATAAAACTAAAAACCTGGCAGCAAAAGTATAAAAAAACCCCACTTTCAACCTAGTGTATTCATTGTGTGATTAGTTGGTGTGTGTGAACTGTGAAAATGAAATCAGAAACAAAGCTAAAGTAAAAAGATGTACCATTGACAGTGAAAAATACTTAACAAAGTGATTTTTTTCCCCCTTTTGTATCTTCATTGGGAAGAGTCTAAAGTCTTCTTAGTCACGTACAAAACCAGTCAATTAAAATTATTTTATTTCAGCAAGGCCTCCATTGCAATCTAAACCATTTTAGACTCGGACTAAAGTTGTAGAGCCTGGAGAGTGCCAGAGAATGTATTTGAAATCTTTGTGTGGGAGCAGGGTGGGTGATTATTTAGAAGATAAAATAAAGTTTTTCAATCTATAACTCTCAATAACTTTATAATTCTTTTTTCTTTTAATTTCAGAATTTATGTATGCCTCCAACATGTCACTAGGGATGTGTGCAGACATGTAGGGTTCCGAAGACCTTGTGGTTTTCATCAGGCTTTAGTCCAAATTTCAATAGTAGGTCTGGTCCTGCAATATTTTAACATGATTCCTGGTACTATACTTCAACTTTCTAGTTTGGCAAATTAAAAACAAACAAATCAAAACAATAACAAAAAAATAGAACTAAGGAGAAGGAGAGATTAATCTACTACAGCAGAACAGAAGATATTTGTAAATAACTTTTTTTTTTTTTTAATATAGGGCATTATAAATAAACTTATATGTTGGAGATAATATTATAGTTTTATTTAAAGTATGCAATTAACTTTACCTTGTTCTTCCAGTGTACCAAAATCTATTGAGTCCACTAAGATTGGCAATAATCTGCTTTGGTTTTGCTGATGTATTTCTGCTTTTGTGCTATGGTTAAGAGATGCTCATTTCAGAGCTTACACTGATATTTCAGCAGCTGACCACAGGGGAGCTTGAATCTTTACAGAGGACTCTCACCAGTGCTGAACAGAGTGTTCACAAAGGCTTCGTGCAGCGCATTCCCACCAGAACTAGGTTAAACAGACACTTAGTAAGACACTTGCTTAAAACCTACTTTCTTGTTACTCTTGTAGGGTTTTTGGTTCTACTACCACAGCATAAATCCACATGGAGTTATCCTGTTCAGCTTCTAAAACAGGGGGAGTTAGGAATGTGGAAACATGGGAGTCTCTACATATTTTGTATGCTGCTCTTTCGGGAGCAATATATACCCTCTGCAAGCTGTGTGGTAAATTGCTATTGAGGCCAGCAAGTTAGCAAGGTTGTGAAATTTCATCATTTTACTCTTGGTTTGTTGCATTTCTTTGAGTGGGAAGGGATCTCTCTTGCAGTTCCTAGTAAATCAGTTCACCTGGTACTGTAGATAAGTCTTTCGCCCTTTCCATCCCTTCCTTGTTTGTGGCTTAGCTCCTTCCTTGCCTGCACCACCTTGTGTCGCCAATATCTGTGAAGGAAGACAGGTCTGAAAACTGAGCTGGCTGATGAGTAAACCAGAAAAAATGGGGGACTTTCAGCTGGATCAATTCCACTGAGCCACCTTGGCATGAGAGAGGTGGTGAAGACCAGCTGCATGAAGAGGGGTGAGGGAGAAAAACACCTCCGACTGCAGCAGGATGGGCTAAGGCAAATACTGAATCACGAGCCTTCCTTAAACATACACAGGACAGGTTTTCATCCAAAAAAAAGGGATCTTTTGGGTTTCCCTTGCATGTTAATTCCCATGCCAAATAACTTCTTAAAATTCTATCCTTACAACTCTTTAACTCTTTCATGTGTCCTCCCACTCTTTTGTCCATCCTCTTTAGCTGTGTACTGGGGTCATAAAGTCCAGCACCCTCTCAAGTCCTCTTTGTGTTGCTTTTAAATAAGTTCTTTGTATATTCATTTATAAATGCTTATTTTGATAACTATGTGCACAGAAGGTTACCCAGTTCCTCACTTCAGTGATGGAAACAAGATTGATTGCACAAAATGTCAATGACAGCCAGGCTGGGGAGCCTGCCCTGGGAGGACCCTGTGAAATTTCTTTTAATTTTGACAAGAGCAGAGCTTGAGACTAAAATGGCTGATGCAAGTGGCAAAGACCATTATTGCTGGAAAGGGTATAACCCCTTGGGGGTAAGCAAGTGAGGGCAGCTTTGTGCAATAGTTGTCATAAAATGAATAAAATACGCATTTTCCCTTCTTCTCACAATAAATGCCTTGGAGTTTGCTCCATGTTATTCCTTAAGAGAATTTTTTTCCTGCTCACCCAGATATTATTGTTCCCATTGGCTTTATCTGAACCATTTGGGCAAGCCAGAGTAGCAGGATTTACTTTTGGCATGTACAATGCACATTTAATAACATTACGTAATTTTAAAGTACTTCACAGATGTTATTGAAGCCTCCTGCCACCTTTATGGAGTTAACAAGTGTGATAACTTGGGAAAGGGTGGGGAACAAGGACCAGAACTGAAGTTTAGTACTCCTTAAGTGTCTTTCCATAGTCCTTCTTAGGAAATCTCCACCTCCCTGCTTTTGCTGTGTCCTGCCTGAGTTATCCATGTCCTCCTTTCCTTACCCATACCTGCTTATTCATGCTCACAGCCCAGCCCTTGGCTGGATGGTGGTGGAGGGGGGGGGATGCAGCTCTCTCCTGCCACAGAGTCAAACTGTCTCCAGTTTGAGGGTAATGAAATATGATAGCTTTGGGTCAACAGGTCACACCACTCACTAAATTAGTAGCTTTAAGTGTTTCACATGTGTGGGGAAAAAAAGAAGTGTGAATTATGTCTGTTCTTACCAGTAACTGTGGTTGTTGAAACACCTTAAAATATGAAAACATTTTTTATTGCTTAGGTTTACTGTATTCAGTTTTTCCATTGTTTATACATGCAAATATATTAATAGGATCTATTTTGCCTCCTTTTTCAGTTCATGTCACAAAATGATGCAGTGTTGCTGAGACAGAAAAGTCTTTTCATGCACTGCTTTCTGGAGAGATCGATTTTGTTTTAATTTCTAACCTGAAAACATTTCTGGATTTAGACTGACTTCAACTTTATGAAAAAAAAATTGTTTGTGGTTAAATTAACCTGTTAGCTGTGCTTGAAAATAATTTGCATCATTCCCAGCCTGATGAAACTTTGTTGGGGGGTTTATTGACTGCCCAGGAATCATAATCTAGGCTAGTGCAGACTCAATAGGCTATTTAGTCTTTTTTAGGTATTATTTTAAGTGTGATCTTTATTAATTGGATGGATTCATTTGATGCTGTTTTCAGTTACCATTAAAGTTCCTTCTATGAGTACCATAGCTGTACTTGCTCTGTAGCCACTGGATAATAGCTTCATGCTTTATCAGTCTGACCTGTTTTTTTCCTGTGTTTTCCTTTTTGATATGGCTGATATCTCACAGGTTGGTTATTATGATTATTATCAAGTATGTGGTGACGTAGCCAATAAATCAAGTTCCTGCCCAGGCAAATGGTCACAGACAATACATTTGGAGCCTCTGCAGTTCTCCCATTTTTAAATTCCCCAAAGAACAGAAAAGACATAAAGACATCATAACTGTTCTTATTAATTCTTGTTAAAAACAGGAAGAAGCACATAATAAAACAGCTTGGAAACTACCACTGGTGGAAAATTATTTTAAAAGCTACAAAACTGTTCCCATTGTAGAGCTTGTGATTTGATCCAAGGAGCTAGGTATGTCTGTGTCCTGCCTGATGAGAAGGGAAGGTGTAAGAATCCTGCATCAGCAGGCTTTGGATGACTTGCCTCCCTCATTAGAGTTAGCCTCTACGGATAGGCTTAACCTCAGAAGTGTGAATTTCCATGTCCCATCCAAAGTTATCATCATTAACAGTGATTTATCCACATGAATATTTGGTTCATTTTTGACTCTTGATAAGTACATGGCCTTGACAGCTGAATGCTGAAGCCTGTTTGCACATCATGCAGAAAGGTGTTTTGCTCAGCCAGCTCAGAGTTTTGTCAACACTTAACTTTGATTGAATGCCTCCTCAAGCTCATGTTTCAAAAGAGATTAGGAACTTCTCTTTGGCCTCTGTTCCATGACTAATGCATTATTTTATTTACTGTTCAAATGTCTGCTTTTTTCCCTCGTGTTCCAAAATGCTGCCTCATAGCTTTAAGTCCCAGCTCTCCTGTAGCTCTAGTTCATGAGGTACTTTTTTGTTTTAATTCACATAGAGAAGCCAAATCTATTAGTGTCTGACACTGGTCAACAACAAATGCTGGGGGCAGAGTTTTAGTAGAGGAAAACTTGTAGTGATGCTTCCCTGGCAGGCTCTTGCAGCTGCAGCTGCTCATGCTCAGGGAATGCCTGGACCCAAGATGGTGCTGTAGACTTATCTCCAGAAATTTGAACTCCAAAATGACATAGGTTACTTTGGTCATAGCACAGTCCTATGACTTAAGAACATGATAAATGAAAAAGTATTTCCCCTTGATTATTTGAACCTGGTCCTTGCTTTTATCTTTAGATGGCTTTTTAGTTTTGGGTTAGAAGGCAATAAACAATCTTTCTTTCCCCATTTACCTTATTTTTGTCACGAATGATTTCATTAGCCTGTAGCATACCACCCTGCAGTCAGATCTGGAGAATCTGCCTCCCTAATCGTCCCTGAGGTGAGAGCTGTGCCTTAGCATCAATCACTTTTGTTGCCTTTTCCACACCTTTTCTAGGTCCTCTGTAACTTCTCAAGTGGGGCAGAATCAGAACTGCACAGCAATATCCATTTCACATCTGCAGCAGTGGAGCCTTCTCCTTTTTATTCTTTCCCCTTTTCCTCCTCTTTTATGTAATATGATCTGCCTTTCTTAACTGATACATATTCATACACAGTTTGAACTTCAAAATCTCTTTCCTGAGTAGCTGTGAATTGTTCAGAAGCCTCCATCATGTATACAATATACAACTGATGGCTGGTTGACCTGTCTCTATTCCTTGTAGATTTCATCTTGCCATTTTCTTTACCCAGTTACTGTCTTCTGATGTTTGTGCAGTTCTTCCCAGCTGTCCTTTACTCTTACAACACTCTTACAATACTCTTACAATAATGAAGCTATTTTGTTGCTTCACTACCCACCTGTCTTTCTACAGTTTTAGGAATTTGTTGAATAGTGTGGCTCCCTGCACCGGACTCTAGCAGAGTATTTGATATTCTCCAACAGAGAAACCTGAGTATTTCTTCCTACTCTCTGGAAAGACCTTTCCTCTTGCTCTGTGGCAGTTTAGCTTCTTTTCCATACTGTGGTGAGAGACCTTGTCTAATGTCTTTCAGAAATTCAACAATCAAGTGTAGTTTCCCATGGGTTAACTGGTTTATTTAATGAACCCGAATATATTCATGTGGTATCAGAGACTTTTCTTCCCTATTCTCTGTGAAATTTTTCAGGTGATCATTCATATTCCTTAAACATAACTTCATTACATGTACCACTGAAGCCTTTTGCATACTTCTTCAAGCCACAAAACTTACACTTTATGGAAGATTTTTTGAATGCACTCTGTATGGCTTCTTTAGGAGAAGCAATGATTCCCCTGTGTCCCTTGGCTAGGATGCTTTTCTGTACTTCAGGGTCTTTCTTAGGTCGTCTTCAGAGTGTCTCCAGGAAAACTGCTTTTGGATTCAGCTTGTAAGAGTACTACTACTAGAAATCATTATTACTGAAGAACTTTGGGATGTTGCTGTGTGAAGCAAATATAGAGGCCCAAAAAGGTATATTATTTTGAAAGTATAAGTCTGTATCAAGCAGATAAGTTTATAGTTGAATTTAAACCAAAGAAAGTTTCTTCTGCTAATTAGATTTTTCAAATGAAAAGTGAAAGGCCCATTGGTGAAATACTGGATGGCTGTCCCAGAATGATGAGGCAAAATGAACTAGGGAGGGAAATTTAGCCATGGTGAACAAGGTCAGGAGAGCAGCTATCTTTTTGCATGAAGCTTTTACTGCAAAGAGACGGTGCCAATCTGTAAGCTATTTATATTGGAAAAATTGTCTTGGTTTGTTTTCATAACATACCTGCTCCTTTTCCCCATGAAATTCTTTTTTGCTCTCTGTGCAATCCCAACACTTGAGTCCAGTAAAATAGCCAGGTTTCATGTGCATGGGGGAGTGGTATGAGAGCTAAGGGACACCTAAAAAATTACAGCAGGTTAGTATAAAACTGAGGAATTCCTCAGACAATGTTTTGGCACTGGGGAGGATTATGTCATTTACCCAGGGATCGATTTAGCTTTAGCACTTCTCATTGTTTCCATTTGCTGCAATCTTCAGAGACAGGACTAATTCTCAAACTTTTCCGAGAAAATGGCTCTAAACATGTAGAACAAACCTACACTTAGGGTCTTTCCCTCCTCAAGTCTGCAGCTAACCCTTGTGAACTCATGTTTGTGCGCATCATGTTCAACAAAAATATGTGAGCTTTCTCCAGGCTTTTGGGGCCATTTAGGATGAATAACCGTAGCTATTCTTGGAAAAAACCTCATGGCCAGTGTAGACCTTTAAACACCCATCAGTGGGTGAGATTGTTTGAATGCTGTCAATGGGATGCTGTGTAGGCAAGGGGGGCTGCCACACTGAGCCCATTGTGGGACTCAGGCCTTCCCCCTCTTGCAGGATCAGATCTATTTGAGGACCAGGCACTTAATGCAGTTCAGTTCACAGGAGGTAATGAATAACCTCTCATCCTGCTCTTTAAGGCCCCTTTAGAATACGTTTTTTTGAAGTTTCAATGTAATGTCTGGGGGCAGGGGGGGGTATGGATTATCCATAATCAGTTGCCTTTTATTTTTATCAAGTGTTAGGAGGAGTAGGGCAAGGAATGCTATGAACCTAAATCTGGATCTTTCATCAGGCTGATCCACACAAGTGTGAGGGGGAAGATACAAATATGGGCTGTCTCCATGATGTTCAGTGAACACCATGCTCTAATGTGCCTTGGAGGGAAAGGAAAAGGCTTCCTATTTTAACTCCATCCCATCACACTCACTAGTTGCTGTATTTCAAGCTCTCATGCAAGAACAGCTAATGTTGTCTGAAGATATGCAGATAAACTGCAGTCACAAATAACAATAATTTATTTTAAAAATCAAATCTTGCTCTTTGTGAGTGATGGAAAGACACTGAATCTTTAATTTCCTCCCTGAAAGGCTATAAATCCCACGAATGAGGGTTTCTTTACACAAAGAAGCACAGCACAAAGAAATTACAAGGGAAAAAAGGGGACTAAAATGCAGGCCAATTATGCTCTAGCTCTGGAGTGTTGCTGCCAAGGCTATTTATTTTCACAGACAGTGTTAATTTTGTATGCACACACAGAGCTTTGCTTGCGGATACCACAGTGAATTTCAATTTTGGAGGAGGTTCTGGTTCTTGTCACCCTTAAATTCACCTCCTAATTTACTGGATGTGAGGATGTTTTTGACCAGAGATCTCCAGGTTATTTTCTTACATCAGTTTCTTGGGTTTACACATCACCATCTAAAAAGCTTTGCAGGTGATCCTAACAAAATTCTCCATGAACAGCCAAATAGGCCAAGTGGAGATGAAGTCTTTCCTCTGGGTAAGACATTGGCAAAACAACCCCTCTGATTTAAGGTGTCAGGTGAAGGTGAGGACGCAAAGGCAGGCCACTGACGTGATGGTGACACAAGGATGAGAGTCTGGATTCTTCTCACCAGCTGACTCCGTATCCCTACTTTTCAGATAACTACAGAAAAAAACCAGCTAAATAATGCCATGCATGACTTCTAAGTGAATCATTCTGTAGAGCATGTTCTGAAACTTTCTCCCTCTCAGTGGAAAATCATTTTCTGTACTTGTGGTGCCACAATTGAAACGGATCTTAGCAGTTCGCATCTGGCATTGGGTTCTTTGGCTACAGCAGATGTTAATTATGAATTGGCAAGGCATAATGCTGACAGTCCAAGAGTGGAGGTACAATACATGAAGCTTTACTGCAAGGACTGCAAGGGTTCGTTCAGTATTCAGTCTTCCTGGAAAGGCATTCTTACACATGCAGGATTGTTCATAATTCTTTTCCCCTTTTTTGTAAGGCATTCTTTCTTGTTATGATGATGTCCAGTCTTCTGTGATTTAGTGATCTTTGTGATGTGAGAATGGCAAAGACAGATCCATGTGTTTATTCAACTGAGTTTCTCTTTGAGTTTGATTGCCTAAGTGAAAAATTAAAACACTGTTATATTTGGAGGGAGGACAGCAAAACACCTGTTAGAGCTCAACTTTGCAAATACGGTTAATCTGCATAAATCACTGCATTGGATCTTATGTTAATTATAGCTTTTGTGCTTTCAGTACACTAATTGAAGTGTTGAATGTCTCATTCTCCAACCTCCTTTGCAGAGGGAACTGCAGGTGCTGAGCATTTTTGAAAAGAAGGCCAGCATGGTGCACCCAGAATCAGAAGCCTCTGTGAAATGTCTGCTTCTATTTAGTAAACAAAGCTTTTATTTTAATAATGGTGTCTCAATAAATTTATCCTTTGGGTTTCCCTAAAATCTCAGTGAGGCCAATAAAAGATTCTTATAAACTGAACCCCTACTGAGGGACAGTGAGGTAAGGAATAGCATAGGTATCTCCTAAAGCATCATAAAAATGTAATTTTGCCCTTTGTGATAAATGAATTTACATTCTTCAGCAGAGTCTCCAAAGTGTCAGGTGCACATGATATGTGTGTGCTTGGAAAGGTATTGCTTCTTTTCACAGGAGCCACACTAATACTTGGGACACCAAATAAAGTTTTTGGTTTTCACTTTCTACAAGTGTGACACTTTCAGTTTTGGAAATCTGATTTCACAACATGTGACTTTCATGAATGGAGTTCACCAGGATTAAGGTAATTCTAATTATTATTAGAATTGTTATTATTTGGGATTGCTCTTTGAAATATAGAAAATTTCGTGAATCCTGTGATAGCAGTCATAGGCAGGAACTGTGAGATGGTTTGGATGGACCCTGAGGGGATGTGTTATCATTTGCAGTTATTTTTAGTTGAATCCCATTGTTACTCTTCAGATAAATAGTAAGTAATTGCTACAATAAGAATTTTGCTGAACATTAGGATTGACGTGGTATACATCCTTTCAGAAAGCTCAGTGGAACACTTCTCATCCACACATCCTGTATCCATTTGATATATTCAAAAACTTCTCTTCAGATACACAACACTCTTACAGTACTAAAGTTTTACAATGTTTCTATGTTGTTTGATAGCCATACCACTGGGATAATAGGTGTCTTGTCTTGGTAATCCTTGGGTATTTCTTACAGTGAAATTGCAGCCAATCTCTTAATCCTGAAATGCAGGTGAGATCTGGTCAGCAACTGGTCAAGCTTTATCTGAATTATCTCAATTATTAGAGCCTAGTCAATGGTTTCTTTAAATGTGAAAGATGTTTCTGAATTTCTGTTCCCTGTCTTGCTTTGAAGTTTCATGATCAAATACTTCTTCAGACATCAAGCCTCTGTGCTGAAGAACATTTGTTTATAAGAGTGCATTGCTGTGAAAGAAGTGTAAATAAAAGCTCAAAAGGTCTGTTGAGTTTCAGTAATATTTATCTAACTTTCTCTTGATGAAAAGCAAATAAATCAGTTGTGTTATTTATATAAATGAGGTTAAATAAAGTGTGGTTCAGTGAAAACTGACGACATCTCTAGTACAATCTCTGTGATGCCATATGGAGACACCCTATCTAACTTTGCTAAACACTAAGTTAACTGCAAATAAAATTGTGGAAACCGATTAGATCTTACTTTTCATACTCTCCTAACAGAAGTCTGTTGTAGTTTTTTTATTTCTTCTTTTGACTTTTATTTTTTAAGTGCAATGGGGAATTTATTTTGAAAATCCCATCTCCTTTGCTTGCCAAATTAAAGAAAATCAAGCCCTTTTTCAACAGTTTGAAAAATACGCAACAAATTGAATATAAGTGTTGGGGTTTTAGTTTAGTCTTAGTTTTTTTCCTGTTAAAGGAATTTTCTCCCATATGCATGTTGCTAGGGGACAAATAGCTGTACTTAAGAAAGACAAAAAGGGGAGTGGGGCGGGCCTGGCTACTCCTTTGTCTACACCTGGGTGTGGGGTCAGTTCGCTCGGAGCGTCCGGAGAGAGAAGCTGCAGAGAAAGGAGCTGCTGCTTCTTTCTTTTTGGCCGTTCTTTCTTCCTGCTGGAAACAACGCCGGGACCCC
>NW_008237681.1:7044296-7050732 GCF_000691975.1 Corvus brachyrhynchos
CCCCCTGCAGCCGCGGGGGAACCATCGCACCTGCCCTGCTCACCGGGAGCCGCCAGCGCCCCTGCCGGCTGCGAGCGGAACTGCACCCGAGGGGAAATAGCCTGACAGCCGAGAAGGCTGGGACTGGGTTTGTGTTTGCTGTTACTGCCATAGTTGTTGTTGTTTTTGTTTGACTGGTTATATACATATATATATATAGTAAAGAACTGTTATTCCTATTTCCCACATCTTCGCCTAAAGGCTCTTGATTTCAAAATATAATAACTTGGAGGGAAAAGGGGTTATATCTGCCACTTCAAGGGGGGCCTCTGCCTTCCTTAGCAGACACCTGTCTTTCAAAACCGAGACAATAAGGAGCAGAGGTATCATGCAATGTACTTAGCTCACATAAAAGGTATGAGGTGACCTCTCAGCCACCCTGAAGTCAGTGACAATGCTGCAGTAGACACCATGAGAGCCAAGCTGTCTCTCTTTTGTGATTTTTTTCTACTGATCTCCATGTGAGTAGAGGAGCTATAACCCCTCTGGCAGCAGCAGCAGCAAACTGCTGCCTCCTTAACTGTACAAAGAAGAGAAAAATACAACCTTTTGAATCTTCCATGTGCATCTCCAAGTGTTGGCTGCTGTAAGCCATTTGTATCAAGGTATCAGCCCCAGAAAGTCTGGGTGCCCAGCTGAGCTGCATTCACATGTTGTTCTGGGTAGTAAAGTGGGTATAAAGTGCTGGGAAGAGAGGGGAGCTACAATGGCATTTGTGTAGAAGGAAGCAAGGAACCAGTTACATCACAGCAAATATACACCAAAATAAACAAGTGGGGTTTTTTGGTAAATAAATTATGACTCTTCACACAAATGAGGAGTAAGCTCTTCATCACCCATGATGGTGAGAACCCTGTCCTTACCAAGTGGAGAGAATGTGGATAGGGGCAGAGTGTTTGAGGCTGCTAAACTGTGGATCCCCAACACTGTATGCATTTAGTTTTCTTTGCTTTTGGGTCAGTCAAAGATGACAGGAACAGTGAAAAGTTCCTAATCAAAGCTTTACCTGCCAGTCTAGAAATCAAGAAGATACAAGTCAGTCACAGAATGGCTGAGAAAGATATGTGTTTTTCCCACAAATGGGATTCAAGACTAAATCTCAGTTAAACACTTATTGAAAACTGCATTCAGAAGTGTTTGAGTCTTGTGAAGGAAAATGTGGGGTTTGAAAAAAACAGTTCCTAAGTTTCCACTCATTGGGGTATGAGTACTGTATATTTCTGCTGCAGCAGAAGTTTTCATCAAGCGCATTTATGATTTTAAATTTATTTTGCATATCTATTCACTACATTTTAATGCTCTATTATGGATCCTATACTACTTTTTACTTGCTTTCCGAAAGTTTATAATAGAATACATCTTTTAAAGAATTGTGAAATAACTGAGCAAAAACTCCAGCGGTTATTGCAAAAAGAAAACAAACAGCTCTGGTGTTTCTGACAGTTATGGAAAGTGGGTTGGGATCCCTCTTTACCTGGGATGAAAGACAAAAGCTTTTTTCTACTTCTTAGGTTTTTTTCAAATTGCTTCTCAGTCTTCATCAGTATGAGACTTTTTTCCGGGGGGGAGAGAGAGGCTGGCCATTCAAAAAAAAAATAGCAGACACTCTCAACGTGAGATGGGGCAAATTAATTTTTTGAGCACTCCTCAGCATCCAAATTCCAGTACTGCCCCGAAAGGTTTCTGAAGTACTCATTGCTCTTAAGATTACAATTGTACCTAGCAAGTGGGTGGGGGAGTACTGGAGTCCAAAAGCCAAAGCGGATGCAGTTTGGATCCTTAGTTTGCTTAACATGTTCCTCTTTCCTCCCACTTCTAAAGTCTGTGGTTGTTAGGGTACTGTCTCTGCGTCCTTCTTCCCTTGCTATTCATGGCAGCACTCCCAAGCTCAAGCAGCTCCTGTCCCCCTTTGGCTTTTGTGTAGCTGGCACAATAGATGGCTCAGGAATATATGTGCTTTGAGGCCTCTCACATTCCAGCTCCCCCTTTCGAAATACAAACCCTCATCTAATATCCATAATCCTTCATGTCAACTGTTTCACATTAAAAAGAGATATAATTTTGGTTTGCTAAACAAAATTTCCTAAGGGCAGACCTGCTAATGATTAGCTGACATAATAATGCCCAATAAAAGAAACTTGTAGTGGTGAAGTAGATATTACCACACCCAATAACCAATTTAATTGTTTGCTGATTTGTACAATTCAATTGTGAAAAGTTTTAAGAAGACTAATGATATGTCTTGCATCCACCTCATGAATACTTCAATAACTTACTCAGATTTTATTAGCAATAACATAACACCCACTGTATTTTATTTGAGTATTTGAAAGTGCTTTATAAACAAGTCTCAGAACACCATGATTTTTCTACACTGTCTCCTTAGTATGATGTTTACTTCTTCTCAGATCATTCAGATAAGTATGCAAGGTTAATGGTGTAAGACATAACAGAAGTTGAGCAGAGCCATTGTTTCCTTCCTTCCTCGCATCAGCCCTAACATTTCTAGGCGTGTACATGAACTGCTCTACAGCAGGATGCTGAAATGCCCATACAGCTCAGGAAGCAGGACAGAAACCAGACAGGGAAACCCACTGGGACACAAGGTGTGGCATCATCATCAGGAATGGCACCACAGGGCCATGTCAGGCTGAAAAGAGTGACACTGGAAGGCAGGCATTACCAAAGCAGTCTGCAATGGCCAGAGAACCCTTACTTTGTTTCCAGTTTTGAACCTGTGTCTTTCTCTTTGTTTTTTGGGTTTGTTTTGTCTGTTTGTTTGTTGGAGTTGTTTTGTTTGGTTTAGGATTGTGTTGTTGTTGTCAGAGGTTTTTTATGTTTGCAAAGGAGAACACACTTTTACAAAGGTCTACCTGAAAAACATAATATTTCATCCAATGTTGCTCTGATGGGATTTCTGTAAATATCTGGGCAACAATCAGTTTTAAAATAGTGGGTTGTGGGCTTTGCCAGAGCTCTGTTGGCCTTCAGATTTTAGGATAAATTTGTACGCAGTTTTACCTGAAATAAGAGAATTATTCAACTTTTTGCCAAGCTTTATCCTAAGAAACAAAATATCTTGGTGCAGCAGCTTTTTTCTAACCATTGCAGGCAGCCCTGTCATAAAAAATATAACTGTCACAAACTCACCTCCTAAGTTTGGATAGGATGTAATTTGCCTCATCTTTAAAGAATAACATTGGCACTCTTGCTCCCACTATCGCTGTCTCTTTGGAGACCAATATTCAAATGCAAAGAGTCAGTTCTTTCTGCCATACAAGTTTATAATGAAAGATCTAAGTTCCAAGGGTGAAACGCATACCAAATTTTATTGAACCTGGAAAGAAAGGTTTTCTCATTGAGAATGCCCAGAATCAGTTTCACTTGGGCAAAATAATTACCTGCAGTTGTCACAGGTGAAAAGTGTTAGCCAAGGAAGCACATATGCCAGTCTATTAATTTGCTGAGAGTACTTTGAACTATATTTCTCTGCCTAGTGGAGAAAAAAACCGAGTACGTCCCTTGACTGATTCTCAAAACCGTATAATTAATGACTCCAGAGAGAGTGAGAAAGTTACAACATTTTTGAAAGGGTATTCTGAGTTCTGAAATGACATATTTTAACATCAAGTAATCAGCAGATGAGATTCCCCAGCCCATTTAAACATTCAATACTTTATGCCTGATGATATCAATCATTCTTACAAAGAACAAGCTCCTTCAAAATCTCCTATGTTTTTCCTTATCACCAGTTCATACAGTAAGTATGCAGCACAATTTACTGCCTTGGTCTGTGCATGGAATTTCTTTCAGCATGAGTGAGAACTGTGTGTGCTCCCAGTCACGCGTACAGTTTGGCCTTTGGGCATCTCTCCTTCAAATGAGCCCATGGGGAACAGTACCACACTGGGCAGCCAAAGGAGTTCTAATTTCCATGTTTTTGTATAACTGAGTACTCTATTTGCTACCTTCCAAAAGCAGTAAAGCTCTAGCTGAAATCTAATTCCTAGACTAAAACCAAAAATGTGAGGGAGACTTTTAAAGCACTACGCCAATAGATTTTGTTTAAAGTTATTTTTATCTTCTTTGCAAGGCCATGGGTTTAATTAATCTTGAGTTTCTCCAGGATAACAATTTCATAATTGTTATTTTGTTATAAGCCCATGCACAGACAGTGTTATTCTATACAATTCTGGTTTCAACTCTGTTTGCTTTGGGTAACTGCTGCTAAGGATGCTTATTCTAGAGTCACTATTTCACTAAATGCTCAACTGTAGAAAAGTCCAGAGAGGTTTTTTTTTCCTCAGACCAGAAGCTGAATGACTGTTGTCAGTTAGAATATACTGGTTTCATAAGGTAACTTAGGTGAAGACAATACTCCTGAATTTATCTTTATGCCTTTGAGTATACTGTACATTCCTGGCTTTTCTCTGGATTTCCCACCTGCAGTTAATTTCCAATGAATCTTTATCTTGTCAGTAACATAGAAAGACACTATGGCACCATTTTTGTGCATCTTTTGCTCATGTATGTCTACTCTAGAGTCACTACGATTTAACACATGCTTCCCATCAAATGTATAATCAGATTAATGTCAAACCTATGCAGGAATAAATTACAATAGAGTGTAGAAATTCTAGTGCCTAAGCAGTGGTAACCAGCGCCATTTTAGACACCCTGCCTTCCCTCTACCTCCCTTTCCCGAGGCTGCAGATGTGTTGTGTCACATTTGCCAACCTCAAGCAGGTGTCTTGGAGCCACAGGGCGTCAAAGGCTACTTTGCATCTATTGCATTAAGTGCCTGTGCTTTGGCACTTGGATTGTTCTTTATATGCCCTGAGTCCTGGTTAAATGCCTTGGCCTGAACACGTTTTTTTTTTCTTTTGAAGCTGAAAATTCTCCTATTATTACAACTAGAACAGAATTTAATTTTTCATTTTGGAAGGTATTGCAAAAGAGGCAAATTCTGCTGAGTGCTTCTCAATGACATAATTAAAGACGTAACATGAACATGAAAATTACATGTCTACAAGACAAATTGAAAACTTTTTCTCCTCCCACTCCTTTGAAAGAAAACGTAGAGCGAAACATGAAAATTCTCAACAATCCCTGTTTTGTGAGATTGCAAACATTTTAAGTGATTTATTATCGCACCAGGTATTTTCTTTACCACACTTGGCTTTGACACACTCTTTTAAACACAAACATACCCTCTATTACTTGCATGGCGTAATACCGTAAGCACCAGGGTGCAGAGATGGTGGGTGGGCTCTCTTCTTTTTATTCCTAAACACAGGAATTCTCTAATGTTTTAAGTACACAGGAATGATCCATGTAGGATGGTCCCGTTCTCCCATGCCTCTGCTGCCTCTCTTTCCTTTCAGTTAATTCAGTAAAGTCTCATGAGTGTTGGAAGGTAGAAGATGAAGTCATGCAAATCAACATACCTTAAATTACTGGGCAACAAATGAACCCTGTTGATCTCCCCAGACTTTTCTGCCCAGGAATGAAAACCAACATGAGGCATACCAAATGCTTCTGCTTATAACAGAAGTGGCAATTCCTCTTTTTGGGCCAAATGCTACTCTTATATGCATATATGAGACCAGCTGAGGAAAATGGAAGCCAAATGGAGCATCAACTAGCAGAATTTGGCCCAGAGATACCAGGGGAATTCCTAGTCCTGTTAATTGACTGCAATGGTGACACTGAGCTTAATAACACTAAAAAGTGATGTTCCCCACCGTAATAAATTTGCTGTGAAGATCCCCCACATGACACAGGCAGAAGCCTCTCCTATATATCCCCTAATCCCATCTCAAGCAACTTAAGGCGACATGTCTAATGGGCAACAATTTTTCACATAAAACCCATCCATTTGGATGTCTGACAGGGATTTACTCTCAGTAAAATGAGACAAGCAACACATTTTCTTGCTGAAACTTATTAGAAGCTAGGAGAGATGTGAAGAGCCAGATTCTCAGCTGCACTGAGACATTTTGTGTTGTTAGAACAATGGGACCAAAAGGAGATGGATCTTCCCACAGTGCAGTTTATTCCATTGTTGGGAAATCTGTAGCCCCAGTGGCTTCTGCAGCTGGTGGCAGGCAGAACGCTGAAGACAGGAGATGACAGGACTAGTATTGCTGTTCCCTGTCCTTACAAGCTATTGATAAACAGATGGTTTAGCTTAAAGCAGCCCCAAGCCTTTTTTTTAACTGTTCATGATCTGATTTAGATCAAATTAGAACTGGGAAGAAGGAGCCAGCTCCATTGTCATCCTTCTACCTTATAACTGCAACTGGCAGCTGCAGGGTACTGCTAAAAATGCTGAGAGACTTGCTGCTTATCCCCATCAGAGATTCAGGAGGCTGTGCTGTGCCTGCTGCTGTCTTTG
>NW_008237681.1:7050815-7054939 GCF_000691975.1 Corvus brachyrhynchos
TTCCCCCAATCAGAGATTCGGGAGGCTGTGCGGTGCCTGCTGCTGTCTTGGCAGGCAGCTTCCTATAAAGAGGCACTCCCCCTCTCTCTGATGTAAAAATTACGTCTGCTTCTAAGAAATGCTGACTGCACAAGTCCCTTCAAAGTCTTGGGGGCAAAGAAACCCCCTGTGTGCTCCTCTGCAGTGGTTGCTGTGTGGGGAACCAAAGTGGGTGTCTCCTAACCCACCAGACCAGCGGTGGAGCTGTGGCTTTGTGCCTCACGCGTGGACATGGAGGTCTCTGCTCACTTCTCCCTCAACAATGGGACAAGCATTCTCTCTCTTTTTTTTCCAGCTCTTTCCTTTCATGAAACTGGTTGGAGCTCTGTGATTGCTGCCCATCTGCTTTTTTGAAATTGTGTGATGGTTTCAAAAGTTACTAGGAGGGAGATAAAGATATACACTCACTCCCTGGCATGCAGTACGTATGCACTGTTTCATTAACAAACTAGGTTTAACATAAAGACAAGAAAGGTAGCTAACTTGGTCATATTCTTAATGCTGGATTTATATTAGTGTGACACCACTAATGTCACTCATTCATAGAGATATGACAGCCCCAAAGGTTTACTGCTTTTTTTCACCCCTGTAACCAATTACACCAGGGCAAGGCACTTCTAAATTGCTATCAGTACAAAAGTAGCATTTTAAAATCACTTTGTGGGGTATGTATCACTTCAGATGGGTCTGAGTAACCATGAATCAAGCTTTGAACCTCTTACCGCATGTTAGGAGTCCATCTAAATCTTCTCATCCTCTTAGTGAAGAACAATAGCTTTCACTTGAAGAGACATTATTAAGCGGCAAAATGGATTAAAACAAAAACAGGGGGGAAAAGGAATAATAATAAAAAACCTTCAGTCACTTAACTTACAGATGTGACTAATTGATTTGAGGGTTGGCAGGGGGGGTGCCATGGCAGCTAGTTTGATGTAGTAATTAATGCAATCATCTCTCTTTGTTATTACTTTAGTAAGGTAAACACCCTGTTAAAATAAACTGAAACAGTTGTCTCTGGCCCACAGCTTGCAGTTGTGGTGAGCAGCGTAACAACCCCACAATGTAAAACTTGGACAGGAAAGAATGAATTACATTAATCCCCAAAGGTTCTTACTGCAGACTTTTGAAGTTTTAACTTTAGAGTGGAAAAGGAGATCTGAAACTTGGAGGGTATTCACCCTGCGGGTCCTGAGAGAAAGCAGTGTGTGTCTGCTTGAGCACCCTGCATCCAGCTAATAAGGGCTGGAGATAAGCTCAGTTTCTGCAAACACTCACATGTGTGCTTATCTGCGCTACCACAAATAGTCCCATGGTACTAAAAGTTCAACACAGGCATAAAAATCAGCACTTGCACAGGTAGCTTTTGTACTGTTTTGGAGTATCAATATGAAGGAGGAGAGTTTCAGTTTTGATTTTAACCTAATGACTGTTTTTCAGAAGTAATTTCCAGAAAAACTCACTCTCAGTAGCATGATTCAAAGGGTTGCTTTATTCATTTGAGTTTTCCGCTTCAGGTTTTCATTCTAAACAACAGAATTAAGAAGGAAGAAGCTGTGCTCTATTGTTAAGGATCCCTTCAATAAAAAGGAGTTGCTGAAACATAGCAAAATGGGGAAAAAAGTTCCTGGTCAATAGTAACAACATTTTTCTTTCCCATTTACTGTACAATAATTTAACTGTAAGATGTGTGCAACTCAGAATTTTATTCAGGTATTTGAGATTCTTTCTAAACCCCCTTGTTTTAGTGGTTTTACAAAAAATGCATGAGCACTCCTTTGGACTGAAACCTTCACACATGACCTGAAAACTTTTCAAATACTTTCCTGAAAAATCTATCTGGCTTCTTTGAAAAGTCCCACGTGACCAAAAGATTAGGGTTTCTTCTCAGTTCCTGCTCTTCCCAATGATGCCTCAAGCCTTAATCACCTAAATGGCAATTTACCAGATTCCCATAAGATATAGGTCCAAAGACAAATTAAATCACTGGAAATGCATGAGAAACTTTTGTGATGAATAATGTAGTTTCCAAGATGGTGAGTGCAGGGTATGTTGTACTAGGGTAGATTTACAGTGCAAATGGGTTACCAGGGGTTATGGCCTCCTTATTCATGTCAGCCAGCATAATGTGCTCAGGGTGCTACAGGCAAACTAGGCTCCATTTGTGGGATTTTTACTTTATTACTTATTGCCAATTAACATAAATCTCCGATTACTAGTTAGAGAGTACTGAGAAAAGTTGGGCAGGAGTGTTTATCTGCAGGTGGGTAGGAAGGCTCTGCAGGGGGAATCTGGACAGGTTGTATTGGTGGGTTAAGGCCAGTGGTCTGAGGTTCAACAAGGCCATGTGCTGAGTCCTGCCCTTCAGTCACATCAACCCCAGGCAGTGCTACAGGCTGGGGCAGAGTGCCTGGAAATCTGCCCAGAGGAAAAGGATCTGGGGGGGCTGGCCCACAGCAGCTGAACATGGGCCAGCCAGAAGGTCAACGGCATCCTGGCCTGTATCAGAAAATGTGGCCAGCAGGACTAGGGATGCAATTGTCCCTCTGTACTGGGCACTGGTTAGGCCACACCTCAAATCCTGTGTTCAGTTTTGGGCCCCTCACTACAAGAAAGACACGGAAGTGCTGGAGCAAGTCCAGAGAAGGGCAGCAAAGCTGGTGAATGCTTTGGAGCGCAAGTCTCATGAGGAGTGTCTGAGTGAGCTGGTGCTGTTTAGGCTGGAGAAAAGGAAGGTCAGAGAGAACTTTATTGCCCTCTACAACTACCTGAAAAGAGATAGTAGCAAGGTGGGGGTTCGTCTCTTCTCCCAAGTAACATGTGACAGTTGCACCAGGGGAGGTTTAGATTGGATATTAGGAAAAAGTTCTTTATGGAAAGGGTGGTCAAGCACTGGAACAAGCTGCCTAGGGAATCACCACTTAAATACCTGGAGGTATTTAAAAGAATTGTAGATGTTGCACTTTGGGACATAGTTTCATAATCACATTGCAGTGCTGGGTTAATGGTTGGACTTGATGATCTTGGAGGTCTTTTCCAACCTTGATGATTCTGTGATTCGTGCCCTCCTTCCACACTGGTCATTGCCTGCTACCAAACCCCTGCCATTTATCCCCAATGCACAGGGTCCCTCTGCAGGCTGTGCTGTCCCCCTCCCCATAGAGACCTCACTCAGTGCTGTTCATTTAAGTTCTTCCAGGGTCAGCATTTTAACAGGAAAAGCTTCAGAAAGTTGAAGACTGTCCTTGCTGTGCTGATTAGAGAGATGCATTATTCACAGCATGTGGCTGCGTGTGTTCTTTTAATAAGCTCCATAGCTTTACTCCAACCAAGCATTTTCTTGTCAAATTTTAAATTTGTCATTTCTAAAATGGTTGAAGCCAAGAACAGAAATAGCCTGCACAGTCCACAGAGAAAGCAGTTGAGATATACATTTCATAGAATCATACAGTGGTTAGGGTTGGAAAGGACCTTGAAGATCACCTAAAGGGTAAGGATGCTACTTATAATAACTCTTAATTCCCTTGCTTTCACTCTTTGACTGGAAGCCTTCATTCACATTCCTACAGTTGCAGCCTCATATTTGGTTTCTTGCTGAAAATTGTCAGCGCTGAAAAAGGAAAAAGAAGAAACCACCAGAGCAATCCCCATTCCTTTCTCTTTGGGGCGCTTTGCAGGAAGAGTGAGAAAGAAGCCAGCCCCTCGAAGCAATGGAGCTCCTCAGTGCCCTGCCTCAGACGGAGGAGCAACCGTGAGAAAGAAGAGCCATTCCGTGGGTCAGGGCAGCATTTCCCCGTTGTTGTTACCCTGGTGTCCTGTGGGTCTGCCACCGAAGTGATGAACGGTTCCTTGTTCCGGTAAAAAGCGCCTTGCACTGTCTTTCTCTCATGAAACCCAGCGACCACGCAGCCACGGCGCTGGCCGACGCGGGGAGGAAACAATTCCAGACCTTTTAGTAGTAACACTTGCCTTTGCTGGGGTTTGATGAATTCGTTGTTCATCGGATCAGTTCACGGGGACAGTTTGCCCCGTAGCCACCGGTGTCAGGACAGGAAAGAAAAGCAGCAGCACCAGCAGTGCTGACAGCG
>NW_008237681.1:7055355-7093109 GCF_000691975.1 Corvus brachyrhynchos
GCCAGCCCCGGTGCTTGGGAACGGGGGGCAACGTCCTCAGCAGTGTCCGTGCGGGAGCTGGAAGATTTGTGGAAAGCAGAGAAGCATCTCGGCCCAGCTCGGCTGCCCCACAAGTGTTGGTAAACAGGGCGACGCTTGCTCTCAGCAAAGCTGACCTTCCTCAGCTGGGCAAGGCAAGCAGAGAGGCATTTTCCCCTCAAAGCCTCTTGCACTTGCGTCTGCTGTAGGCCACAACTCTGAACGTGTAGGTGCCCACGGGGCAAACCCTGCGGAACGCGGCAGGACGGGCCCCCGGCGGGTCTGCGCGCGTTTGCAGGACGAGCGTCTTGCACGTTCCCCTCCCATTATTACAGGTGAGGCAGAAAGGGGCCCTTTTAAAACCAGGGAACTGAATTTTATAGTGGACTGAATGGGCATCAGAGAGCAAATACACCTCTAAGGAAGGAATGCAGAGAGGACCCTCTGCCAACCATAACAATCAGTGTGACTATTAGGGAACACCGAGAGCTTTTCCATTATATCATGAGACATTACATCTTGCTTGAAAAAATAATCTTTGATGACATGCAAAGAATTGGCAAGTGCATTTCAGAGAATGCTCCTTAATTTCTTCAAGCATTTCAACCCATGTTCATTATGTTATGCATAATTTAACTTTCTCAGCAGTTATATTGAACTTGCTGCTATGAGTCTTACATGTTCGTCATTTAAATTTGGGGGAACAGAAGGTGTATGAACTTATTTTTAAAATTACTCATTTATAGTTCCTTGGAGGAATTAGAAAAAGGGACTTCATGATAATTTTGCCATGTATTTCTAGACCTCGCCCAACGTGCTGCAGTTTTGCAAAAAGCCAGATATTAGCAAAACTCGGTTTGCATTTAGTCTCACAGAGCCTACAGAGTAATATTTCCATATAAAGTATTACGATATCAGCTCTCATTTTTTTGTAATTTTAATATCTCGGGTGTCAATCAGGAAGAAGATTGTTGCTTTTATTACAATGAATATAGAGCAAAACAAAGAACTTTTTAGAAAATGAATATGCTCTGGGGAAATTCAATAAATCTTTGTGAGAAGAAAACGGGTCGTACATATAAATATATAACAGCTGGCTGTGTATTGTGCAAAACTTGCTAAAGGAGTAAATGTATTGTAAATCAATGGTGGGTCCCATAGCACATTATAGCATATTTTATTGGGTTTTTACCTTAAGGTAAGGTCTTTTATTAAGAGTATATAAGAGCACACGCTGCTGAATACCTTGTTTTTCACAGTGCTCTATACATAATGGAGGTTGGTTTTTTTTACTTGCTTCATTAAAAGTTCCTGTAATTAATGCATTTAATGGGAATCCAGCAGTAACAAATATAAAATTTATTGGGATTTTAAAAAATTGCTTCGGTTACTAGATTTTCCATTAGCAAATGGCGATGACCAAATTCCTCAAAATATTTCTGCACTCACCCCAGAAATCTCCTGCTAAAACAGGTGATGTTTTCAACTGTGTAATGGGAAAGAAATGCCACATAAATAATCCTTGTGAAGGATTCAGTATAAATCCAAAAAGTGTCTTTAAAATAATCCTCAAAACCCTCAGTCTCAAGCTTGATAAGAAGACGTCTGTATTAGCACTGGAGCTTGCTGGGTGAGTTATTAGGTGTTGAAAGACACCGTCTAGGAAGTCTGACCCATCAGAATTTGAATGTAAAAGGCAAGTGACAACTTCATGAATACATGAAAAGCCTTAGAGCCCGGTCCCAAAGCCTTCTTTCCCTGCCTGAAAAGCCCGTTTATCTTCGGATGAATAAGAGTTACAGAATTGGAACCTAAGGAAAAAATCGTTGGTATCCGTGGCCAAGGGAATGTCTCCCTCCCACCCATTTGATTAGAACCATGTGCAAGTTTGGCTAATGAGACTGTAGGGCTTTTCCCTCGCCTCTGTGGATGATTGTGGCATTTTATTTGAATGCTGGTATGGTTTCCCATTCCTGTTCCTTGCAAGCTTTTGGTCTGGGCAAATAAAAAAGGAGATGTCAGAACCAGAGAATCTTTTTACAGCATATAAAAATCTTCCCATCTAATCCAAGAGGAAATCGTAATGTGAAGAACATCAGTGTTTTAATGGCCTCCTAATGAGGATGAGCTTGGCCAGAGCTTTGAAGAAGACAAATGGAAAGCAAAACAGCTCCTTTCTCCTTGAGGGCAAGGATTACAGTTCCTAGGGAGGACTGCATGGATATGCCTTCGGCAGGTAAAGCTTTGCCTGCCTGCAGTCTCCTGGCAGGGCCCTGATGTACGGGCTATTGGCAAGAGCAGGAAAGGGGGGGTAGGAAAGTGGGGGGGGCGTGCTCATGCTTTCTGGTTTCTCTGTCAGTCTACTCCTCTATGTGTACTGCTGGGAAAAATGAAGACAATTATATTTACCTAAATCCCTGGGTAATTAAGGCACTAAATTAAAGCCTGAGAAGCACTTGAAACTTTCAGATGAAAGAGCCCATAGACAGACAGCCCACTTGTAACCTCACATGTCTGGGGTTCTCCCTAAGGTATGGGGAATACACAGCAAACACTCTGTACAGCCGCAGATAGGTGATCACATCTAATTTAAAAGCCCTCATTACTCCCTCCTGACAGGTTTGGATGTTTGCCTGCCTAGTTCTAAGGCCAGTGTCGATCCATTTAAAATTAATATTTTTCATTCCTCTCTCTGCCGTGTGCATTTAAAAGCTGTCCTTGGCTTTCCCTCCCAGCTGCTGGCTCTGATTAGCCCAGCAGCAGTGATGGAGCTCTGCTTTGCGGCTCTGATGGGTTCCTACTGTTCTCATACCATGTTAGAAGTAGAGTTTTCCTGGAAAAAGGGACTGCCTTGTTCCTGACTTCTTCCATGGCCTCAGCAAGCCAAAGGGTCTTAATTTCCGATTGGGAAAAACAGGCCTTTCTCATCCTGTCCCAGAAACAAGTTGTGAGTGCCAGGAGTGTGGATGTCATGCTTCCTTCTGTGGCACTGTCCCTCAACAGGGCTCAGCCCTGCATGCTCGCCTTGCTCAGCATGGACTTTCAAGGAAAGCAGAAATGTTTTTATGAGCAGATCAAGATGGTACCTATTTTGCTGCTGCAGAAAAGGATCTTTGTACAATTCTCCTATACGTGCAGCATAACATGTCAGAGGAAATTGCCCTCATGGATATATGCGTGAAGGTCTTTCTAAGCAATTAAAAATGCGAGTTCTGCTCTGGAAATCCACTGTAAAAAGAATTTAAAAGCACATAGTAATCAGTAGCTTGGGTTTCCCTGTCCCTGCAGCGTGAGGATTGCTAACTCTTTGAAGGCAGAGAGCAGGTCATGTTTTAATGCTACTTTTGGCTTCACGGGCTTTGGAGGGCAAGGACAGCTCTGGGTAAAGCCTTGGTGGTGGGCCAGCACTAGAAGTGCACTCAGGTGGGTAAACCACACAGGGGCGACAGGGCAGAACCACTGCCACTAATGGCACAAGATGCAGACACCATCTCACTTGAGTTTCTGTCTGGTGCCCTGGGCACAGCTTAGGAGTACAGCTTCGCCACGCAGCATCTCACAAACATTTTGGCCATCTTCCTACCACCTTCCCTGTTCTCTGCTCACTCCCTGCCCACACACCTGCCCACTGTCCTGCCTGTCCTCGCCAGGCTCTGCACAGAGTGAGCTGCATGGTTTGCCACACCAGTTAGCTACACTGGCAACATGATAAATATTTTCCACTGCATTTCCCTCTAGTTTTAGTCAGTCAGATTGGCTTGAGGCACAGACAGGCTAATGGCAGGACATTGGTTAAGCTCAGCTTTTGCAGTGTGGTGGGAGGAGTGCCAGTGGCAAGTGGGTCAATGCAGTGGGAGCCCTGCAAACCTCGCTGCCAGCATGGCCAGGATGTTACCACATTGTATTGCTGTGGAAATGTGGGGCTGTGGGTGTCCCCCCAGGCCCTTCACCTCATCTCACACAGTACTACCACAAAGAGGTAGCAGAAACACCCTCACAAAGGGCTGATAATCCCTCAGCTATTCTAGGGGATGAGGTTAGGATTGCAGGAATTAGGCACCAAGGGGGTGTCAGTCAGTGCAGGTTGCACTTACTCCATCTGAATGATAAAACCTTGCCTCTAAAGGCAGCCACCACTGCAGCAGGACACAGGTAGCAAAACTACCACTTCCTCATCCTCCCCATCCAGCTTGTGAAAACTGCTTGGCTTTAACTTTAATTCTGGCAATTTAACATATAGATCAAAGTACAGAGAGCAGCTACAGCAAAACACCAACAACAAAAAACCCAAGCCAAAACAACAGCTGGTGGTGTGATACCCTACACAACCCTGCGTAACCGGAGTCCACAGCCGTGTCCCACTGCAGACAGTTCCTTTTTCTTATCCATGGCTACGTGTTGCCTTTGTAGCACAGCTTCTTGAAGCTAAGAAAAACTTCTACTAAGCTGGAATTGGCTCAACCAGCAAATAACACAGAATGAAAACGATTAGTGAAACAAAAGGGAAAGTGCAAGGAGGATATACAGTCCTTCCATACAAAGCCTCCTGTCTTCCTATGGGATCCATTATAATCCAGAGGGCCCCAAATTTAAACTAATCGGTTTCTGCCTTTATTTATTTTTTCTCGACTCAATTTCCTACATGAACTGGCCAGTTATGTCAAATATTTTTCTTTCTTTTAAGTTGACTTGCTGTCAGCTGAATGCAATGCCCTGTGAAAACACCTGCTGACCTGCTGTATACACACATAACACAGGCACATATCTCTACTGTCTGCATCTATATATCTGTATCGTGTATATGTATCTATAGAACCTATGCCTGCCTATCCATATACCTATATGTCTCTATTACTTGCTTTTAGAGCAGGACCCACAGGTTGCAAATTCCTCAACTCTGCAAAATACACCTTCAAGCTTCCCTCTCTTTTGGGAAAGGCAGCTGCCTCATTGCTTCTAGCTCAGACTGCTCTGGCTTGCTCTGCTGGCAGGTCCTGGGGGAATGGACTGATCAGGTTCACTAATGGTCGGGCTCTTGTGGTATTTGCTTACCTAACACAATCAGAACATACGTCTTAAATATTTTATCAGCTTCGCTAGGTCATTCTCATACTGTGGCATTGTATTGCTGGAGAATAGAGCAGGCTGGAGGAAAAATAGTGCTCAAGAATGCTACAGAAAAATAGTTTTAAACCCATGGCAGCACTAATGCCCTTCTTAGAGCCACTAAAACAAATGTCTCTGTTGCAGCATAGCAGATCGAAGGCAAAAAAAAAGTTAGGGCAATTGCAATAGCAAAGCAGACCAAAGAATTGAGCAAATAGTCCCAGACCCTCAGTTGTTGGCTCTGACCTAAACAGTAGTGGTGGTCCTGGTTTAACTTTGATCCCTCCTTTCTGATGCTTGATTAATTTTTTGACTCCTTAGAAAAAGTTCTCAATAATTTTTGTGATTTATCTTGTGCCTATTCCCCATGGGCAAGCTCAAAAATGCCTGCAAGTAAAGTGTGAAGAAAGTGGGTGTAACAGGTTAATTCTGGGGGTAGTCTCAGAGCTGAAGTCTCCTGTAGTGGGGCCTCAGCAGCCAGTAGCTATTGTGGAGAAGAAAACTGGTTTTCCCTCTAAACCATCCATTTCCTGCCTCCATCTAGACAGTGCTGATTCTAGGTGAGCAGGGAAAGCTGAGAGGTAGGTCTGTCCTGCAAGTCTTTGCTAGAGCCGCGGGTAGAAAGTGTTGCTAATGAGGGGACCTAACCAACCACAGCATTTCTGAGCCTGTCCCCAAAGGCTGCATGTGGGGTGATTCCCCAAGAGGAGGTCAGACATGCTCTGTCTCTTTTATGCTGAGATAGTGATAGTGTGGGAGTGAAGAGTTTTGCATCCTTGCAAGTCCAGTTTTCCCTCTATTCCAGTAGTTTTTAAAAATCACCTCAAAACTAACAAAAAAACACTCATGTTTGCCTGGTTTTCTAGAAGGGTTTCTCTAGCACTAGTTCAATTCCAATGTCTTAGCTCTTGTGTCTGTTTACATCTGGGCTCATGGGGGTTCACTACCCTCCCTTAGCTCCACACACCTTTTTTAGGGAGGTGTTCGCTTTCTCCAAATTGCTGGTGTTGCTCTGTTATGCTGCCTGATTTTTGCCAGTGCCCTTGGGTACCCAAGGTGTCCTCTGTGCTTGCTTATCATCCCTACTTGAACGCTGTGCTACATTGCCTTTAGTTTTGAGTGCCCTTACAGCAAGTAGCTGAGGCTGCAGCCTGCGTTCAGGAAAAAGCTGGGACATGTTGAGGAGCAAAGTGGGTCCAGCAAAGCACAAGAGGCTGGTGTTGCAGAGGGAAGGAGTCTCTCTGTACTACTGCTCTGACTAGTATAAGGTGGGGCAACCTTTTTGCTGATGCAGTGTCCTCAGCTTAGTCTAGTTCTGGCTGCATCCCTGCAAAGGAAAAGGAAAAGAGTGTGTGCTCACACTGATTCATTTTCTTGCTAATAATAACTTTGTTATGATGTCCAGAGCAGCCCAGAGAGAGCAATAGTATCAGTGGGCTGCTTGGAAGAGGAACAAATACTACGATCAGGTTTGGGAAACCATGAATCAGCTGTAAAGGGCAGTGTTACCTCTGCCTGAATACATCTTGCTTAGCTCATACTGTCAGGTGTAAATATAACTGTGTGGACAATAAAGTTATCCTGTGATATATCTTCATGAGAGGCACCTATTTTTACAGATATGATGATACTGTCTCAGTATTTGGCCCCAGAGCAAGAGCCCTGCTGTATAAATACATGTTAAGCAGTGGTATGACATCCCTGCTTTGAAGGCAGTGCAGGAGTATATGACCTCAGAAAAGGATCCAGCTAATACCACGCCTTGATATTTGGGGAAAACGTCTGCTGTACCCCCTTAAAGAGGGAGCCATGTGCATCCACTGCCCCATCTTCCAGCTTTTACAAGGGGTAAATGGGAACAGGGGCATGGCTCTGCCTTTTTCCTACCCATTTTAGGAGGGCAAATGCTCTTGTCCAGATTTAGCCTTTTAAAAACCAGGGGGGAGAGCAGCAGAAGCTGTGCCTGTGCCAGGGCCCCCAAGGGAGCAGCAGAGTCACACTGCATGGGGCCGATATCCTGCAGCGTGACACTGACACAGAGCGCTTGCAGGCAGGCTGGTCCTTGTCACTGAGGCTGCACCACTTGGGTCAGGCCCTCGCTCTGGGACTGCCAGCAAGACATCAAGTTGCATTAATCTACAGCTAATCCAATTCCCACTGGAGAGATGGGTTCATCCCAACTAACTTTAGATTACAGTTTACGCATTATTGTGCCAAGGTCTGTATTGGACCAATTTATAGTGAGAAATGAGGCTGGCAAGATAGCAGGGGCATCACAATTACAGCTAATTAGCCCAGCAGGAAATCCATTTCCAGGCAGCTTTTGGCAAGAGGAGAGCTTGGCGGGATAACAAGCATGGAGTGTATTTTGATACAAGCACACTCCAGCTGCAAGGAAAAGTAAAGTAACAGCTTGTCTCATCCTTATGTGGAGGCCTCATGTCAGGCTCCACCACGTAAGTCTTTTTGTTTGAGGCTTTGCAGCCTCCGTGCTTGGAAGAAGTTCAGAGAACTTGTTCTTACCAAGTCACCTCAGCTGCTGGAGGACAATGGTGAGCCGTAAGGTCTGCACAATGCCTTGCTCCTGCCACCAGGCAGGAGCATACCCTGCACCGTGCTCCTCCTCCAGTTTGGAGGGAGATGAGGGGTCGTAGGTCATAACAGAAATCAGTGAAGAGTAGCTTGGTTTAACTGCAGGAGTTATCCGTATGGTAAAATATCTGGAGTATAGGTACAGACAAACTACTGGATTTATTTGTATTTGAGTGCTTTATTATATTGGAATTGCAGTGATATTATTAACATTTGTACAAATGCACAAAATTCCTTTCTCTTCTAGCTAGAAAGAGATGTAAAAATCTGACCTAGTTGAACAGTCTCAATGAACTCATTGTCCATTTGTAACAATAATGGGTTCACAATGCAACAAAAAGCTTAACATAAAATTAAACATATTAAATGCTGCAGCAAGTATTTACATTTATGTACCAAAAAAAAAGTATCTCCCTCCAGTAAGGAAGGTGGTTGCTTTACATAATAAAACAAACAGACATACAAACACAAAACCTTTGCATACAATACAAACAACCTCAAGCCCAAAACTTACTGTGACAGCACCTTTTTTTAATATAATATATATATATATATATATATTTATATATAAACTTCGATAGTTTAGGCTTACTCCAAGCAGTGCTAAAAGTTCCTTAAAACCAGGAGAATGGCAATAGTCCGAAGAAGCAATGTTCACTGATGAGTGCTACCCAGTGTTTGAAGAGAGCTGCTACAGAGAGAGGGATACAGAGCTCACGGCCATGGGCTGGGAAACACTTGGGTCCCTGTGATAAAGTCCTTGGCAAAACTCTCAGTGGCAATTGTTCTTACTCAGAAGAGCGAATATACCTTTCGTGCAAAGTAGTTTGTCTTGTGGAAGCATGCTAAAGGTGATGTCTGTCAGGGAACTCCTTGCAATCTCAGCTCTGTGGGGTGGGGAAAATATTTCTCTGACATTTCCTAGATTCCAGAAAGGAAGACATTTCCCTTGAAATGCCTAATCAATCCTCCCATGTCCCTTGCTCCAGGACACTGCTGCAGTTTCTGCAAAGCCGGAAGGAGCTTTCAGTCTTCATTCAGAAGGCTGTCACACAGATTTTTAGTCAAGAAAGATACTTGGGTCTAAGACCCTCATGGCATCAGATGGCAGGCTCTGACCATGGGCTTTGGGAACAGTTCCACCAGGTCAAACAGCAATACTAACATTTAACTTGCATAAATGTAGAACTGGAGATACTGAATCCCAGGTATTACACATTCATCTAAATATAACGAGTTGCAGTTATTGATTCCAGTCCAAGGAGAGCCTGGGAAAGGATCAGATTTCCACTTGGAGAATCAATCTTGTCTCTGAGTGTGTGTGAACACTGACATTTTTGGCCTTGTGCAGTTTAGGACTTGTTTTGAAAGCTATGGAAAACCAATAATGGTGAGCAATTTAGCTCTTAAGTGTAAAGCCACTGATAAAACTGAGATAGCTGTAAGCTCTGGGAAAAAAAAAACAAAAAGGGGTTATGGATGTAAACAGTCTCTTTTGTCTTTGCAGTAAGATGATCATTTCAGATGTTGAAAAATTGAACCTTTTTTGTTTTTTGGTGTTCAGATTGCTTGAGATTTTATTGCTTTTGTTTGCCTTTAGAAGTTTTTTGTCTCTTCTTTTTTTTTTTTTAAAGGTGCTGTCCCTAGTCAAGTTATAAGGCAACATATTTTATTGATTCAGAACTCTAATACATAGTATGGCCACTGTTATCACTGCAGCTTTGCAGCTACTGTGAGTTGGACAACAGTCAAAGTGCATCACAATGCACAACAGAGCCAGTCTCCTGACCTTACGATATACAGGACACTTTGGTTCTTGGGATGAGAGATTATAAATGTAGCTTAGATGCCGCCTCACATCATACACATTGCATAATAAAACATTTATATGCTGTCATGAAGAGGGTGTAAAGTCTAAGTCACACTGCAGACTGGCTGGTCTCAGCTTCTCCGCTCGGACAGGTGTGAGAGACAAGTTGTAGATATGCCACCAGTGAAAGCATATAAATGTATCTGGTGCAAAACTTTTACAAGAGTATTTATAAATGATTCAACAAGGGAGAGCAAGAAAGAGAGCAAGAGCTAAAGTGCAATTTTAAAAGAATATAAATAATTGAAATGTAGAAATAAGATACTAATTAGTTGTAACTGGTTTTGTTTTATAGGCACAGTTTAGGTTTTATGTCTACAGATCAATTTTTTCTTCTTCCCCCTCCAGTAATTTTCTCTGATGTATAATGGAGCTTCAATGGTCTAAATCTAAGGAACACTGCTTAGTAAGAGGACTGAAGAGGCAATGATAAGGCAGTATAGTGCAACTCACTATGTGATATTAGACAAGAAATGAGGATGGGGTTAGATCTTCTGTGGTGATGTATAAAATCAGCCTTAAAGAAAAAAAAGCAGAAAAAAAAAAGAAAGACAGGCTTTCCAGTTATACGTTGACTCATGCTTTCTAAAACAAGAAAGCACATTTTCCAATACATAGCAAACAACTGAAGGTTTATAATTTGTTTCATTGTTACAAAAAAAAAAAAAAAAAAAAAAAGAAGGAAAAAAAAGCAGATGCTGCTTTAAGGAAAACATTTAATTCTAGGAATTTCTGTACAACTGACCTCAGCAAGCTTTTCCATCTTAGATGGATGACTTCTGCTTGAGACCCTGAAAGATTAAGATGCACACACACCTAGAGTAGTTTATTGCAAAACTAATATTGTAACTTAAAAAAAAACCCAAACAGATTCTGTACAAGAATACTGTTCAAATGGAATGTGTTAAAATAACATTTATTAATAAATACTTTATAAAATTCTATGTGAATACTAAATTAATAGATTCCTGTTTTAAAATTGCTTTGGTCCTCATGAATTTTCATAAATTCACTCTATATGCTTTTTTTTAAAAAAGGTATTAGCTGCTAAAAAGCACATTTTGCCTAAACTAAAAGGCTAGTTTTCAACACTAAATATTGTTGCTTAAAAAAATATGAATCCTCAAAAGTTGGGCATTTAACAACAGTTATAGCTGGCTTGTTAGTTAACAGGACTGAGTCATTAACACTAAATCCACACGCACTGAGGCACTGAACCGTTGACTTTCCACTATTCAGAATATGGGCAGCAGACTTTTAGCTTCGTAGCAGGAATTAACTCCCAACAGCGTGAAATTCTCCATAAATCATCATCATCATCGTCGTTGTCCTTATAAAACACACCATGATAGCACACAAACTACTTGTCTCCCACAGGCAGCGTTATGAATATGGCTTGCATAAATTGACTTGGGGAAGGGGGGCTGGGGGCGTCGGAGCTGGATCGCAGCATCGTTTCTTTCTGATCAAAGTATTGCAGTTGTCCGTGGCTGAGATTTCCAACCTGCTTCCAACGTCACGCACAAGAGATGCTACCTACGGTAACACCTCCTCCTGAGCAAGGCACTGGCCAAGGCTCACCACCCTGCGAGCGCCCTGGAGACTGGATGACGGAACTGGTCTGAGTTGTCCTTCGCTGGCAGTGGGATAGGGCACAGAGCCTGGTGAGCCTGGCAACAGGCTGGATTGGCAGGGCAAGAGAAAAGTGGAGCAGTCTCCAGAAGTAGCTCGTAGCAGGATTCCTCCTTGATGGAAAGAGCCTGGGAAGTGCATTTAGAGTGACGTGCTTAGGAAGAGGCTGCTGCCACTGACCACAGGGCAGAGGGACATCCTGGAGACAGAGGGCTGGGGCTTCTCCCGTAGCCCTTGCTCAGGCAGCCTCCAGTGCCCGGTTGGACCGGCAGCTTGAGGAAAGGCTGCAGGATCACTCCCCTGGAAAACAAGAGCATTTTAATGTGGAAGCAAATCTGATGAATCATATAAGGTGCCTGGTACGGTTGGTCCTTTTCCCGATGATACAGCCGATATAAATATGCTGCATGTTGTCTTGGCCTGTGAACCTGCGACAGAGTTACAAGAAGCAATAGCAAATAGCTTTTCATCCTTTACTTATTTCCACATCACTAGCAAGGATTATACCTAAAGGCCAATAGTATAGAGAGGAGACATTTCATTGTAATTACACATTTAGGCCAACATGTGTGGTTGGCTTGCCTAGTTAGCATTAAAAAAAGAAATAATTGAGCTATATATAATACACATCAGTCAAACTGTCAAGTTGCTGAATTTAACAAAACTTAGGCAAGGTTTTTGTATTTTTTCCTTTTTTTTTTTCTTTTTAATGTAGAGGCTTTCATTTTAACAGCTAAATATTTTAATTGAGGAGACTGAATAAAATGAAGCTAAACCGTAATTCTAGTGCAGTGTAGCTCAACTGGGTATTCTAATATTACCAACAACTTTGATTTTTATTTTTTAATGTATTTAAGTGCTACCCATATAGAGGGAAAGTTTTTAAAATTAACCCTGCAATTGCATTTCCTTTTTGATGGTGAACTATGAAATTCAGACGTAGGGGAAATGCTTATTTGGGTTTTTTACATAGTGGATACTCAGCTGGAACATTTTTCTCGACAGCGTATTTGAAAAAAATTCCCTTGGGAGCTGTGATGAAGCAAAACCATTTAGCTATTACAACTGGAGATTAAAAAAAATTATAGATTCAGTATTTAAAACACTTTAAAAGTATATGTTTGTCTAAAATATAATAGAAAATCCTTTACATTTGTATTTTTTCGTAATTTTTTTTTGGTTCTTAGACTATATAATCAAGTCAAGATTTACACTGTACATTAAAAATCTTCTTTTGAATGTATTTGCATAAATGGAAAGCAAGCTGTTAGAGAAAAGAATACTGATAAAAAGTTAGTCACTGAGATAAGAACTAATTCGGCAATGAATGATGCTCAGAAATTTGCTTTCCCTTCCAGACAGGCCCTGCGCCTTTCAGTGCCCCCTCACTCTTCAGTTTTTTCACTCTTCCTCCTACATGGAGAAGACCCATCCTTTTATAACCCACAACTCCTCTAAAGACCAAAGACACAGTCTTTGAGGAAGAGAGCTTTGCTGCAGAACAAAGTGTGTTCGGGGCTAGAGCATTTTCTGGGAAAAATGTGAATTTTGCTATTAAAGATGCAGCTCAGAATGTTTGAACGTTTTTCACCAGCTCGGAGCCTGCTCCCTGGGCGAGCAGCGGGAGGTTTTGCCTCTGACAGATTTGAGAGCGAAATCAGGTCCCCATATACAGCAAGGAAGCATAATTAACTGGCATCATCTCTGTCTGATTTTCCCATCAATCACTGGGACCACTCAGGGATGCAAATCAGTTGTGCTGAGGGGCAGGCTCAGAGTCCAAACAAAAACCTTAATTGTGGCATAAGGCTCTTTTCCAGACCCTCTTTGCAGGACTGTATTTTATCCCAAGTGTGGGACTTGGCATTCTTGCAGCATTTTCTAGCCGCTGCATGCCTTCTAAAAATTATTTAGCATCCTAAAGAACAATTCCTTACCCGTGGTAAACGAGTGTTAAGTGCCATTGAAGTCTGTGAAGCTACGCTGCTGTCTGCCAGCTTGGGATCAGTCCGTGAACGTTTAAAGGAATGCCTGCAGAGAGCAGGTCTTTCCCTGGGAATTAAAAATGGCATTTTTCCAACTGGTCAGAACCATTACACTGATTTATTTCTCATTTATAGCCCATGAAGCCTGAGGCTGTTAGCTTTCATTGCTAGAACAACGCAACCAGGTTAGGGAAAAGAACTTTTCCGAATTATTATATGCTACATGGATTTTCCTACATTAATGACTGGCAGTGCAAAACTTTCTGTGACTCTCAGGTGTTGCTTGCTATGCCTCTACTGCACCACAGAAGCTTACAGGGCTGCATAGCATCAACACAGCTGGCTCACCATCCTGCTTCACCTGTGGCTGCGCTGTTTTCGCCTTTCCCTATTTATTAAAAACACTAAATCAGGAGCATTTGTATTTTTTAAAAGCCAAATGCTTGGCGCAGCCCAACTGCGGGTGAAGAGCTAGTGAAAGCAGCAGCCGTGCCAACAGTTTTTAGGTGGGCTTGAAGTCTTTGCTTGTTCATTACCATTCTTTGAGAAAAAGAGGGAAGCGAGAAAGCCTTGGAATGAAAAAAAAAAAAACCAAGAAAAAAAAATCTGGGAAATGAAAAGTGAAGGGAAAAGGAAGGTGTGAGAATAACTGTAGGAGAAAAAGGCCAGGGTAGGGGAGAGAGGAGAAGGGGGAGGGCTAGACAAAAGAGCACGCTATTTGGGCTTGATTTTGTCCTGAAGCCACATCCTATATAACTGCTCTGAAAGAGGCTCTGAATGCAAGACGCAGTCTGCTGATAGCACAACGCTAACTCTTTTTTATTATGCTGTCAGCAGATGCCCTCGCTCTATATTTATAGCCTAATTACTCCTAGTTACCTATGTTTGACTCTGTTTAATACTTTTCATGCCTCACATTGGCTAACAAGCTGCAGTTTAACACAACTTTGTATTTCTGAGGCTGCAGGCTAGATTGGTGAGAAGGAAACGTGACTATGTACAGAAACAGTTAGGTTTATAAACAAGTAACTGGTACCAAAAAAATGGAGAAAGCACCAAAGCATTTCTCAAGCTGATAGCATATTAATTGCGTAACTCCCTTTTATGTAACTAAGTATAAAAGACATTTTAATAACTATAAAAATGAATAGCCAGAGTCTTTCAAGAACTGAGGAATCTTCCAGGCTTGAGTTACGGTTGCAAATATCCTTAGCAGAGAGGACGCTTTGATACGCTACCACACTCCCCCAGCAGTTTCTGATCAACCACTTTTAAAGGATGGGGTTTATGTCTGTTCTGTGGCTGGCGAGCTGGGTGAGAGTGGAGCTTCCCACGACGTCGCTGACGGAGGAGGAGGTCGTTATGGTGTTGTGCTGGATGACTTGCTGCTGGGAGCAAGCTGGGACTGGGCTTGCAGGAGGACTGCTCTCGGGACCTGGGAAGGGATTGAGGGCACAGAGACAACACACGTTCATTTTTCCATCCTAGTAAAAAGGCTAGGCTGGGTGATACTCTTGGAAATACTGATGACCTGAAGCATGCACAAGTCCCAGGATTTCAAAATACAATTACAGTTATCCAACACTCTCTGTCTTAAGATTGTTTTAGTTTTCACAACTCTTTTCAAGCCAACTTCTCTTATATCCACCTGATTTCAGGAGCTGAGACCTTGAAAAAAGTCCAAGACCTTAATGACTGAAACCAATGTTGGGCTAAAAAGTCTGATATCTTAAGGTCTTTAGAATCAGTTGGGATGCTTAAATGCTTTATTAAAAAAAGCAGGAATCAAAATTAGAGTGCAGTGCACTGCAGCACAGAAAATCTAATTCAAGCAACAGCTGATAGGCATGTAATGCAATTATGTATTTTTTTTCTCTGAGTGCTGTTAAAGAGACAGATGCATAGTGATGCGGAGGAGAGAAATGGGCTCTATTTTAAGACAATGTCACAATCTGGCAAGCCCTGAGGCTCTTCTAAACTGTTCTAGAGAGAAACAGAGAATTTGTCCCTAAATTACTACACTCACAAAATGCATCGACTAGAAAGAATTGATTCAACGTCTCCATTAGCTGAGAATTTTTGGAAAAAATAAAAGGAAAGATGAGAGTTAAAAAAGAGTTAACAAACCTTGAAAACCTGCGCCAGGCCTGGTCTGTGCCACTGTCAGAGCACAGTACCATTTTCGCTGGAGGGAACTGTAATATTTTCCTTTTTAACTTTCCTTTTGAGAGTTATTTTAAGGTTCTGGCAGCGCCGTGCCCAGGAGGACTCTTGCAGGTTTGGAGCTGTGAGTTCAAGCAGGATCCTCCACAGGGGAGTGAGCGTCCATCCGTGTGCATCTCCTTGCCGAAAGGAGGGGTGGGGAAGACTAGCTCTGCTGAGTGGGATGCAAACCGGGGCTTTTTTGGTTTTGAGCGGGGCTGGATAAGTAAGGGCAGGAGATTGGATGGCTCGGATGATGTTTGAGAAGACAGGTTCAAGTGATAATATGACAAAGAAGGGGTTCTGGAGGGAAGAACTGGAAGGTTTGCTTTCCTGTGAGGAGTGTGGAGACAGCGCAAACATACCAGCTACTTACTTAGATATCCTTGTGATTCTTTCTGCATAGCTGTTATCGGACAGTCTTTATGTGTTAATAATAACTGTTTCAGCTGTGCTACCTCATTTTTCAGCATGGAAACCTCGTTCTAGAAAAGAAGGAGAGACTTTGGTTAGCAACGAAGTTTAAACCAGGCTGTTCCGCAAAGCTTAAACTCAAGAACACAAAACCTGCTCCATAACTTTGAAAGAACTGCAATAAAAGGTATTCAGGTGCTTGTGTGCTGGATTTATGTTAACATTTGTCAGTGACATTATTTTGTAACCTCTGAAGGCAGTCTGGCTTCCAGATTTGGTGACATAAACTGACAGATGAACTAACTTCCCAGCACCGGAGATACTTAAGGCAGTGTTTCAATCTACTTGGGAAATACTCAGACTCTCTGCATGAGGCCAGGTGGCACACCTGTGGGGTCAAAGGCCATATTGCTGTGCTCAGGGGTATGGTGGCAGGACTGCTGTCACCTACAGCTCGGCTGCAGCCAGTGCCTGGGTGCTGCTCACACCTCTGGGTTTTGTGGGAGAATGTTTTGGAGGAGTGCCATGCTACAAATGGTTTTCTGCCCTTGGCAGCACACAGGCACACTTCTGCATGAAGCAGAAGTACTGTGCCCACCATAAGAAGGGCAGCACTGTAAGAAGGGCTTTTGTTACTGTATTCATGGTATTTTCATCTATCCAGTTGATTTTCCTCACTGATAGACGGTGATAGTGCTTCTATCTCACTGGTTTTGAATGAGGGTTTAACTACATGCCCTGCTCTGAAGAAATTTTTTACAGTCATGTTAATGGCATTTCAAAAAAAATCCCCACAAAAAGCAGTGACAAGGAAAGAAAATAAATACAACTCCATCTAGTGAAGGCTTCTAAATCCCAAGACAGCTTTTTCCTGGCTTATCCTGCTAAAATGTAATTATTTCTTTAATTGAAGCACACACGTCTTGATTAACAGACTGATTATGCCTGAGCTCCCACTAGGAACTGACTGTGCGGGGGTAGCCCCAAAGGCACCGTCAGTCAAGCACAAAGAGCCCCTCTGTGTCTTCAGGGGTGCAGACAGTGGCTCGCACCTGAAGCTGCATGTTTGTCTGGGTGAGCTCTTCTGCTTTCTTTTCCAGTGACATCACCCAGACCTTCCTCTTCTGTCTGCAGCGCGTGGCAGCGGCTCGGTTCCTTTCCAGAAATTTCCGCCTCCTCTCATCTGGGTCTTCGTCCACCACCCTCCTCCGGCGACCTCCAGTTGGCTGTGGTGGCTGTATCGTCTGTGTGGGCTGCATCTGCTGTGCTGCCGGCGAAACCTGCAGGGCAAGAAGAGGTTTTGCAGGGGGTGGTGAGGGGGGAAAGTTACAGAGGGGGATGCTGAAATGGGAAGGGAGATCTCATACACTCGGCCTGCTCCCCAGCAAGGTCTGCAACAGGCTCAAGTCAAAAGTTGCACCAGATGCCACTGAAAGCAGCTGGTGGCAAATCCTTACCATGGTCAAAGTAGAGATTTTTTTGAAACAATCCTCTGAATATTTTTTTTCCCCTTGAGTTAGTTCTTAAAAACATTGACTTAGATGCATTCTCTGCCACCACCTGTTTCAAACCTGAAATGTCCAGTTTCTCTCAGGATCTGTTTTCATCAAAGCACAGGACTGTAGTGGCCTAATTTCTGTCTCTCTCTTTCTCTTCCCCACCCCCAATCGCCTCCAAAATTTTAGGCCATTTCTATTTCGCAAGCTTCACCATCTTCACTTCAGTGTTTGCCATCTCTGGAGGCAGGAGCTGCAGAGCTCTTTGCACCTGCATGGAGCTGGGAAGCAGTGGGCTGGGATCGCACAAGGCCAGCAGACTTCACTGCCCCTCAGGGGCAAAAAAATAATTTAGGTACCTGAGCTTGAACCTGTGTTTTGATATCCCGGCACTGTGTGGAGAAGGGATATTCCTTTTATCAGAAGTTTCCATTTGACCTCTGTGGATGCTATACTCCTTTTTATTCAATTTATCCCTAGCTTTGAGAGTAGAAGCGCACCACATCCAGCCCACTGCTACAAAACTATGGAAAAAAAATGTGTTTATGCTTTTTCAAGCAGGGGAGTATTGATCCTGCTCCTGAGAGTAACTGGACCACAATATTACAGAAAAGGTGCATGGTAGGGGCAGTCCCATGTAAACTATGCTCTGACTGCCTCCTGGGCAGATGGAACATGTCCATGTCCCTGTCAGGAACCAGCACCAGATTTAATGTTCAACTGCCTGGGAATAGGTTTCTGGACTGCTTTCCTGCCTCTCTGTGGCACTCAGGCTATGGGGCTCTGGAGACACCCTGTGTCTCCCTCTGCTTGGGGTCTGGGAACCCAATCCATGGATCCTATTGCTCACACTAAGCTCACATTGCTGCTGCCACTCCTGCATAGTCTGGAACAGTCTGGAAACTTGAATTGTTGACTCAAAATTAATCCTCTTGTTCTGGCAAAGGCCCAAACCTCCAAGGTGCTTCCTTTTGACTCCAGGGAGTGGACGTACTCAGAGCTTTGTCAGACTGAGCCCTGAATTTCAATTGCCACAATTAACGTGTTCGCCTAACACCTCCGTCTGTCTCAATTAAAATGATACTATCGTCTTGAGTCTTGCGAAGTTGAGGTGGCTTTTCTGTCTATAATATAGTTTGCTCCCTCTCCCAGCTGACTTGTGGCAATTACAATGGCAATTTTATGTGTAATTATTCTCTGCATCTGATAACGCTTTTTGCGTAAAGTCAAATTTATTCCCAGCCTTATGTTGCACTGTCAGGGAATCTCTCTCTCACAGGAGCAGAAAAAAAGTTTTGAAGAATAACCTTCTAAAAATAAATAAGCCACCCCACATTTTCTGACTCATGGTTAAAATTTCAGCTTGCATGAACTCCATCTGTTTGCTGATAAAATCTTCAACCTTCTGTCCACACTGAGGGTTGGAGTGCCAGATCCATGGCAGCTGCAGTGGGCACAGCCCCCATTCTCACCAGCATCCCCTGGCTTCTGCCGGGAGATCACTGCCAAGGGATTCCAGCTGCTCCCTGTCCACCAGGGCCAGGCGTGCTGCCTCTTTAGCAGTATGTCTGAGTGCAGAGGTCTCAGAAGTACCTTTTAATGTTGACATCTCATCAAAGACCTTTCATTTTTCACATATAACACCTTTCCAGACTTCAGAGATCTGTTATTTATGTTTCCTTATCGCTTTTTGCTCCTTTTCTGTTCAGCTTTAAAATTTCTTGTTTCTTAACTCTCTCAGTGGAGTCTGGTACAAAGGCAGAAAAAGGTAACTATAAAATTTTAATTATTTTTTTAATTCCTCTCTTATGGTCATTTTCTCCTGAATAACTAGTGAGTAATTTTGTTTTCAGAATGTGCCAGGCAGTCTCTAGGTAGTCAGAGTGCATTTTCAGAACAACAAAATCTTCTCTCCATTTCAGGCAGATATTAATTATAAGGGCTGCCATTATTCCACTAATAATGTCATGTGGGATAATTAACTGACTCTTACTCAATAGCTCTTAACCCTGTTAAATTATATCTTAGTAACCATCTAAGCATCATTCTCTAACAGGATTTCACTGCCCTGCCTAGGACATAAGAAAGAAAATGAACTAAATATAAAATTTAGGCTAATTTTGGTTTTGTTAGAGGATGCTAATCACGTATCCATAACGAAGACAAACACAGGACAGCTAAGAGACTGAAATGGCATTCAAACCCCTACTCTGCTTGAGCTATCACTCTGGCAAGTTTGATATAAAGAAATCTTTAGAGGACCAATGCAGAATAATAGTATAATTTTTGTAGTAGTTGAGGCAACATAGCTAGAACTTGGTAAAATATCTCACTTTCTCAGAAAGATACCTATCAGAAGGTGATTTCTACTTTTATGCCTGATCCAATATTTCTTTCTGTTCTTTGCAACTTACCACAAAACTAATACCCATTCACTCATTCTGTGAAAGCATAATTCCTTGGGCTCCTGTGTATCAAAATGGTAGCTGAAAAGCATGAAATGAATTCTAACATTACAGAAGGGCATGGTGTAGAATAACAACAGTCTCGGCATGGGAGTATGCAGCTTACAGCAGCATGGACTGTGCTGTCATTTGGCAGGTGGTTTGGAATGGAAGAATCTGGCTCAGAAGAATAAGGAGGTTAATAATTAGTAAATCGCACCATAAAATTAACGTCTGCTGGAGCAATCTGATCCCCAAAGAGGCCATTACCATGGGGACTATGGATGAGCTTTGAAAGTAATAACTATGTGGTTATTACTCAGCAAGCCCTTCTTTTCTCCCCTCTGATGCATCTGTTCAGAAATCCCTACTGCCTTTGCACCAGAGGAGCAGATGCACAGCAAGAGCTCTGCTGCCTGGGGAAGCCACTGACCCTAGGATTCCTACTCCACCACCCTCTGTACAATCCCCTTGGTGACACTTACACCATGGACAAGGTGAAGACCTCCTTGATCCCTCATGAGGTCTGTTGCCTCCAGTGGCATGGCAAAGCTTATCTGACTGCACAGACCCAGCTCCAGACCCTGTGTGGTGCAGGGGCACACAGTGACCCTGACACAGCTTTGTGGCTGCCAGTCAGCCTACCTGCCCTGGTCCCTGTATCTCTTCTTGCCTGCCTGAGTCTTTAGTGGTGCCTAGCTAGCAGGGAATATGAAGCACAAGAAATTGAAGCTGTCCTAACTGTGTGAAAAAGCCAAGGTCCCTGTTCAAGTCAGTCTAGAGGAGGGCTACTGGCTCACTGATCTTATCCTTAAAACTGTGAGGTTTTTTTTCCCCAACAGCTGTTTTCCCTGGTAGTTTTCTCCTCACCCATTTAAAGTGATGCTGTGGATGTTTTGCAGCAGTGCTCCATACCATGGGATCTGATGCCCTCAACTGCATTAACGTGTTTATCCTCCCAACCCCTCAGTGAAGGTTAAGTGATTTCCCCCATCTCATCCACGGAGTCCTCAGTTGGCTAAGCACAACTTTATCCTCACTCTCTCAGGGATCTCCAGTACAGCAATCAGGTTACTTTTGGTTTCTCTGATATGAGATAATGTCTTTTTATTGGAGTTTTTAAACAACTCCAAGGAAAATAACTCATTAACAGATGGGAAAATAATTGAATTCACAAAGTAAAAACTGAAGTAAACTCAGGAAAGCTCTGGACATCTTCTCACCGGGGAGTCTGCTGCTCTCTTGCTTAGACTGTTTCTCTAAAGCTGACAATTCATTTTACATTAGCAAATACTTTAGGGAAATCCCATGTGCTTGCAGACTCTGCTGTAATAAAGCTAGATGTTAGTAAATAGTTAATGCTGTGGGACACTGGGATGTCAGCCAAATACTCTCATTTTCTTTAATGTTTTCTAAGAGCTTGTCTGAAAGGTATTTGCAAGCAACACAATACTTCACAGATTCAACTTCTTATGGCTGGCATTCCTTTTTGTCCTCACATTCTATGCACTGCCTGTTTGTCTTCCTTAACTTTGCTCTCCAGACCTGCCATGTTACAGTAACTGCCCCCAGAGCTTTATTTTTCTGGTACGATCCTGATGCAGAAGCCTCTCATCTTAAGACATTAATAGAATTCCTCTTAAAAATGACTCTGCTAAAGTTTGTGCTTGCTAGCTCATTAGTTCAAGAAACATTCAGTTCAAATATCGAATTATCCAAATTGCTGAAGCCAATATACGTGGTGCAGAAATTGAGTCCACCTCCTTCAGTGGAGGCCTTCACTGACTTGTCACATGAATACAAGTCTAAATTGCCTTCTTTGTTTAAGTCTCTCTCCTTGGGTTGGCTTCACCCTCTTTTTTCTCCTGTCACAACATGCACCAACTGCTGCCTGCACTCACGGCTAATCTTGGCTTTCTCTCATGCTATGCAGATGTCTGTCCTGTTCATAGGGTCTGGATCATTTAATCTTTTCCTCTAAGCTGGTGTATCTTACCTTTAAACTACCTCTAATATCTCCAGTCTTGAACACCCTCCCCCGGCCACACACACACACCAGTGCCATTTCATTTCACTAACAACTTTGTTATGTATTTCTGCAGGTAGAACTCATACAGCTTGTTAAATCTTGGCCTGAGAAGTTCAGGTTCAAGCACATTAAGCAACATATGTAATATCCCAATCTCTGTAATAAACCTCATCCATAAAAGGATATGTGGCAATCCGCAGAGCTCAGAGCACTGAAAAGCCTTGGAGCTCCTTATAAAGTAAGAAATTACAAATGTCTAGTAAATTAGGCAGCAAAACAAGTTGTTGCTTCACTCCATTTTCTAAATAAAATTTGAGCACCCCCGTCACCATTAGCAGACATTTACAAGCAGCCTGAGGGGCTTGTATCTAACAAGACATGCATGCAAGAAGAAACAATACAGAGATCAGGCTTTAACTCCACCAAACAGCAAAACCCAGCGATGCAGCAGGACATGAAGGTCTACCTGTGCTTGTCCGCCCGAGTGCAGCGGGGGGTGCGGTGAGGTCTGGTGGTGTGCCGGGTGTGCGTGAAGGTGCGAGTGGGAGTGGTGGTGGGGATGGTTCTGCTGGTGATGAGGCTGAGGATGAGGATGGTGTGCCGGATGCTGGTGCTGATGCGGGTATGAATGATGAGGTGGCAGTGTCTGGTGCTGATGAGGATGTGAGTGCATATGATGGTGTGGCGTCTGGTCCTGTCGCGAGCTCATCATTTCCATCATGTGGCCCATGGTGTTCATATTCCCATTCGACATGGCGGCAGGATGATGAGTCAGTGCTGCCTTCAATCTCTGGAACAGAACAGGGCAGAAAATTCAACATTCATACATGGTGATCTGACCAGTCAGAAATGCTGTTGCAGAAATGGTGCCTTGTCTTGTGTTTTGAGATTTATCTAGTTTTTCTCTTGCTGCTCCCTTGATAAGAGGCATCTTATTTCAGTTTGAGAAAGAACATATTCTTGGGCTGTTATCTAGTTTTCCACTGCAAATATTTAAAGATATATACATCTGAATTGAAATCTAACAGTTACACATTTCCTACTGTGCTTCTGAGGAAAAATAACTCTCTCTCTTTGGCCAGCTCAGTAGGATTAGCTTCATCAAGCTTGTAGTCTTGCAACTTTTAAAAATGGAAGTCTGATTAAAATAAAAATGCAACAAAGTGCCCGTCTTGTTTTTACTTCAGATATTGTTTGAAAGACTCATTGGAAAATATATTGCATTGACATGTTTTTCAAATTCAGGTATACTAGTACCCAACCTGTTATTTCATTAGAAAGACGGAAAAATAATGAGGGTGGCCTCAACCTGATCCTCCTTCTTTGCTGAAAAGTTCAAGCGTGTGTTGTCCTGTTATCCCATGCTAACCTCTCTGGTGTTTTGTACTCCACATGTCACTGGATTGAGCTCTGGAATCTGACCAGGGCAAAACTTTCCTTAGTATCAATGGGATTTGTCCACTTTTACCTGAACACAAACAACTAAAGGCCAGTGGGAAAGGTTGAAACATTCTGGACTGCAGCATAGGGCCTTTGTGTACAAAGGATATTGTAGAAATACAGAGTAAAAAAGTTCCCTTTCAGCACAGTTACAGGGTCATCCCAGAGCCATGAGCTGTACTGGCATACAGACACCTTGTTGGTGTCATCTGACCCTTGGACTACTGAAATCACTGGCATCCTACAAGAGTGTGCCAAAGGCAGAGCCTCACAGATGCCAGCTAGGAGAAGGGTTTCTTCCAAACCCTTATAAACCTCCTTCATATCCATGGTTCTGCATCTTGCTCAACATGGAACATTATCTACAGCAGCCACCCAAGACCTCTTTAACTCGTTGTATTTTCAAGGAAGTCAATTGATCTACTCTCACTAATGCAAGTAATTAGCAGAATATGGTAAGATAAGAAAGAAAGGAAGGAGGAGCATGGTATCACTTGATGCCAGACCAGCATGATTTGAATAACCCATCAACTACCTCATAATTCATTATCCAGCCAGAGGATAGAACGAATAGCAGAGAGCTCATCAGTAAGAGATGTCACCATAGGACAGTCAGTAGAAAAAATGCAGTGGTAGGAGGCACAGAGTTGAGCCTTTCCCCATAGCAATATCTATCTGTGGGTCACATATGATTGTCAGAAGATCCTATAAGCCAATATGACTAAAAACTGCCAGCAGAGGAAAAATGACCAGGCTGAACTGCATTTGGTTCTGTCTTTAAAGCAAAAAGAGTGACTGCCAGGACACTCAGAACCTATAGATGGGGATTTCAGTCTATTTTATATTGAAATAACATCTGTCTGTTGCAACACTGCAAGGCCACAGGTAAAGGCTTCTATGTTCCAAGACATTACTGTACTGTGTTTGTACAACTGTGAGTGAGAAAGAAACAAATTCTTAATGGAAAAAAAATAAAAATAGAGGAAAGAAAAGAACGTTGTGGAAAGCAAAAAGAAGTAACATTCAATTAAAAGTGTCATCCTCAAGTTTTTGTATCCACGAGCTTTTTCAGACTTCATGAAGGTCATTCTACTGAGACACTCTAATAGATCTATTAATCTAAATTTGGTGACTTCTTTCACTAATGATCAATTGTCTGACCAAGACTTAATAAAATATATATATATATATTTGCAAAACACATGCAAGAACGAAGTCTGGACTGATGACTTTTAAGAAGTTTCCTTAAGAAAGTCTATCAAATCATAACTAAGTGGCATGTGTCCCATCCTGACGATCTTCTCAAAAATAGAGATCAAGGTGACTGTGCCAGTGAGGTTAAGTACCTCCTTCCCTACCTCTAAAGTTAAAACAGAGGTCAATCTAATATCAATAGCAGTAACCCATCCTGGCCATCAAATGGAGGACTGGAACAGCTGCTGTCCTTAATGTTTCTGAATTCAAGTGCTACCATGGTTACTGCAAGCAGCTCCTCACAATGCTCAGAATAATTGGTGTTACCTAGGAGTGTATTAGGAAAAATACGGGCAGAAACACATTAATAAGCCAAGTCTTTCTCTGTGTCATGTTTCTTCAAAACTCACTAAGACCCTTTTCATGGAGCTGAGCCACCATGCACGTCTAAGACAAAGCACCAACAAAAGCTGTTGTCACTTTGTTTTCTGAATCTAAATGCAAAATAACCAAGCTCTCATTAGCCAGCAGTTTTGTGTGATGAATACCTTACAAAATCTACCATGTCTGTATTTGTCAAAGACCTCTGAAACCGAACTACAGTATGTCTTCTAAACTGCAGACTTTCAAAGCGAAAAAAAAAGGAGGGAAAAACTTAATCTGCGAATAAACATTTTTTTTCAGCTGTAAAAACTGAGGCTTACTAGTGTGGCACAACTTCAAGGAGAATAAATTATTTTGTTTTCTTTCCATAGCCCTTCTACCACATCCATTTATTTGAGATAGCAAATCAAGAGAGACAGTGAGAGGTCTGACATGCAGCTGGTTTCAGTCAATAGGGGTCATTTCCATTTGGTCTGTGTATTTTACAAGCTCCTTTTTCACTGTTCCCAATGGGAGGGTGGGCCAGCTGCCCTGGATCCCAGTCCTGGTAAGAAACCAGCTCTCTACATCATCCTGTCCCAGGGCAGCAACAGCCATCGCCTCCCTTTAACTTCATGCTTAGATCAGCTCCACAGCAGCGAGAGTCCTGTCCATGTCCACATCTGGAGCAGGCTAAATCTTCCAATAACCAGTCACTGCTGCCCATCAGAAACATTCAGGGAATGACAAACTTTTTTTTCATTTGGTCTTCAGTGAGATCAATTGTTTTTGATGTTTTAGTTAGAGCAGAAGGAGGGAAAATCACCAGAACTTGGTAAACTCTTTGCACTGGGTATGTGTAGCACTCGAAGGGCAAGCTGCAGTGTTGTTATTGTTTCTTTTATGTGTGCTAATTGCAAGCAGCTGTTTCAGTTTAGTGTCAAATAAAATCCGATGGCATAGAAGTTGAGCTTGCTGGACTGACCACACTACCAAATCCCCTCTAGAATGAAGTGGTAACCCAGGATCCAATTCTGCGGCCGTTCAGTTTTTTCAGGAACTGTGTGGCTGACTCCACCAGAGCCCACTGGGACCTGGGAGTCTGCAAATTGGGACTGAAACAGAAGACTTGCTACTCAGACCTGTCTTCACCTAAACCTGAAATATCTGCTAGCCTCATACCAGTGACTTTTAGGGCACAATCCCTTTTTTCTCCCTTTTATAAGTCAATTTTAATGAAAAATCCCCACCAACCTCAAGCCAAGAGGAAATGCAGGTGCTCACCTTTCCTGACTTTTGGCCCTTACTGATTATTTTTACTATTTTATCAAAGTAACACAGTGACCAACATCAGTTATAGCTGATTTCCATGCAGTCATGACATCTCAATAAATGACTGTGAGTGACACAGACAGCAAGAGAAATCTTTCACGGAGAACAGCCTGCTTTGCCTCTGATCAAGTGAATAAATAAAATTCCCTTTTGATCCTACAGGAAGTCAGAAGTACATATACTGTCATCTTTGATGCTGAGGAGGAAATAGAGGATATTGGTGCTTCACAGTATGAGCATTGTGTTCCCTGTACAGAACAGGGAACTATTCCTTGTGGCAATGCCCCTAACTGTCTCATTTACTCTGAAGCTACCCCACTGAATGCCATATGAAGGTAACACCTCAAAGAAGTTATCATTGTACCTGGAGTACTGGGGGTTTTTGGGAACAAGAGAGTTTTCACAGTGCTTCCCCCATCTAAAGACTGGCATCATGGTGCAGTGAATTGCTTGATGCTTTTATCAACATAGATCATAACTTATACACTGAACATCTTTGGACAAATCCCAAGTCTGCCAAAAATGACCTTCAAGCATTTGAGATCCTGAATGAAAAACAATATCAGCTTCCCTAACACTTCTGCTATTCTGGATCTTGCTGCTTTCTGATTTTCCTCTATTGCTTCCTAATTTTCCTATGTGTATTTCAAAGTTGCCTTCGTTTTTGCCCTGTCTTTCTTTCTCAAAAATTGTTAGTGAAAAACAGACAGAACTTTTTTCAGTTTGTTAAAACAAGAAAACAAACAAACAAACAAACCAAACCTGTAATTTGGAGGTTGCTTTTCCCACATTTAAAAATGCAAATAATAATTTTGCGGGTTTCATATGCATATTAATACTTATAATGCTTAATAAATATTTTTAATATTTATATAATGCTATATTTAAAACAGGATATACATCTTATATGCCAAAATCTTTGTATGACTATAAAATGCAACTTTCTCCCCTTCATCTCTCAATGGACAAGAGACAACAATCTTCAATTTTACAGGTGCTCTGTGCTTGCATCAAACAATAAGCTATTATAACACTCAGTTGAATTTTAGGTTGGGATAGACATGGAATGATGAATAGGACTGAATTGTTCCAAATAAATATGCATTGCTGCACTCAGAAAAAAAGCTCTCTTCCCTTCTGGTCGGCATGCCCAAATCCCACTAAACTAGAAAGAGACAAGGCCAGCTGCAGTATCTAGTTAATGTCTGGTATATTCTTATCAGGAGATTATATCAGACCCCTGTAGGCACATGAAATATGATCTCAAAGATATTTTTTGCACTAGTGACTGTGATTCTAGTCCCTATTATACAAGGGTTTAATAAAAGTTCCCCACAGGGGACAGAAGACTCTAGAGAAGGGTGGGAAATCAGAAAGAATTACAGACATCAAGCACTGCCACACATCTGCAATTCGGTAGCAACCTCAGGGTAATGAGCTTGTTTAGCCAAACTTCATGGCAAGCATAGCATTGACTTCGGTGTCAGTAATACTGTTTTCTCATCTGCAATAGTCAAGCTTTCCTTTTTACTCTAAGCATCATACCCAAATATACAGAGTTAAGCCAGTGACAGCTAAAGCTGTGAACAGAACTTCACCCAGTGTATTTCAGAGCATCACATGGAATTTTATCCTTTCCTTTAACTATGACTGCAACAAGAGAACTTAGCATAAATGTCACCCAGGTCTTTTACAGCTGGCTGCTGACAAGCATTTCACAGTGTAAATAACAGAAACCACTCTTCGTAAATGTTCCACTCACATTCATAAAAGTAAATTGGAAGCGATTCATCTCCACTCAATAAGTGCTCACTTGTGCTCCACTCAAGAACTGCAGATACTTACGAGCACATTCCAGAGACTGGCAATTAGAAAGTCTCTGCTGCCACATTAAATGCTTTCTCCTACATTTCTTGTGCAGTAAAATACAGTTCTGCCTATTGGCGGAAGGAGGAGTAAGATGTGTGCGAAGGACATCAAATCCAGAACTGAAGTGACACATTACACTAATGTAAAGAGAAAAGTGGGATACATTTAATTCCCAACTTGCCAGTAACGAGTGCCAAATTGCTAATCTTCTAATTATTCTCAGGCTGTTTGGCAAATCTGAATTATACTTTTCCCTCCTTTTGTGCTTTCTTCCCTACTTAGTCAGCTTTTGTAACAACATGAACAATGGATCGTCATCCAGCCTTCAATGCAGCTCAGCCTCTAATAAAAACAACAAATTTTCTCCCTTGTGTTTCCAAATGCAAACTGAATTAAACTTCAGCAGACAGCAGCAAGAATCAAGTGCAAACAATCAAAGCAGCGACAAAACTAATAGACGTCACGCTGCTCAAGGACAGGTCAGCTGCAAGAGCTGCTTCAGTGTCCCTGAGCGGGGCACAGAGGAGCTCTGAGCAGCCACGCTGGCCACTGACATCAGTCCCAGTGACGGATGACTCTCTGCACGACTGCCAGTTTTAAGCAATCCAATGCAGGTCGAAGCCAGGGTGGCCCAAGGGTATTCTGTCGGAACTGCCATCTTCTGGTGATGGCATTTCATTGAGAACAGCCACGGCTCCAGGGACAGCAGAAAACATAAGTGAGTTTACATCCCAGCTCCACCCAGCAATTTCCTTCTGCTCATCTCAAAACACCTTGCAAAAGAGATAAGTACCAATATCCTTGTGCAATGCACCACCTTTTTAAGGATTTGAAGAAGACTAAATTCTCTGTTCCTATTCTACATGCATTTTTAATGAACAAGTAAATTATAATAAAGACAGAAAATACACTGGAAGGATGGTTTACATTTCTCACTATATACTATTTCTTGCATGAATCATTTCTCACATCAGTATTAAACAACTGGATTTGATTTGCACAGGAATCAGGAAATGTAAAGTTCAAAAAATCAAACACTTAATTCCCACCAAGTCTAAGTCAATCCCTCCATGTGTATCCATGGCAAGGGATATTTAATTATGTAATCACACAAAAGGCAGCAAAGTGATTTATTACTGGCAAATGGTGTCATGTAATTTCAACATACAATACCAATGGAAGGATCCAAAAAATACAACCAACTTCTGACTGATTTCCCCACTGTGTGCCAGAGTCCAAAAGACAAGCTGCTACTTAGCTGCTACCTACCCCTGGAGAGGCCAGTTTCTGACAGCAAAACGCCTGACACTTGGGGATTAATTACCTGTGCCTGTGTGATGGTTTTGTCTGGGACAGACTTAATTTTCTTCATAGTAGCCGGTATGGGGCTGTGTTTTAGATATGTGCTGAACACAGTGTTATAACACACTGCAACATTTTTGTTATTTCTGAGCAGGGCTTGCACAGCATCAAGGCCTTTTCTGCTTCTTTCACTGCCTCACCAGCTGGCAGGATGGGAATGCACAGGAAGTTGGGAGGGGACACAGCTGGGACAGCTGATCCCAACTGACCAAAGGGATGTTCCATACCATCTGATGTCCTGCTCAGTATATAAAGTGAGGGGGAGTAGAAGGAAGAGGGATGTGCTCAGAGTGATGACATTTGTCTTCCCAAGTCACCATTATGTGTGATGTGGCCCTGCTCTCCTGGAGATGGCTGAACACCTGCCTGCGCGTGGAAGTCAATTCATTCTTTGTTTTGCTTTGCTTCTGTGTGACTTTTGCTTCACCTATTAAACTGTCTGAATGCCAGTTCATGAATTTTCTCTCAGAAGGTTTTCTGAATCAATCCCCCATTCCACCAAGGGAAAGGGAGCTAGCAGCTTTGTGGGGCTGAGTTGCAAGCTGTCAGTATGCAGGCACATATCAACTCTAGTTCTCCATATAGTCAGTCTTTTGCTTACTTAGTCCGCCAGGTTAATCTATGGGCTATTCCCATGCATGCTACGCTGTGAGCTGAGGAAAACACAGAAAAAACAGGCAGCAATAAAATCACCCAGTGTTAATCACACTCTGTAAGACCCTATGAAAACTTGGGCTTAAGGGAACCTGAGTCTGTACTGCCCATTTTCCAGATCTTTTCTCTTAGATCCATTTTAAAGCTCATTCCCAAGCTGAGGGACCACAGATTCTTTTTTCACATTGGACATAAAGCACTTTTAGAGAAGTACCTGGCAGAGGGGTTGAAGCTCAGGTCTTCTTCACTCCTGCAAGCAAATGCTTTAACTAAGTTTCTAAAATCATGTTCCATGTTCCAGTACAATGCAAGTGGGAAGTACAGAAGCTTGTACAGTGCTTGCATTGCTATATCTATATATATCTTGCCTGAGAACACAGGCACATTTATGATTGTACTAAATGAGAAAAGTGGGAATTGATTTCAGAGGAAGTTGGGGAATTTCCTATACCAGCCAGATAAAGAGCAAATCCTCAAATCAGAGCATTCTAACAATGCAAGGAACACTGGGTTTGCATATTTTAATCTGTACTCAGAGATCAGATGGGATTAGCACTGCAAAAATTTCTCCCTACAGAATACTGCTCTGAAGCCATGAGACCCCTTAATGTGTACTTCAGCTTTTTGATGACAATGCAAATTGCTTACTTGGCTTTTCCCTCTCATGAGCATAAAACACACACCAAGAACAGAAGAAGGGCAGGTTTAAAGTCTTTACCATCAGAAGATTTCTGAACTTTCATCACCCACCTCTCACTAAGGCTGATTATGATTAAGTCATTCATATTCAAAGAAAAATGCCATCCAAGTACATAAAACTTGGGGTTTTTTTTTTTCCTTCACTGGTGTGATTTTTGAATACTCATTTTTCCTGGATTAAACCCAGCACATTTAAAGGGCTACTAGCAAGCCAGAAATAGGATACATGTGCGCTTAAAAGTCCTTTGATTTCATCCCAGATGTGCAGTGCACACACACAGAGCACAGAGGACACGATCTGGTCTGTAGATTTTGTTTCAAGATTATACCAACCAGACTCTGAAATGTAAAACTGAAGCCCTGACCACTTACAGCCATTAGAGATCCCAGGGCTCTCTGTGAAAGAGTATTGATGTTCATTAGCCCCTTGGCCTGACTGCAGAATTCACTGCGGGTAATTAGACATTGTCTCATTACCACATAATTTCAGGTGAAGTTATTTTTCTTCTTCGTTTCTAAAGGTAAGCAATTCCTGAAACATTTTTAAAGTATTCATGGATTTTTTTTTTTTTTTCTGAAGAAATGACTAGAAGATAAAGTACAGTACAGGGACATATAAAATGAGAATGTTTTTATGGGCTATTTCACTTTTTTTTTAAGCTTTATTTCTTCATCTAACTCCAAAGAATGAATAGCGTTTTAATTCAGCAGAGAGCTTTCAATTACCTAGCTATGAAAACATAATGCCTAGTGGCTTTTTATATACATGCACTCAGGTATAGCATGTGGTATGCAGATACAAACCACAAAGAGTGTGGACAGGTTCATTTAGTGTCAATTTTCACTGTTATTAAATAAATATAATTTATGTCAAGAGTTATATGAATGGATATCATGAATATTCAGCATTGAACACATCAGTGTTGATAGGTACTGTCCTATTACACCCCCATATAAGGTCTCTTATGCCCCTCCAGCTTCCCCCATGTTGTCCCCCTGACTCCATCCCTCAAGCTGCTGCCCTACACCGTGCTCCCTTTGTTCTTCACCTGCAACTCCATCCCCCTTCGCTCGTAGACAGCTCAAGTTGCTGCCTTGTTTTTCACCACCTTGCACGTATCAACTGCTTTCAAACATTGGTGTCTTGGGTTAGAGGCATTGAATTTCAAAGCCACTTGAGGCTTCAGGAACAGCAACCTCTCAACCCTCTACCAGATACCAGCTAGCTACCCTATCAATGCCACAAGGTTTTTTTAATACACTTTAGGATAGCTACAGTGTGAAACAAGAGAGAAAAAGAATGAACTATTCTTTTTTTTATTGGAGTTGGTCATTTACACTAATGGGCTTTACTTTGTGTTTGAAAGGGCAAGGAATGCATCCCCACACACTCCCCCATAGTTCAGTTGACAAGCAATGACTTAGTAAAATGCTGTATATTAGCAGCTCAGTCTCTTGCACATGGCATGTTTACTCTTTGGCATTACTGCTTTTCAGAGCAATGTGGCAGAGCAAACCAAAACAACCACCTTCCCCAGGGAAGGGAAGGATGCTGCCTGCTTGGTAAACCATTGACTCAACCTGTCATTTCTGCTCAGCTGGATTTGGCTTTCCTATGGCATGTACCACAGGATGCAGAACAAATTTACACAGGTCAGGGGCCTGGCTAGACCCACAGTTGCAGTGGCTGTCACACGAGCAGGATTTCCTTTCCAGCCAAGTGACAGGTACACCATATCCTGCCTTGCTTCATTGTGGACCCTTCCCTGTTCCTCCTGCCAGTGGAAAGAGGGCATAAATAACCGTCTAAGGCCAAATTCGTGGAAGAGGTGGCCTGCCTGGGGACAGATAGGAGGAGGGTCCATGCAGCAACCCGCACCCTGAAGGAGGTACAACACCATATGTTGGGTGAGCACCACCCTGGGAAGGGGGGGATGCTAGGACCAGACACCTCCTCACCCACCTGAAGCAGTTTCCAGCATCCTGGGAAGAGACAGTTCCTGCACACCAGTTATCTGTCTGTGCTCGCTGTCCTACACAGCATGGATGAGTCTTCCGAAAAGCTTGACAGGGATCCAGTTGCTCCTGCTATTACCCTACCTTCCTTTTTAAAATATTTCTTGTGTACTTCTACTGAGTGAGAGAGAAAGGCATAAATACCATCTTGTTTAACACATCTTCCTGTCTCCTCTCCCTGCCTTGCAGACAGCATTATACATCTTCCTGACACCACCATTGTCTGATTCACTTGACATATGCACCAGAAAAAAAAAAGTCATGTTCTGAACAAGAACATAACACTGTGATCTCATTCCCATCTCAGACTCCTCAGCACTTCCCATTTCTTGCTGCTTTAGAAAAAGAAGAGGTGGGAAGCTTTTCCAGCTTGCTTACTGGGAAACTTACAGAGGAGATATGGTAATGGGAAACCAGATCAGCAAAGGCACACAAGCACTTACACAAGCATGTTGGAAATCAAGGTAATGCCATAGAAAGTTCAGCTATCTACATCCTACTTTAGAGCCTGAAGCATCAAAATCTTTCTCATCTCCTGTTACTCAGGAATATTGAGGAACAGAGATATTTCCAAAAGGGAACACCACTTTGAGAGGTGATGGCAGGGACATTCTGACTGTATGATGAAAATCACTGACCCCTTCTGTCTAATCATTTTCCTCTCTTTAAAAACAAAAAATTCTCAGGTATTACTCATGTCAGTGACATTAAAGGTTATGATGAAGTTCCCTCTTTTTTCTGGCATGCCAGCAAGTCATTGTAAGGCTTCCTGATGCCTTGTCTCATAGAACCACAGAACCGTAGAACTGTGTGTGTTGGAAGGGACCTTCAAAGATTGTCTAGTCCAGCCCCCTGCAATAAGCAGGGACATCTACCACTTCTCTGGTTGTTTCACCATTCTCATCATAAAGAGTCTTCTTCAAATCTTCTTCCTTCTATCTAGTCTAAATCTACCCTTTTTTAGTTTAAAACCATTACTAGTTATCCTGTCACAACAGGCTCTGCTATAAAGTTTGTCCTGATCTTTCTTGTAGGCCTGCTTTAAGTACAGGAAGGCCACAATAAAGTCTGCCCAGAGCCTTCTCTTCTCCAGGCTGAACAGCCCCATCTCTCTCAGCCTGTCTTCATAGGAGAGGTGCTCCAGCCCCCTCATCATCTTTGTGGCCTTTGTCTGGACTGACTCCAACAGGTCCATGTCTTTCCTTGTGCTGAGGAACTCAGAGGTCCATGCAGTGCTCCAAGTGGGATCTCATGAGAGTAGATAGAGGGACAGAATCCCATCCTTTGACTTGCTGGCCATGCTGCTTTGGATGCAGCCCAGGATACAGTTGTGGCAAGCGTGCATTGCCAGGTCATGTTCAGTTTTTCATCCACCAGTGCCCCCAAGTCCTTCTTGGCAGCTCTGCTGTCAATGCCTTCACCCCCCAGCCTGTATTGATACTGAGGGTTGCCCCAGCCTTGCACTTGGCCTTGCACTTGGCCTTGTTGAACCTCATGAGGTTCCCATGGGCCCCCTTCTCGAGTGAGTCCAGTCCCTCTGCGTGGCATCCCATCCCTCAGGTACTTCAACCACGCTACTCAGCCTGGTGCCATCTGCAAACTTGAAGGTGCACTTGACTCCTCTGTCTGTGTCACTGATGAAGATATTAAAACAACATCCCTTCCTGGTTGATTGCAACCCTCATTGCCCCTCATGTGCAGCTTCTGTCTCAGCCACAGGAGGTCACAATTAAGAGATGGCTGTGTGCTGGCAGCTGAGACACAGGCAGTCTTGCCCCAAAAATGTGCCTCTGTTCCTCTTTCCCAGTGAGCCACAGGAACGGCTGATCTGCCTACAGCCTTAATAACCCATTAGCAGCCTGGCCAAATGAGTGAATCTCTCACTGCACCTTCTCTTTGGAGTTCTGCCAAAGGACAAAAGACCAGGGGCAAGGAGCACTGAGGCAAACCAAATCAGGTGCTTGAGTGGACTGGGGAAGGGGAAACGGGGGGAGAAGAATTGGAGAGGAAATGTTGAGGCAGCTATTTTTTTCATTTTTTTCCCTGCAGTTAAAGCATTGACAGATAATTTATCACACATTTTGATGGTGCTCCAGCTGGCAGGGAAAAGAGCTATCTGTTTATTAATTCAATTAGCCTGCTTATTTATCAGCGGAGGGCGAGAAGGTGCAGTCACAGGCCAAACTGTGCCAGTCTCAGACCGCCTGCTGTCGGGCTGAGAGGATGACTCGGAGTGGGAACATCCTGCCCCCACCACTCCGGCCGGTGTACTCATCACCGCATTATCTCAGGCCTTCTGAGGTAAGAAAAGAAAAAAATAAAATAAAAAATCTAACAGCATGCATTAAGCACACCAGTGAATGTCCCAGGCAGGCTTACAACCAAAGCCTCAGAGCTTTGATGCCACCAGTTCCATGCTCTAAAAGTATTGGTTATGTCTGACATTCTGTCCGGAACAGAATTCTTTACTTAATTAAAACAGTTGAATACACTTTGAATTTTGAGTTCAATGGGGATAGTGTTCAAACCAACATATTAATACAGCACACAGCTGCTGGAAGGGGTAGGAGAGGGCAAGGAGTGTGCTGTCCAGGTACCCACCAATGCTTGACATCTTTGAGAAAGGAACATTTGTGGAAGAGGAAGAAAACAGGGTTGGAGGGGGGAAAGGCTGGCTTTCGGATGGCAGAGAAATGCCCTGAGCTAGGAGGGCTGGAACAGTGGTGAGGCCACTTCTTTGTTCTGCCTATCTAGGACTATGAGTTTTCTGAAGCCACTTGTTAAAAAGTCTCAGACTTCTGACTCTTGAAGCTCCAAATTCAGAAAATGTTGTGCAAAATATTGCTTAGATCTATCTGAGCTGAAGTGTTTCTAAAAACACAAGATATGTGGAAAGTCCACAGTGCTGGAGTGCGATTTCCCTATAGCCAAAGAAACCCCCCAGCCCTAGAACCCACAGACCATCATTTCTATGCGATCCCAGTGCTGTCATAAACAGTTTATTTTTCTCTCACTTTTCTAAGCCATCCCACTTCTTTTTCTGTCACATATAAACACAGTTGCAATGGAGATGTGCTGGCTTCCAGCTTGTATGTGTCTTCACAGAGGGCACATACAGCTTCCCATTTGTACAAGTTCATACAAGTAAGTCCTGCAATGCTTTGACTTAAAAATGAGACTGCTGACAAGGACAGAGATGTCTCCTTGAGATAAGGCTAGGACACACGTGCTCTCAAATGCTCTTTCATTACTCTTCTCATTTTGTTCCTGCACTACCAGATGTTTCAGGAAAACTGGCTTTTAAATTTTTTTTATTTTACGTTTCTTTAGACTTTTTCTTCTGCCTTCTGAACTCTTGCAGGATATTTCAAGGCAGGACACCATATCTAATTAAGATGGCAGTGAATGTTTCTACTGCACATGAGCTCAAAGGACCCTCTAAAAAAAAGGTTCTCTATAAATACATCTCCTCCACCCCTCAGTTTCACAGCCAAGTTTGCCTTTTACTTCTCCTGGCTGATGATTAGTTTAATATTCTGAACCAAGATCCTGCTTGACAGATGATTCCACTACCACTGATAGTTTAGACCACCTATCAACATTTTATAAATTCTTAATTTTCTCACTGCAGCCATATTGAACAGTTTCGTGCAAATGAGGCTTATAATTACCCAGATAAATCAGTTCCAAAGCAGTATTTCTTAGGAACTTTCTCGATTTTCTCCCTGGAGGATGGGATCCCATCTGCTTTGCTGCATTCAGGCTAATTGAAGGGCACTGACTTTTCCAAATGGATTCATTAATTACTCTCGCCGGATTCTCTGAGGGGTTCCTCATTCAATGGGTGACACTTGTGCTGTGCTCTACTATCCACCCATGTTTAGCAATGTAGCTCTGATTCTCAGCTATGAGCTAAAGCATTTGCAGATGCGTTGGCAGGAGTGGCTCTGGCCTTTAACTGTACAGTGTTACAAAACAAATGTAATTCTGCTTCTCCTTTGCTTCTAATTTAATATGCATTCAGAATCTATAAATACTGTAACCATGACTGTTTCAATATGTTTTACTCCTTGCCATCATAAATATAAGCAACTACCCCAAAGAAAAAACCAGAAGCTTACAGGTAATGCATTGCCAACAGCAGAAAAAGAAGAGAAACAAGCATTTGTTGTCATATTGCTGAAAATCTGGTATGTGTAGCAGCATAATGTGAAATTAAACTATTAAATTTAAATACAAAGCTGTCCTATATAATTCTGAGCCTTCATTGGTTTTATTTAGTACAGCAGCAGCATGGGTTTTCAATAAACTCACATGTAATCATATTGCTCATTCAAATATCAGGCAGACACCAAAGGAAAATAAAGACCCATCTAGCAAAGACCTAGTTTAGGAGAGGATTACCACCACTTAGGTAATGGCCATCTTCAGACAGGAGCAGGCAGAAGGGAACCTGCTAGCACTCATGGAGTCTGGCTCTGTTGGAAGCTGTATCAGTGTTCCCCTGCCCGATAGCAGGAGCAATTTCACACTACTTAAAATATTTTATATATCCTAGGGCTGGGTTGGTTAATTCAGGTCTACGAGGCAACTGGCCTGGGAATTGGTGACACAATCTGCTGTGAGTGAACAACAAGCCTTCATGCTTTCCAGGAATCCCAAAGCGTTTTGTAAACATTGGACCCAACTGTGGAAGTTACCAGGCCGCTCTGCACAGGTCCATGCTGCTGCACCTCACACTGCTTTGAAGATGCAGGCAGTGTCACTAGATGTGGTGGGACACCCACTTTACAGATCACTGAACTAAAACTCTGAGATTGCCACAATATCAGAGAAGCCCTTAGTGGTAGAGACAGAATAACAGTCCAAGAGCACTTTCTTACAAACAGGCAACAGTACTGCTCCTTTTATCTCTTTCCTGCCAATGGTATTGCAAGGCTCCAGGATGCAAAAAGGGTCAATCTTCTTGTGCCTTACTGGAGGCAGTAACTTACATCTAGGAACAGACAATAGAAAAACTGTGCATGTGTATATATA
>NW_008237681.1:7093174-7106766 GCF_000691975.1 Corvus brachyrhynchos
TATATATATATTTTAGCTTTAACTAGGTGGCTGCTTTGGGCAGTTAATACCATGCAAACAAAAATCTGATGATACAACTCATCTAACAAATCTGTGAATGTATAATACTTCTCATGTAATGTGTCAAAGATAATTATACAGATAAATAGATCATGTACCTAGGGTTGTAGGTAGGAACACAGGGGTGTATGTAGGGATGTACTTTGCTCTACAGTTTAATAACTAATTCCTCTTCTCTGACATCCTTTCCTTCTTAGCTCAGCAGTTGTGCTTCCCCAAAGCTCTGACCAAGATGGACTCAATAAGGAGCTTTTTATATGGGACAGAAAAGTTCTCTCTCACAGTTTTTCCCTCTGATTCACAGCTTATCTCTTCTACATGAGGTACCCCTGCTCACTCAGCAGCTCATAAATTCACTCCTTCACTGGCCAGTACAGCAAAGCAATACACCTTCAAAGAGAAAGTCTGAAGCAATTCTGTCACCACCTGGCAGGACACTTACTCTAAATTTGGGTGGCTGGCTATCTGATTTTTTTTTAATCTCATTTTGTTTGTCTCTCATCTATTCCTGGTTTATAAATAATTATTCAGTGGTCAAAAAGCAATTCATAAATTGTCACAAAAACCAAAGCTAAGCAAGGAGGCCATATCTTTCACTGTTTATTTGATTTTTTTTCTGCATGGCCAGTGCTGGCAGTCCAAATGCAGCAGACAGGCAGGCAGGTGGGAAGGCAGGCAGCCCCCTTCCCCTGCTCTCTCCCCTGCCAGCTGGATGGTGGCTGCAGGGCAGTTACACTGTTCCATGTCATCTGAGAACCTGGACACGTCAGTCCATCCGAGTCCATGCCAGCACTGCCAGCTAACTTCTCATCTGGTTGTGTTTGAGTTCTCAGAAGGCAGCCAGAGATATCTTTATTTAGGTTTATACATTTTATCACCTTTATGACAATGAAAAAATATAGCTGGAGTACTCCAGGTCCAAAGGGACCTGGGTGCCCAGGACCTATGAATCATAAGGAACATTTTTCAGCAAAAAGGACACTCAGTGTGTTTTGCAATGTACGAAATCAGTCTAGACATTACCAAGTTTTAAAAAACAATGTTGAAAGCAGCCCACTAAAATTTTTCTGAATTATTTAAAAAAAAATTCAAAACCATCTCCACATGCTCAAATGAACTTGATGACCAGCCCAAGACAGTGAGCTCGTCTTGGCCCTAACTGTGGCACTGCTACCCCGTTTTAATCTGGAGCTGAGGAATATGACATATTATATACACCAGTGAATTGTAAAGTAGTTAATTTTCTGTGCAGCTGACAAAAGTGATTGATTGGCTTTACTCCTTACAAATGCCTCACCTTCTCTCTTCTCCCTCTGCTCTCCTCCCTCCCTGCTTCCAGCAATGCCTACAACCATAACATCAATCAAGTCACATACACTGTTTTGCAAAGAGCTTCACAGGATAGCAAGCAGGGCTTCATGTTTGCCCTGCATTTCAGTATTACAGACAATTTGGCTCTGCACAGTTCTGAATCAGACCATAGTGTTATTTCTTATCACAAGCCCTTTTCTGTTGCTGCTGCTTGAAGAACTATTGCTGTTTTATTTCTCATTACATTTGAGGTGGAAGGGAAAATGTAATGGGATATAGTAGCCTTTATAACTGCCCGCAAGTTGTTTCAAATTTTTCCCAATTCTTTCCCATCAATTTTATCAGCAATTTTTCCCACTAAAAAAGCATTCTGAAATATTTTAGTAAGATTAAGGGACAACCTCACTCACCTAGTACTTCCATTTTTTTGAAGGAGGCTCCTACATAATTTCACCAGTCTTCAAAGTCCATACTTTGAAAAGGATATTTTTTCCACTATCTTCTTCTGCCTGAAAGCCATGGAGGCACAGATGAATGTGTTTTTCTGACCTTAAAATCACTATATTTTAAGTAAGAAGTGATGCGATTGAGAGCAACATGCCTCTAACAGGATTTCCCCACAAAAGGAAATGATGATTTATTTTGCAAGTATTTCATAAACTGGTAAATGCTTGGGTGGACCAAATAATGTCCGCTTAAACTAGATATATACTAATTTAAACTAGGATTAGACAAATCTCAGCAGCTACTTCCAGAACTTCTTCTTCTTATTATTATTATTATTATCATCATTCATGTTGATTTAAAAATAAAACTTATCTATACTAGACATATTGTGATTTATTTTTCTTTGGTCTCTTCCTCCTTTTGATTCTGGGGGTTTAAATGACTGGAAAATAAGTAAGAGTATACTTTGAAGTAACAAAATCTTCACCCACAATGTCAAACTGCGCAGCCGCTTTCACAGCCTGTCTGCAGTGCAACATCTGACATGACTCCTACTTTCTTCAGGATTTGTTTCTCTCACACTGTGGCAAAATAGGATAAATTAAATATACCACAGCAGAGATACTGGAAGAATTCACTTCACGTATGCAGTTGTTGCCGTGGGACAGCTGAGTAAACAGCTTGCAAAAGTCTGTTTGAAGACTGCCAGCTAGTTACACCCATAATTTGATCTCTATTAACAAAAACAACTCAAACTGTCGCAATGCCCCAAGTTGATTACTGAGCATCTAAATTATACAGTGTTGCTTGAGTAACCCTCTGCAGCAGCAGGGGCTGTGTTTTGATACCCATTCAATGCTTCCCACCTTGCTGAGTAGCAGAATATCCACCAAAACCAGCAAATGCATAGGAAAAGCCACAGAGAGGTTTTGGCAATATTATCCCACGCCTGACAGAAAAATAGTTGTGTAATACTGTTCAACTCAGTGAGTCAGAATAACAAGTCTTGTAAATATGTCCTTCTGAGCTGGATATAAAATAATCCAGGGAGTGAGAGTGATCTGGGGAGGGGGAAAATCCGGAGTAACTGTTTTTGCAAATAATGCCATGGTCATGTTCAAATAGCCGGTGTTTCTGATTGATGCTCAACATCACATCGTCAACAAAGATACCCGCACTGACTTACTAAACTTCAAAGTGATGTGCTGACAAAAAACGTAAGACTGCTTGTGCTGTGACAGCAGAATTAGAATGGAAAATAACAGCTTGCTGGTGGCCCTCCTTCTGGAAATCTGGCAGTCCTCACTGAGACTATCCAAGTGAGTTATTGCACACTAACATGAGAGTCAAGCCATTCAAAAAAGCTTGTATGAGGACTCCATGGATTCACAGCATACTTCAAACTTAGGCCTGTTGATTCTGTTTGACTAAAATACGCTTCACTAATGCAACATCACACTAAATTATAGAAATACAAATTTAGACTGAGGGAACCCAAATTTTTGTCTGTGGAAATAATATGATGGCTATTGTGCAACACAGCAAATCATACATGTACTGCAATACTTTTAGGCACATTATTACATTTAAGCCCATGTTGCATTAGAATACACTGACATTCACTACTGTCCTTCATAATACATAAAAAACTCTGGAACTGGAAATATCACACGAGCCATATGTTGGGAATCCCCGTTTCCAGTAATGGTGAACACAGTAATAGCACAAGCAATCTACGCCTCAGCAAAATCCAAGTGACCATTACTCTCAATATTTGTAGCAATTTCCAGTTCTTCTGATGAATTGCCATTATAAAAATACGTATTTTTAATCATACTGAGTTTGATGAAGTTTTTAACTGCAAAAGACCTGGCAAGACAGATGAAGACTTCAGACAAAGATTTAAAAATTATGCATTCAAAGAAACATGCTCCCTCCTGTTCAAATTTTTCTTTCCACATTGTCTTAACATATTAAGAAATCTTAGCCCATTAAACAGAAATTGTGCAATAATTTTAGAGATTAATGGCAGAGTGGGAGAAGACAATGACTTTTCTCTGAGAAATTATCTGGAGGCACTTTGCCTCCAGTCTCCAATTAAAAAGAAACCACAGAACACCTTTTATCTTCCTCTATTTCAATTTCTTCCTCAAAATACTGTGCTAAAGCAGTATCCTGAAAAAAACCTAACAACCCCCCCCCCCAGATAACATGAGCAATCTGGGTAAGAGGCTTTACAAAGTACACAGAGTTTGAGCATGATTGTGCTTACTTCACAAAAGCTATGCCTGTGTGCCTTACTCTGAATTCTATAGACTATATGCAAGAGGTGTGGCAAACTGAAAAGAATTATGCATGCCCCCTGGTTTATCACTGCCACCAAAACCAACTTTTCCAGCTAGGTTATGGTTCCTCAATACAGATGATCGACACAAGCCCACTACAAAGTGCCAGCAAGCATCCCAAAAATTCCACTGTTCATACTAGTGGTGTGACACAGAGTTTTGCAGCTCACCTTGCACATTGTTCTGATGTGGTTTTGCATTAGCATTAGAAGGACAGTGAGCTAGGATATGAGATTGCGAATGATGAGAGTGGCATTTAGGACGGTGAAGGAGAATGCTTTGTTGAATTTGTGTCGTCAGTGATTGCACACAGATTGCAGAGGTGAATTCCTGCATATGTGTCTGACAGTAGTTGAAGTGGGTCTTTCCCTTCATGCTGGACCACATTTGTGCACGTTGTGTGTGTCTTTTTCATTGTACTTACTCTCATTTTTCCCTTGTAAAACCCTCCTGTGCACCCCTATTCAGGCCCTCACAGGTCCTGGGCACAGCTGCCACCACCTCAGCATCTCACTCTGCAGCTGCTGCAAAGCAGTTCAAGGTCACTAGGTGGACAGAGAACTGCAAGCACAGTGTGTTATTGCTACCATGGCATTTCAAGTGGAAATATCTGCGAGGTTCTTCACAAACCCAGAATTTCCATAAGGTTCCCTTCCAAGTGAGTATAGAGTATACGGATGGAGAATGAAAACAACGGGGGCGCTTGGTAACGTTTATAGTTGTGAAGGCAGCAGCTGAGTGAGAGCTCAAAGAGTTGGCACAGGATCTCCTCCTCCTCCAGCCTAGCAAGGAAAATACATTACTGGAACCGGGGGGAGAAGGCGGGGATCTAACACTGTGGAGGAGCTCAGTGCTTGAAGAGTTACAAGCATGCCGCCCATCAAGGGCAGGACTCTGCTGTTGGACACAGGGACTGCAGTGAGTGAAATCATTAACCAAAGTTACAAAATATGGAAAATAAGGCAGCAAAAAGCTGTGACCCACCCACTCAAAACCATATGTGAAAGTATAAATCAAACACTAACTGCCCAGCAAACTGGCAGTTGGCACTATAACATTACATGCAGTGCCAGCTAAAGGCTTCCTTCTATGTTTTGGGATAACTTTGGTTTTTAAGGTCTTTGCCACAAAAGAAAAGACTTAAAAATACATGTATGCATTTTTACGTACATGTAAAATACATGTTACATACTTTTATGTAAAAATACATGTACATATTTTTATGGAATTTAGAAGCGGAGAACAAGAATAAAGAAACTGTAAGAAAGTATCAACGCTACTCTACATCTATTGGGACCCACCACTGATTTCTTGTAAAACCCTGATGAAGAAACTAAAGGGAATTGTCTTCAACATCTCTGCCAAATCTGTCATTTCAACAGAAAGCACTTTCTGCCACGCAGTAATAAATGTTTGTTGCTGGCAAATTAACTTTTTTACCACCTCTAGCGTCGCACTACAACTGGCAGCAGACACCTTCACCAGACTTTAAAGACAGCCTTTTATAACATCTACATAGTGTCTTCTATTGTAACAGCACTAAACCAAAAAAAAAACCAAGCAAACCTTTTAAGTCCGCTCTTTCCCATTCATTGGTGAGCTTTAATGAGATTCATGGTCCAAAAGGCAAGTTTTGTTCTGAATTTCCTACTGAATATATTGGCAAAACAACAGCTGTCGTACAGTGCTAAGGCTGTCTCCCACCCACCCCCTGCTTTGGCACAGCTTGCTTGGATGTGTTGATTCATCCCTAGGAGAAGGGGAAAGCACTGGACCCACTGGCTGCAGCGCGTAGGAAGGAGGCGCGTCTGCCAGCAAATCTCTAGACTTTGATCACTCCTACTTATTTGCCTCTGTCTCCCTGCTGCACTCATTTTGCCTACAGTCATCCCACCTTGGCAAGGAAGTTTGCAAAAGCTAATAAGCCAAGCATAGTCAAGCCCAGTTAGTATAGAGATGGGAAACCTCCAAGGAAAACCTAGCTACTGCAGGAAGATATCCAGCTGGCACGCTGCTTTCTCTTTTAGCAAAAAACAGTCACCCAGCATTGCGTGGTAGCTGAGGGATGGCAGAAATTCACTGGTGGAAAGCATTTTTTCCCATCTTCTTTCAAACAGAAGCCTGGGTCACTTATATAGTAACTGAAAGGCCGTAAGAATTTACCTAGAATGGTCACATGGAAAGAGATACCCATGTGAAAATCTAATCTGGTTCATATTCTACCTCCTTAAAATTATAACTGCAAATCTAAAACATGCCTCCCCCTTTTCTGTTTGAAGTTATTGAGAGGATTTGATTCTCTCTCTGAGAAGCTACAACTTTGTACCTCAAAGCATATTAGTATAAGAAGTTATTAAAGCTTACTAAAGGCTTTGACATGAAATACAACATATCTAACTCTCTTTGCATCTCATGTGGTCATGTGCAACATCCCACCACCTGAGCAATGAAGACTGCATTTTACCTAAGTATAAAAAGTAAATGCCAAATGCCTGTAGGGTAAAACCCAGCATGTCCTGGAGCAGTGCTGTCTACACGACATCGGAAGGTGGTCCGTGACATGTGTGGAAAATCATGCACGTGTTGCTGTGCAGCTGGGAGGTCACTGTCTAAAGGCAGGGTTCTAGCTGGGAGTCAGTGCTCTATTTGTGTTAATGTCTAATTAACATGATTGTAATTAGAGCAGCAAAATTATGATTTCAAAAAGTAATATTCAGTTTACAATAAGTGCTGCATAGCTCATCTATCACACCAGTGCCACCCCTGCCTTTCCTGCCCAATGTCTAAACAACAGTGGGATGCAAAATTATCTGTGGAGTTTGTTCGAAACAGCAAGATGCCCTCCCAGTTTTAAAGATGTGAAGGAACACTACTTTACAGAAACATTCTGGGATTGCTTTAGGAAAGGTTTGTGTTCCTGGTTCATACTTTCAGTATTAATATCTCCCATTTTATGGTATTTTTACCTCTGGGTTTCTGTTCTACCACCCACAGTCACTGTAATTTCCTATTACTTCAGCATCCGCCCACAGATTCTCCGAACAATATATTGGGCTCTTCAGGCACTATGACAATACTGATACATAATAATTACATTACTATACATTTGCATACCCATCCTACCTTCTCCAGCAACTTCTGAGCTGTGGCACAAACAAATACGAGCTTTACCAAAAGACTCACATGGTGACCAACTAAGGATGCTACTTTGGTCCTGGTGGCACAGAGGGGATACATGGAAAAGCCCGGCACTGTCACCACTGCACTGATTTTCATTTCCATCAAAGTGGGAAACATTTCATTTGCAGCAAAGCACGATTCAGGAGCCCACTTTTGGATAGAAAGGAGTCTGTAATTTTGGGGGGTTTTCCTAATCAAAACCATGGAACAGCTACGGTTCACCCAATTTGCTCAACATGATGTGAAAGTGTTTGTAATGCACTAAAAAGCACTAAAAATATCAAGAAGATTAGGAAGGGGAAGACGTGAACAGCCTGGCAGGATGGTGGCCTGACAGATGTTTAATCAGGACTGGATGAAGAAGTAAATTAACAAAACCTACCACTTCAAACCAACCAAAAGAAAACGTGTCCCAAGGATCAGAATCCAAAATGGGAAGGAAAGAGGGTGACAGAGCAGGCAACCCTTCCCTGCAACTGCTCTGACAGCTTTTGTGTTGGGATATAGCAAATCTTAACACACAAGGTACCAAAGCCTCATTATTGAAAACATCACAGTTTGCTGAGTGTACTAGTGCATATTATGTTTATAATAACTGCACATTCCTGAGGAATTCTCAAAAAATTTGACTACGGGGGTTACAGATCTACTGTCAATAAACTTCCTATTTAATATGCCTTAGACAATCCATTCCCCTTCACTCTAATACAGAGAAATGCTAAATTTGGGAATTATAATTATATTATTACTGTTGGTGTATAGTAACAGGGGAAAATACTGACTTTTACAGATCTCAGATTGTTAAAAATCTTTGAGTAATTAAAATTAATGTGGAAATTTCTGCTAGACTGCTTAAGAAATAAAGAAGTTCATTGCTAACACTTCTTACTCTGATGATAAGTTAAAAATTTGCTGAGGACATCAGACCATGAGAAAAAGCAAAACAAAATTTAAAGAAACAGCTTTTTTTTTTTCCAGAAGCAGATGCACAGCCTGTCATGGGCTGGCACACTCTCACATGCAACATCATTTTTTAGAGGCTACAGTTTTCATTTATCGTTTAAAAAGAATCACAGCTAGAATCTCAGTTAGAAGGAAAACTTTAATCATAATGAGCAAAAAATGAATAGAAACAGAACTTTTACTGAATGATGCTGCAAGGTTATTTAAAAAATCTTTTACTGGCAAATGTTGTTCGTTCTAGCAAAATCTTCCCATTTTAGTAGAAACTAATCTAATCATATGAACCAGAACCACAAAGAAAAAAACTTTTAAAAAATGAGCATTTCTTGGTAAGATTTATCCTTGCAAGAATTATTTGATCCAATTTGGGATAATTCACTTGGAAATAGTGACCTGTTTCTGCTTCTATCCAATCAAGGAAAAAAACCCTCAGTAGGGCAGGGGTTGAACCATTTTACTTTTAAGTTTATTTTTCCTTGTTGTATTTAATGTTCTAACCAGACGTCCTACAAAATAAACTACAACAAGCTCGTCTGGACATTTAATAAGGGCCAGATTCAGCAAACACCAGCTAGTAAATTTAGCATTTAATGGGCACAATTCATTGGCCCAATTTTGTAAAAAGAAAGAGACATATCTAGGGAAATATATTACATGCAGAGATGTCTCAGAGAGATATTGCTAAAGTGTACATCAATTTTCATTTATACAGCTTAATTTCCGAGCGTGATAATTTTATTGTGTAAAGACTTGCACCATTTCAACCTAACAAGTATTTTTGAGAATTTCGAAATAGGTAAGTTCAGTAGACTTATTCCAATATGCCAGTTTCCAAGTCAGAGAGAGTTCACCCAGAGCCTTTTTTTGACTTTTGACTACAGAGGTCAAAGCAAGCAGGACATGGTAAAGACCCAAAGTACCCATTTCCTTTCTGAACGCCATTGGAGTCATTTCTGTACTTTATAATAGAATCCTAGAAGCCTCAAAGTTGGAAAAGACCTTTAATATCATTAAGTTCAACCATGAGCATAGCAGCACCACTGTGTTCACCATTAAACCATGCCCTCAAGGGCCATATCCACATGTCTTTTTGAACACTTCCAGGGATGATGACTCCACCAGTCTGTTCCAATGCTTTACAATCCCTTCTGTGATAAAATTTTCACAATGTCTAATCTAAACTTCCCCTGCCACAACTTGTACTTAAACAATTGGATCATTATGTGGATACATTTCTTTGTTATCAGTAATGCCAATCTACTGCATTGGTCAAAAGAGAGAAGCTAAAGAAGGCAAAAAGGACTCAGCTGATATTAAGGATGTGTTTTCTGTATTTTTGTGTGAAACAAATGCTTTACAACTGGACATGAAAGCACCCAGCTAACGTGGCAATGAGGACCTGATCCCACTCCCAGTAAAGGCAGTGGAAAGACTTCAGCAGTGCTTGGATCAAGCCTGTTATATGAGGTGAATGAGTAATAAGAATAATACACAGAATGATTCACATTTAATAGGACTATTGTCAAAATGCAATGCAATCAGGAGTTTCGGATCCCTGGAATGTCTGTCAGTGCATGCCTTTTCTCCCAATTCTCTCTCTTTATTTCTTTGCAAACTAGATGGCAAAGAGCTGACTCAAACCAGCACTGATCACCAGCAAATGACTAAACACGTAGAGTGAAGGCTGGTGCTCCTTCCTCAGCCCAAGCTGGGTTTTGCAGATTCTGGGGGTGGGTAAGGGGAATGTAGGGATGTTGAACAGGTCCAGGACACAGACCTAGTTGCTGTGGTCAGTTGCTCTGGGGAGTTGTGCTGCCCCCACTGCCTCTGGTGCAGTCCAGAGGTTCTCCTAAGTCCATTCTTTTGTCTAGAGTTGGGAACATGGAGGAAATGATAAAGTTTGTTCAAATCAGGGAAGACTGCAGAACAGGACTGGAGAGGCAGTGCTTTCTCACCTCCACTGCTAGTAAATGTGTTTGCCTGTGTGAGTCTACATTGCCCCAGTAAAAGTTAGCACTCCTTTGTGCCACTGTGTCTGGGAAAAGGGTAGTAAAGTGCAGCTCAGCTAGAAATTAGAGCCCAGGCCAAGAAGGACAAAAATGTAAAATGAAATTGGTGTGTTGACTTGCTTTACTAAGATCAGAGCTATAGAAGACACAGTAAAGAGCCTAAAAAGAACTTTCTGAATTCATTTAGGCAGGAAAAGAGAGATTTTCATTATTTATATTTAAAGGAAGAAAGAGGAATTTTAAAGGAATAACAAAATGAAGTATGCTGCAATGGATATTTATCAAAGCTATTCGGGGAATGATCACATAAACTGCAATTTACTATGTTGTTTTGATTTTTAAAATGTAATTCAACAACACAGTTGCTTTAACTGTCTCTAGTGATAGCAAGTGATTACAACCATTGCTTGTACAGAAAGAGCCTTTTTAACATATGAAAACAGTAAATAGAGCACTGAAAGGCAACCTATGCTTTCAGTTCTTTTTTGATTTAACAAACCCAAACAGAACTCCAATGACTAATACTGGACCTCACATTATCTCTTATTGCTGTCATGGCATAAATGAATAGTATATGCTGAATTTTATGAAGAGAATATGAATAGTAACCGACTGTATAAAATATTTATCTTTGATAGAAAAGGTAAAAGCCACATGATACACAAGTGCGTAATGGTGATTTACAGAATGCTCACAGAGTGCAAATGACCCTACTAAATCTCATTATCCTGAGTATAGATATAAATTCCTAGGTGACAACTAAAATGTGGAAATAGCAGGAGCATTATAGATCTCCAGTCTCCAATTATTCTAAGGTAAAGTATGAAAGATTTTTTTTATGAACGACAAAAGTATCAGAGAAAATGGCATGTAATATGGTAGGTAAAGTCTTTATAATCTACTATTTCAAACTGCTTTTCATATTAACAGGAAGTGAAATCTGGGTCTGGACTCTACATAATAAACTTAACTTTGTTCCCACTGACATCAGCTTCAATTTTGCTTCCAACCTTCATGGGAATGGATGACGTGAAATAACACGTGAAACATATTACTTTAAAAATGTATTTGCCTTATTTTTTTACATGGCCCTTCTTAGGTGCTGAGATGTAATAACAGAAGTACTGCCAAGACTTTCAACAGTGACAGTGACTCTTAAGGATGTATACTCGCCTGCATTCACGTGCATATATAGACAAACAAAAATCTGGTATAACAACTTTTTATATGAACATACAGCATCCTCTCTCTCTCTGAACTCAGAGACAGATGAAATACCTGGAACCTCAATGGAAATGAATGTGCAGTGTAAAATAGACTCCAGCAGGAAGCATCACCTGCACAGACATCTTCAGTATTACCAATGAGGTTGCACAGACCTAATATGTACCAGTTTGGCCCTTTCTATCCAGTAGTAAACCCATTTAAAAAATTATTTATCTTACTTTACTTCTACAACAAGAAAATTTGTTCAACCTTGTCACCTAAACATCCTTTATAGACAATGCAAGGGACAAGCACTTCTGGACAGTGACTAATCCCACTGAATTTCTAACATTTCTTTCATCCCATCACGCTTGGGACATCAGCACTTGAAAAGCAGCAAGTTATAAGGTATGTCCAGGTCTACTGCAGTGAGAGGTCTAAGGAGGAGGACCTGGCAACTACTTTGGTCAGCTGTAACTTGCCTGCATTCACAAGCACATAGATCTGTACAATCCTCCTGCATCATTGTCTAGTCTGATTCATTTTGTCTACTCTTGTAAATATCAACATTTGCCCAGCAATTGACAAATTAAAAGATAAGGGAAATGTCACTTAAAAAAAAAAAGATAACAGGCTTTTTTTTTTAAATTTCTTTCATATAAATTAGAGAGGAAAAACATCACTAGGTTTCAGTCCATACTGAGTCCAATATGCATCAGCCTCTCTCCTCCTCCTCAAAATAAGCAGTGATATTTTCACCGTATCACAAATATGATCTGAATTTTATACAGGGTAGAACAAACCCAGAAGAACTGCAGTAAGGCTGCAAGCATGCAAAACCAGGGTGAGACCAAATTTTGTCTCTTCCTATGCTAGCGGGGGTGTAATTGACTACCATATCCCTGAGAAGTTCAAATGCACTCAGCAGCCTCGACCTATATCCCATGTGCTACTGGGTAAATCTGTCAAGATCAGGATAAATACCCACGAGCAGATTGCTTTCAATTAAAGCACCCAACAAGCTCTCCCAGGTAATTCTGAAACAAATGCAAGAGTAATTCTTAAATTGAATTCTCTTCCTGGGCTAACTGCATTCTCCTCAATTAGCCTCTATCTGTATCTCTACCATAGGCTGTTTGTGAAACAAACATCCAAATGCCTCATTTACCATTCTGGCTCTTATACAAGCCAAGCCCTTTTCATTTACTCATGCATATTGTTTACATTGAATTAGTTAAAGCAATAATCTTCAGAGGTCTATTCAGCTCTGGTAATTACTTATAAATTTGCAAAAATGTTTAGGGAAAAGAAGGATGAGCGAGTATGTAAACAGAGAAGGAATTTGGGATTGAGAAGGGCAGAGATCCAGCCCCCAGCAGAGACTTGGGTCATACAGCACTGAGTGCCCTGATGAGGGGTGGCTCAACCCAAGCAGCTTTACCACTTCATAAACCTTCACCTCCATCGAGGTGGGCTGTGTGGGGGCAGCGAGGTGGGTCCTGGCTGCCTGTGAGCTCTGTGAGCTGGTTGTGAGTCAGGGCACTATTGTCTGTCTGTCAGGCGCTGAGGAGCAAGCGATGGTCCAGCCAGGGCTTGCAGTCAGTTCTCAGAATATGATTTCAGAGACCTGCAAACTGGAGCTAGAGGCCAAGTCCCGCTCGGTTGACGCCCCGTTACTTGCTGACTTTTGCCTCCCTTGTTTGATTCTCCCTTGAATCTCCTCCCCTAGGGGAGGCCTGAGGGTATGAATGCTCCTGCCTGAGCAGATTTGAAGGGAAGGGCCATGACGGATTTGTCCCCCGTCAGCTCTTTTAGCAGCTCCCTCCCCGAAAGCACGCAGCTCTTGGCACGGTCCCCATCATGACCGCATGACAGCAGATACAGGAGACGCCCACTGCTTCAAGACCTCCCTTAAGTATCCCCAAAAACACCAGTGGGGTCCCAAAGGCAGGAACACCCCTCTCTACCTCTGCATCACCCCACCATTGCCCTCAAACCAGTGCTCAGCACTAACCTCATAGAGATCCCAGAGCTCCAGCAAAAGGAAGGGGCAGATGCAGGGCTGCTGAAC